>NC_138778.1:97250420-97360290 GCF_965119305.1 Pelophylax lessonae | reverse complement strand
ACAAGATGAACACTGCCAGAGCCCTAAAAAATGACCTCCAACAGTACACTGGTATGAATGTCTCTAACCAATCAATCAGAAACAGACTTAATGTGGGTGGCCTAAGGCCCGACTCCTCTAGTGGTCCCTGTGCTCACAGCCCGGCACCGTGGAGCTCAATTGGCATTTGCTGTTGAACACCAGAATTGGCAGGTCTGCCACTGGCACCCTGTGCTTTCACAGATGAGAGCAGGTTCACCCTGAGCACATGTGACAGATGTGAAAGGGTCTGGAGAAGCCGTAGAGAATGTTATGCTGCCTGTAACATCGTGCAGAATGACTAGCTTGGTGGTGGGTCAGTGAGTGTCTGGGGAGGCATATCCATGGAGAAATGCACAGACCTCCATAGGTTAGACCAGTGTTTCTCAACTCCGGTCCTCAGGGCACACTAACAAGCCAGGTTTGCAAGAAAACTGAAATACATCACAGGTGATATCATTTGCTGCTCAGTGATTGCAGTATTCTAGTCTGCATCTCGCCAAGGTAATACTTAAAATCTGGCCTGTTAGTGTGCCCTGAGGACTGGAGTTGAGAAACCCTGGGCTAGACAATGGCACCCTGACTGCCATTAGGTATTGGGATGAAATCCTTGAACCTATTGACAGACCCTATGCTGGTGCAGTGGGTCCTGGGTACCTCCTGGTGCATGACAATGCCCGGTCTCATGTGGCCGGAGTAATCAGCCAGTTCCTGTAGGATGAAGGAATTGACACCATTGACTGGCCCCCATGAACGCCTGACCTAAATCCAATAGAACACCTCTAGGACATTATGTTTTGGTCCATTTGACGCCACCAGGTTGCACCTCAGTCTGTTCAGGAGCTTAGTGATGCCCTGGTCCAGATCTGAGAGGAAATACCCCAGGACACCTTCCAGCGTCTCATTAGGAGCATGCCCCGACGTTGTCAGGCATGCATACAAGCATGTGGGGTCCAAACAAACTCAGTGGCGGCTGGTCAATCGGGGGCACAGGGGCGCTGCCCCCCCAAGGCTAGTCTCCGTAAAATCAGCATAAAAAAAGTGTACCTTTAATATGGCAGCGGGGCGCCGCACACATTGCAGATATCAGCGCTCCCTGCAGCCAGCGGCACCCGCCATCCCCCCGGGCCCCTCTACAGCCAGCAAAGCAGGTAAGGGGCCCCTCAGGGCCCATGTGCGTGCCCTGTCCCCTGTCACTGGGGGTTGGGAGGGGGGCTCTGATTGATTCCACACTATATTAGAGGGTAGAGCAGGACACAGGGCTCATCGCATGTCAGAGAAAAAGCAGAAGAGCAGCTCCTGCAATGAATTCTAGAAAGTCATGTGACAGATGGCACCTGCAGCAGCTGTAGAGTCAGTGGAAATTTACTGATCTGGAGACTCTATGGATCTAATTATCCACGAAGAAGCACATTTGTTCGTCATTCGACGAACGATGAAATTGGCGATGTTCAAGTCTGAACTTACCTTCGACTCAAACTCAAAGCTCATCCCTATTAGCAAGCCTACTAGCCTTGGTCTTGCATACAATAATTTCTTTACCATCTGGTTTGAGACCCCCTCCTATCTTTTGCCCTCATCTGCCCGCTTTGACCCTTGTTCACTGCATGTTATACCTCCCACTTATCTCCCCTCCACCCCTACACATCCAAATTTAAAAGATCCCCCATCCTTCTGGCCTACTTCTCTACCAACAGAGCTGCACTCTCCACATTTAGGTGCAGTCTATCTCTGCTGTAGAGCCATTAACCTCCCTTAAAGTCACACCAGTTCTCCAGGAACCTAATGCCCTCCTTCTTACACCAGTTCCTTAGCCACTTTGTTTAGTTCTCAAAGCTTCTGCTTCCCATCGGGTGTAGCTTGTGGTACAGGCAGTATCTCTGAGAATACTACCTCGGAGATCCTTTTCTTTAAATACCTATAACTGAATTTGCCTGTGACATCCCAACCTAAAAATACAATTTCTTCCCAATGCAGTGAAACAGTTCTAGAGCAAAACTCAGCAACATTTTCCTGATGGTTATGTATTGTGCTTCAGTATTTTATCTGCAATTTTTGCTGTTACTTTTGTACAACCATGGAATGTCTTCTGCTGTTCATTCATGTGCAGCTTGTCCTGATCTGTGACTGTGTTATGGACATTGCTAAACTCCCTGACCCTGTTTACCAACATTCATCCCTGTTGATTGTGTACTTTCCTAAAATTAACGGCTTGCTAATTAGGTATTACTAGCAGGACATACCCAAAGGTATTAACTGGGAAAGGTGATACATTGAGTTCTATGCTTCTTGACGGTTCCCGGTGGGGTTCAAACACTCTTTCAACTCATAAGAATCCAAACTAGTTGTTCATGGCACATAGGATTCATCCTACCATATTATAGTTTATCTCTTTGTTGGGATCCTGCTGAACACCAATGATGTGTGGAAGGTAACAATTGTGTAGCACCATCCTAGGTAGTTGCTAGAGAGAGAGTATAGTTTTGGATAATTTCTGCTTACCAGAAAGATTGCCAGGTAAATCTATATTGTTCACTGCTTACCAAAGAGCAGGATCTGCTAGTGAGGTGCTCAGATGCAGCTCAGTTTGTCTGAAGTGTTTTACACTGGTCCAATAGGGAGGCATATTGGACAGTGGGAGGAAACCTGACAATTGAGTGCACAGGCGTTTAGTACAGCCCTGGTGATTGGCAGAGGAAAGTGCATCGGTGCATGCTGGGATGCTGTATAAATGCCAAGGGCACATGTGCTCGGGATCTTTCAGCTAGAGAGCTGGGTCCTGGAGGGAGGGGGTGGCTGTAGAAGTTGCCATGTGGTCTTTTGGTTGTTGACCTTAGGGCCTGAGAGTCAGAGAGGAGCTGAACCTGGATGTCCTCCTGAGCTGACTGGAAGGGAGACACTGGAAAGGATCTGATTCTGCATACAGTGAGTACAGATCTGTTTCATGAGGCCTGTCCTGAGAGGGCCAGCCCTTCAGATAGAAGAGTGGATGGGTGTCAGTAAAGGGGATGCTAGAGAGTGTGCTGAAGATAATGTAGTTGCATTAAGTCTGCTGCTGGAGAGAGCAAAAAGACTTAACCCCTTCGATACAAGAGGCAGTACGGTTAAAGCAGTCTGACAGCTTCCACAAATAACCTGGTGAGGCCAAGTGGGAGTTGCCCTTATCAACTGTAAATAGTTCAAGCTGGAGTATCCCACCATTCCTTTCTCCATCCAAGTTCCACAATAAATACCATAAAACCAATGCCCATGGACTGTTTATTGAGTAACGAGCCAATGGGAGTAAGGATGGATATGTGAAATGTCCCTAAGTGACTGTCTGCAGGTAATCAGAGGAGGCCCAAGAAGTCATCACACAGCAAGCCCTACGGGGTCAGTGTCACATTAGGTATGTATACTAAGGCCCATGAGGCTCGTGAAGACATGTGACCGGTTCACATTCCCTTTTAGACTAAGTCAATAAAGCTACCAATAGACTTTAGAACCCAATGCTGTACCTTTTACCAGCACCCAACCCTCAGATCTAGCTCACACAAGAACACCCTTTTTACACTTAGCAGAACTTACAGTGCCATTCTTTAGGAGGTGATTTGGTGGAGAACCATAGATATAAGTCACTTGACCTGGCCTGTGAGAGCAGGTATAAGAGACTGTCATGTCAATAGGTACCCAAACTCTGCATTGAAAATTCTTCCTCTTCCTTTTTTTTTTTTTAAAGACCTAGTTGAAGAAAGTGTGCTGGTGAAACTATTGCCATAGAGATATGTCCCATTCTACTAAATGATTTACCTATTAAAGGGCATTACCAAGAAGAAAGTATTTTCCTAGCTGACATTCTCCATTTTCCTCCAACAATCTCAAAAAAAAACATCAGTGGGAATAAAGACTAACCAAAACTTATAGTATAAAAATTTCCAGAAAGAACCATATTTTCAGGTAGCATTATCATACAAATTTTAATGGGAAATAGCACTATAGATATTTTATGTAGATATCTGGCCAAGAAGGCTTAGAACCTTTGTGATGGGGAGAGTCCCACTTTTCCTTAAAATCCTTTATTAATGCTTATTAATCCTTTAATGTTCTAGTATCCCAATATTTTATGATTGATCAGGAGGTTTCCAGATCAAAGATGCCATTACTCATGTTCATTGTCTAACTACCATGCCATTGTTTATCTATCTTTCAGTAATAATAATTTAGAGCATTTTAGCCAGAATGACTCAAAGCACTATACAGAATATAGTAAAGGGTAAACATTTATTTTCTAAGAGACAGTGGCCAATGAACACTGCAGGCAAGAATAAATAAGTGAAATTTTAGTCAGGCTTCGGAGCCTCTTGAGCTAAAGTAGAGAGGGAGTTCTATAAGGTTAGTCAGATTTTACTCAAGCATGGATGGAGGCTCTTGGACAGAAGTGGAAGTGTGGTTCCACTGATTTTAAGCCAAGAGTTGGAAGGCCCAGGCATTAAGTCATAGTCATTGCAGATAACCTGTGGAAATGGCCTTTTTTTAAATTTGAAAAAAAAAAAACATAAAGAAGACATTGTGATACATGGTCCCAGTCGCTCATTTAGATATGTTGGTTTAAGTTAATTTAATGTTTTCGGGATTAGCAAACCAATCTTTACCTGAAGTCTCCACTGCTGCATCACTCTGCACTCAATATCATCTTGACAAACCTTTTTCTGCAGTAGCTCTTTTTTTTTGTATTTATCATTTTATTTTGGGTTTTCAAAGAAGTCATTACAGAATATATAGCACCGTGTTAATTCAATGGGTTACAAAGACATTATCCACATCAGTTTTCTCATCTCCGGGGTCTAGTAGAATCCTCCCGAGATTTCCAACTCATTGATATATGGTCATTTATCAAATAAACAGCTAAGGCAAGATATTGTTAAGACAGCAAGTCTCCTTCTCTGTACCTACTCATTCAATCCTTGCCTTTCTTTACTTCGTTGTGCTTTAATTTAAATGACCCTTAGCCTCTTCTCTTGTCCTTGTTTCCCTTTCTTCTTTCTATCTGTTCATTCCCTTCCTTTCCCTTCTTTTTTATCTAAATTACCCCCCCCCCCCTCTATCCCCCCATTCATACCCCCTATCACTCAGGCCACATTCCCATACCAACAACAACCACAAAAAAAAAAAAAAAAAAAAAGAAACATTCAAATTAATTCTCCTCCCCTCCCCTACGTCTCCTCTCATGGGACTAGGGACTCCTTCTACGTTTTGAGATGGTGGTACCAACAATTGTTTGCCTATATCCAAAGCTATAAATAAATTCCATGTTCTCCATGTCTTTTTATATTGCTCCTGTTTGTGTTGTGAAGAGAGCACTAGGTCCTCCATTTTATTAATGTGTTCTAGTTTTCTTACCCATTCAAACAATGAAGGGGCTTGTCTTTTTCTCCAGTGTTGGGGAATGCATGCTCTTGCGGCATTCATCATGTGTGGTAGTACTGATCTTGCGTATTTCCTCTCTGTCTGCCCTGATATCTGTAAGAGGCAGAAGGCAACTTCTCCCTCAATTTTAAAGTCTGTTACTTTTTGGACTATGTCCCCAATCTCTGACCAAAATTTCTTTATCTCTGGGCAGTTCCAAAAGATGTGGTATAAAGTGCCCTCCCCTTCTCCACATCTCCAACACCTGTCCGATTCTTGGGTGTGCCACCTATGCATTTTGACTGGTGTGTAATACCACCTCGTCAGGATTTTATAGTTTATTTCCTGAATTTTAGTACATTTAGTTGGTCTAAATATTGCCCTAAACATGCTCTGTTTCTGTATATCTGTTATCTCTATATTTAGATCCGCTTTCCATTTTTCCAACCATTTCAACTTCGGTTGGTCTAATGGGGTGTTCAGCATTTTATATAGAATAGATAGTGGGCGATCTATACCTCCTGTTTTCTCACATAGTTTTTCGAAGTGTGTCAGTGGTTTCTTAAATTTTTCCGGTTCCAGCAGCGACTCTAAAAATGTCGCAATTGGAATGCTTCCCATAAGAGTAGCCTATATGGCCCCTCCTCATCTGTTAATCTACCAATTGGGGGCCACATTTGCTGGCTCGTAAAAGTTTTGATGCCATCTTGTCCTGTTTCCCACAATTTTTTAAAATGCTGTCTCTCTAGGCCTGGGGTAAATTTAGGATTTCCCAAGATCGGGTATAGTGGGGATTCGGTTGAAGTTAGGTTTTGTCTCAGGGTCTGCTGATATCCTATTCTTATTGTATTTCCCAACAAGGGATGTGTTTTCAAAGATTTGGGGAGTGTCTTATAGCATCAAATTGCTCTCTTTAATGAGACCATCGTTTGAGCTTGTTCCATTTGGACCCACCTTTTCGTTTCCCAATGGTGCCACCAGTCCAGTATTCTATTTAAATGGATGGCGTGGTAGTATCTACGCAGGTCAGGTATAGCTAACCCACCCATATTTTTGGGAAGTGTTATAGTATTACGCGCTATACACGGTTTTTTACCCGCCCAGATATATCCTCCAAACACACCCTGTATAGTTTTGAAAAAACTGTTAGGAATTTTAACTGGGAGCGCTCTCATAATATATAAATATTTTGGCAAAATATTCATTTTAATCAAATTGCCTCTTCCAAACCATGAGTGAAGGCCTCCCCTCCATTGTTCCAAAATTTTCTTTGTCTCTCCAATCAGGGGGGGGAAGTTTAGTTCATATATCTGGGTTAGCTTTGCGGGTATATAAGTCCCTAGATATTTCACTGCTTTCTCTACCCATGAAAATCCGAAATTGCTCTTTAATCTGTCCTTACTTGCTTTTGATAATCCCACACCCATTGCTTCTGATTTCCTATAGTTTATTTTGAAATTTGATAATTCCCCGTATTGTTTGATTTCCTCTAGGAGTACTGGTAGCGATATTCCTGGCTCTGTCAAAGTGAACAGCAGATCATCTGCATATGCTGCAGTCTTATATTGTTCCTTACCTACCAAGACTCCTTTTATATCCTGATTTAGTCAGACTTTATTCAAAAAGGGCTCTAATGTCAGCACAAATTACAGGGATGACAATGGGCACCCCTGTCTTGTGCCATTTTTTATACTCAAAGGTTCCGATAACACCCCATTTGCCTTTACTCTTGCAGTCGGGTTGGAATATACCCTAGTTATTCTTTCCCGCATTATTTCTCCTACTCCTATATACTTGAGCACTGACTGCATAAAGGTCCATTCAACTCTGTCAAAAGCCTTTTCTGCGTCGTTGCTCAGTATGATACAAGGTGTTTCTGCTTTGGTGACTATATGAATTACATTAAGAACTCTAGTAGTACTATCCTTTGCTTCCCTCGCCGCCATGAAGTCCACTTGATCTAAGTGTATTATTTTGGGGAGTACCTTTGCCATCCTTGCCGCTATAATTTTTGTATAAATTTTTAAGTCCAAGTTCAGGAGCGAAATGGGCCTATAGCTTCCGCAATTCGAAGGGTCCTTACCCTCTTTCAATATTAACGTTAAATAGGCAGTTAATGTATCCCTAGATAATGTTCCCTCTGGGCCTCTCTCATTAAACAGTCTCTCCATGTATGGTCCCAAAATGGGGGCCAATACATGGAAGTACTGTGATGTCAGGCCATCTGGGCCTGGCGCTTTGCCACTTTTCATACTTTTTATGGTCTGTTCTATTTCCTTCTGTGAAATATGTCTTTCTAGGTCCTCTTTGTCTTCCTCGGAGAGTTTCGGTATTCCTGATTGTACCATATAGTCGTCTATTTCCTTTTGCTCTTTTCCTATTTCCGGCAGGTTGTATAGCAGTGAATAAAAATTCCTAAATTCTTCCGTTATTTGATCCGGCAATATTTTTTTAACTCCTTCTGGAGAAACAATTTGTGGGATGTAGGATCTTACTTTTTGATTATGCACAGATCTTGCTAACGCTTTTCCACATTTGTTCCCTGATACATACGTAATTTTCTTTGATACTTGTATCGCTGCTTTAGCTTTATAATGCATTAAGTCGAGTATTTGCTTTCTTACGAGAGTCAATTCCCCTACTGCTATATTTTCCTTTTTTTTTTTTGTGTTCTGTTTCTAATATTTTAAGCTTGTCTAATAATTCTAGTAATTGTTTATTCCTTTCCCTTTTTATTCTTGCACCGTGTTTAATTAAGATTCCCCTTATCACTGATTTGTGTGCCTCCCATAATGTGCCTATCGCACAGCCAGGTATATCGTTAAGATCAAAGTAATCCTTAAGTTCTTTTTGTACCTCTGACCTTACTTCCTCTATCTGTAACAAACTTTCGTTTAATTTCCAGAATCTTTGTTTAGTTGATTTAACTGTAGAGATGTTATAGATCATCGACACCATTGCATGGTCTGACCATGAAATGTTATCGATGTCAGTGTGTTTTACCGCCAGGAGATGGGCATGTGGCACTAAAAGAAAGTCTATTCTCGAATAGGTTCCATGCGGGTGAGAAAAAAATGTATACTCCTTTTCAGTTGGATGTTGGAGACGCCATACATCTATCAATTGTTCTTTATGTATATTCTTCCTCATCCGCCGACACATCCCTACAGATGAAGTAGGTTTAGTTCTGGAGGCATCAGCCGAGGGAGACAGCGGTGTATTGAAATCTCCTCCCAAAATCAATTGGCCTTGAGTAAATTCTCTGAGTACATTCAATGTTTTAGTGACAAATCTGTCCTGTTGTTTGTTGGGAGAATATAATGTTGCAAATGTCATCTGCAATTCTCCTATTTTCCCTTTTAGGAAGAGATATCTACCGCTGTCATCACATAGCTTCTTCTCCAACTGCCATGGTATCTTACTATCAATTAATATTGATACCCCTCTTGATTTTGATTGTGGGTAGGTTGAGTGATATATATATGGGAATGCATTGCTTTTTAGATATGGTAAATTCTCCGATCTAAAGTGCGTCTCTTGTATAAACGCTATATTCGCCTTCACTCTTTTGAGTTCTGCTAATAATATTCGCCTTTTTTCGGGTGTATTTAGACCCTTTGCATTGATTGAAACAATCTTTATATTCTCCATTACACCTGTCAAAATGCGCTAAGTAAGCAGAGGCTGAGGAGCAGGGGAGAAAGAGAGAGGAAAAAAAAAAAGAAAGGAAAACTCACAACACAATCACTCACTCAGTCTTTTATTCAACCACCTCACACTATTTCATTCACTCTCATGCCCTTCCCTGTGGATCTTTACCCTGCCGGGTAGAACTGGTAGCTCTTCCCGGTCAGATCCCAGGTCGGATTTTTAAATCCTTCCAACACACGGCATTTTACTGCCACCTGTGTGTTCTAACTTTTTCAGGGAAATACCTGAGGCAATCCCCTCTGTCCCCGTTTCTCCCTCCCTATACTTATTTATATGTTTGTTTACTTTATTTCCTTGTATCCGCCCACCAAAAACTTTCTTTCCTCTCTTCCGGTCCTCTCTACATACCTAACCCCCTAGCTTCCTATACCTCTGAGTTACTGTCCTCTTATACCTCTATGTTTGTCTTAGTTTATCTTGGAGCCTTGATGTCTAACCATACCTTCCCCAAAACAGCCAAAAGCAAGAAGAAAGAAAAAAAAAAAAAAAAAAACAACCCCCCATATACCAATAACCTCAATAATACGTAAATCTCCCATTTCCCTCAAATCTCTTAAAACTCTACTTAATAGGGGCTATTGTGCCCCAAATTAACCCTGTGTAAAAAAAAAAAAAAAAAAATTCATTAAAAAATTATAAAAAATAAATAAAAAATAGCCATAGAGTGAACCCGGTATTTACTACCGACTGTGTGTCTTAATGTGGGGTATTCTATTTCTGCAGTAGCTCTAAATGCAAAGCATTATACCGTAGTACTCCAGCCAGGAGGATAAAAATGCATGATTAGGCTTGACAGTCTTTTGAAGGGATATAAGCAGCTTAATCTCTGCTGTGTAGCTCAGGTGGAAGATTGAGGCTTAACACTACCTAATTGACTGTTAAAGTGTTAAACCACTACTATGCAGCACTCCATGGTTATACAAAGTGTCTGAGCAGTGACTGTCCAACCAATCGCCAGCCTCAATGATGTAAGCTTTTGTAGTTAAAATTTTCCTGGGTTCAGCTTCAGTCAACTGAAATTTCAGATTTATTTCCTCTAGGCATGCAATTATGACATAAACTATTTTAGCACCCTCCTAGATAGGTGCTAGAGAGTGAGTATCGTTTTTGACGTAAATTCTATATTCTCTCTGCTTAACAGGGAGCAGGATCTGTGAGTTAGGTCTGCTCAATGTGCCCAGTGTGTGATTCATTTGGTCTGAGGGAGTGTCCCCACTAATCCAATGGGTAGGCACATTGGATAGTGGAGGAAACCTGGCTAATGAGTACACAGGCTTTGAAACTGCCCCAGGGATTGGCACAGACTGCTGTCTCAGTGCATTGTGGGGTGTAGTATATAAATGAGTAATGTTAGATACAATTGAGTACTGTCCGTGATACTTTTTTTTATTTGCGCTAACATACAATTTTTCAGGACAAGCTTTCGGGGTATGTCCCCTTCTTCAAGATCCAAGCAGTACTGATTAGCAAATTGTTTAGCAGAACGGTAAGAAAACACAAAATCTCTAAGTCAAAGGACAAAAAAGAGAAAACCAAACAAACATAAACAATGGTAATACAATTAGCATAGTTAGTGAGATAAGACAGAGGGAGAGCTGAAGACAGGGGGGACGGTGGGGGAGGGGGGGGGGGGTTTAGTCACAGAGGGGGTCGTAAAACTGTGGGATAATGAGTAAGGAAACCCATGTCTAAATTTAAGCTGTTGTTTTTTGTGTCAAAAAGAAGTATCATTCTTAATCCAAAAGTTTTCCTTTCCTGGATAGTTCTGGAATTCCCTTAAGAACTAAAACATTAAGGTCTTTTTGTAACAAAACCATCAACACCAGCATAAACACAGCCTTGAAAACCCAAAGAGAAAATCTTCTCCAATACAAAGAGAAAACAACAAATACCCGTGTACCTCTAGTCACCACATACAATCCAGGACTAGAAGGGATAAGAAAGATAATCAAAGATTTACAACCCATCATAACAGAAGATGAAACTCTGAAAGGAATATTCCAACAACCTCCAATACTGGCTTTCAGACAACCACCCAACCTCAGACATAAACTAATCAGCAGGAAACTTCATTCTGATTATGATGTCACAAATAATGGGAGCAAACCCTGCCATAAAAAAACGCTGCAAACTGTGCAACCAGATCAATCTGTCTAAAAGGGTCACACACACACATGGGACCTTTAATATAACGGGATCATACAACTGCACCTCCAGTAATGTTGTGTACCTCATCCAATGCAAAAGATGTAACAAAGGATCCTATGTAGGCGAAACAGGACAGAAGTTGCAAGCGAGGATGAATTTGCACAGACATACCATCAAGGAACATAAAGAAGATAGTTTCTGTACACCTGTGGGACATCATTTTTCACAACCGGACCACACTATAGAAGACCTCAATGTTTTAGGTTCTTAAAGGGAATTTCAGAACTATCCAGGAAAGGAAAACTTTTGGATTAAGAATGATACTTCTTTTTGACACAAAAAATAACGGCTTAAATTTAGACATGGGTTTCCTTACTCACTATCCCACAGTTTTACAACCCCCTCTGTGACTATCCTGGTCGCCTTCCATAGGGAAGCTGCGGACCCGTTCTAATAGGAGCAACACAAGTCGCTCCGACTTAGAAAAAGGGTCCGGAGCTTCTTTGGGGCGACCCGGAGCGACCTGCATAGACTTCAATGTTATGAAGTCCGTGCCGGCCGCTCCGAGGTCGCGGTGCGAGCAGCGCGCCGCGACCTATGAGGTCGCCCGGCAAAGCGTCGCCCCAGTGTGAACGGGGCCTTTGAGATTTTGTGTTTTCTTACCATTCTGCTAAACGTTTTGTTAATCAGTACTGCTTGGATCTTGAAGAAGGGGACATACCCCGAAAGCTTGTCCTGAAAAATGTTATGTTAGTGCAAATAAAAAAAGTATCACGGACAGTACTCAATTGTCTCTGTCGCAAGTGCACTAATACGGCTACAATGACCTCAAGCATAATCCTTCTGTTGTTAGCATTAGTAAATAGATAGGAAAGTATATCATATTTACTTGCTTTAAACTTTTTGTTACGGTTCTTCAGTTACTTCCCGGTTTCCATTCCTAGGGAAATTATGTCATACATCCCAGGAGTCTTCAGGAGAGAAGGGAGGGTTCTCAGCTATGCCTGAGCTAAGAGCAGATGGATTCCAGGAAGTAAGTTATACATGAATCTTCTGCGCTTACTCAAGATGGCCATGACTAGAAATGATAGGGGGTGTTTTTCAAAATGATTTCTCTGCAAAATAAAGTATGGAGACATGGATGGATGGGGGAGATTGCTCTGAATAATACAAATTAATTAAATAGCATTTTTGGTTTGTGGTGCACAGATGCAGTGCAGTTCCACTTTAACAAGTGGATTTCTATGGAAGATAATACATAAAATTGTATATGCAGGACCTAGCATGCACAACAGGGCTGCACAGTGTGTAATAAGTACATACTGTAGTTACATAATTAGTCTGGTTGCAAAAAGACACAAGTCAGTTTAGTTCAACCAATAAAAGGGAAAAGATAAAATAACATTTTATAATCCTGTATTCACAATCCAATACCCACAGCTGATCCAGAGAAAGACAAAAAAAAACCCAGCAAAGCATGATCCAATTTGATCCAGGGGAAAAAATTCCTTCCTTATTCCCACGAGTCAATCGGATATTCCCTGGATCAACTTTACCAATAAAATGTTAGTACCCATTTATATTAAGTACTTTTAGTAAAGAATCCGGACCCTTTTTTAAAGCAATCTACTGAGCTGGACTGAACCAGCTTGAGGGAGTCTATTCCACATTTTCACAGCTCTTACTTTACTTAACCACTTCTGGACCGGAAGGATTTACCCCCTTAACCACTTCCATACAGAGCAGTTTGACACCCTTCCTGCCCAGACCAATTTTCAGCTTTCAGCACTCTCACACTTTGAATGACAATTGCTCAGTCATGCTACACTGTAACCAAACAAATTTTTTATCATTTTTTTCACACAAATAGAGCTTTCTTTTGGTGGTATTTGATCACAACTGGGGTTTTTTTTTTTTCGTGATATATGCAAAAAAAGAGCAAAAATTTTGAAAAAAAAACACTTTTTTTAGTTTCAATTATAAAATTTTGCAAAAAATTAATTTTTCTTCATACATTTGGGCCAAAATGTATACTGCTACATGTCTCTGGTAAAATTAACCCAAATTAGTGTATATTATTTAGTCTGTGTGAAAGTTATTGAGTCTAGAAGCTATGGTACCAATTACTGAAAATTGATCACACCAGAAGTACTGACTGCCTATCTCCTTTCTTGAGGCCCTGAAATGTCAGGACAGTACAAATACCGCCCAAATGACCCCTTTTTGTAAAGTAGACAGTCCAAGGTATTTAGTAAGAGGCATGGTGGGTTTTTTGAAGTTGTAATTTTTTCCCACAATTCTTGGGAAAATGAAGAAAAAAATGTTTTTTTCTTTTTTTTCCCACAAAGTTGTCAATTTATAAGCTATTTCTAACACATAGCATGTACACAGCAAAAATTACACCCAAAAATACATTCTGCTACTCCTTCCGAGTATGGCGATACCACATGTGTGAGACTTTTACACAGCCTGGCCACAAAAAGATACTCCACGTCCAAGAAGCACCTTCAGGCGTTCTAGGAGCATAAATACACATAAAACTTTCTTACTACCTATCACACTTTTCAAGGCCCTAGAGCACCAATACAATGGAAAAGTCCACAAAATGACCCCATTTTGGAAAGAAAACACTCCAACGTATATTCTATGAGGCATTATGGGTCCTTTGAACATGTCATTTTTTTCCACAGGTTTTTGGAAAATGTGGGAAAAAAATGAAAACTTTTTTTTTTTACACAAAGTTGTCAATTTATAGGATATTCCTAACACATAGCATGTACACAGCAAAAATGACACCCCAAAATTCATTCTGCCACTCCTCCTGAGTATGGCAATACCACATGTGTGAGACTTTTTCACAGCCTAGCCATATAGAGGGGCCTAACATCCAAGGAGCATCATCATGCATCCTAGCCACTTGCCTAGGCCTATTTTTGACATTTGGTGTTTACAAGCTAAAATCAGTTGTTTTGCCAGAAAACTGCTTAGAACCCCCAAACATTATATATTTTTTTTTAGCAGTGACCCTAGAGATTAAAATGGAGATTATTGCAATATTTTTTATCACACTGTATTTGCGCAGCGGTCTTCCAAACGCAATTTTTTTGGAAAAAATTCACTTTTTTTAATTAAAAAATAAGAAACCAGTAAAGTTAGCCCAATTTTTTTCCATAATGTGAAAGATAATGTTACGCCGAGTAAATAGATACCCAACATGTCATTTTTCAAAATTGCGCACGCTCACGGAATGGCGACAAACTTTGGTACTTAAAAATCCCCATAGGCGACAATTTAAAAATTTCTACAGGTTGCCATCCTTGAGTTACAGAGGAGGTCTAGGGCTCAAATTATTCCCCTTGCTCTAATGATCGCGGCGATACCTCACATGTGTGGTTTGAACACCGTTTACATATGTGGGCGGGGTTTCCGTATGCGTCGCTTCTGCGCGCGAGCTAACGGGGACAGGGTGCTTTAATTTTTTTTTTTTTTTTTTTACTATTTATTTTATTTATTATTTTTTATTTTTACACCGTTTAACAAAAAAAAAAAAAAAAAGGATCATTTTTATTTCTATTACAAGAAATGTAAACATTACTTGTAATAGAAAAAGGCACGACAGGACCTCTTTTTTGTGAGATCTGGGGTCAAAAAGTCCTCAGATCTCACAAGTACACTAAAAGACAGAAAGAAAAAAAAAAAAAAAAAAATTATTATATAAAATGAAAAAAAAAAAAAAAAAAGGACCTTTTAAACCGGTTGCTAGGCAACAACATTTTCCGTAGCTCCGGTCCTCCAAGACCATAGAGTCAAGTGAGGGCAAGCTTGCCCTCACTCGACATCCTGTCTGTGAGGATCCGGGACCGGATCGTTTTCCCCGCTGCCGGCGGGTCCGGTAAGCGGGGAAAAGGACCGGACGCGGCGGGAGGGGGGGGGGGCACCTCTTCCGCCATCCCAGAAGGGTGATCCCACGGCGAATCCGCCGCTGGGACCACCCTTATCGGAAAGCCAACCGTCCACCGTTTAAAAAAATACCAGGGTTATGGCAGCTATCTGCTGCCATAACACCGGTATTTAGGTTTAAACGGAGGACGTATATAAACTTTTTTGGACTTAGACATGGTGGCTGTATGAAGGGCGACAGGTACTCGGGTACTTTGTTGGGCAGGTGACAGGTACTCTGGTACTGATGAGCAGGTGGCAGGTACTCGGGTACTCCGATAGGCAGGTGACAGGTACTCGGGTACTCTGATGGGCAGGTGACAGGCAGGTGATAGGTACTGATGAGTAGTACTGATACTGATAGGTGATACTGATACGTGATAGGTACTGATGAGTACTGATGAGTAGTGATGGGTACTGATGAGCAGGCGGCAAGTACTCGGGTACTTCAGGCGTCAGGTACTCTGATGAGCAGGTGGAAGGTACTCGGGTACTCTGATGGGTAGGTGACAGGTACTCTGGTACTCTGATGACGGGTACTCCGTTGACAGGTACTCAAAGTACCCGAGTATCCGTCATCAGAGTACCCGAGTACCTGTCATCAGAGTACCCGAGTACCCGTCATCAGAGTACCCGAGTACCCGTCATCAGAGTACACGAGTACCTGTCATCAGAGTACACGAGTACCTGTCATCAGAGTACCCGAGTACCCGTCATCAGAGTACCCGAGTACCTGTCATCAGAGTACCCAAGTACCTGTCATCAGAGTACCCAAGTACCTGTCATCAGAGTACCCGGGTACCTGTCATCAGAGTACCCGAGTACCTGTCATCAGAGTACCCGAGTACCCGTCATCAGAGTACCCGAGTACCTGTCATCAGAGTACCCGAGTACCCGTCATCAGAGTACCCGAGTACCTGTCATCAGAGTACCCGAGTACCTGTCATCAGAGTACCCGAGTACCCGTCATCAGAGTACCCGAGTACCCGTCATCAGAGTACCCGAGTACCTGTCATCAGAGTACCCGAGTACCCGTCATCAGAGTACCCAAGTACCTGTCATCAGAGTACCCGGGTACCTGTCATCAGAGTACCCGAGTACCTGTCATCAGAGTACCCGAGTACCCGTCATCAGAGTACCCGAGTACCTGTCATCAGAGTACCCGAGTACCCGTCATCAGAGTACCCGAGTACCTGTCATCAGAGTACCCGAGTACCTGTCATCAGAGTACCCGAGTACCCGTCATCAGAGTACCCGAGTACCTGTCATCAGAGTACCCGAGTACCTGTCATCAGAGTACCTGATGGGCTGGTGACAGGTACTCGGGTACTTTGATGGGCTAGTGACAGGTGCTCTTTATTGGGGGGGGGGGCAATCAGTGTATTTGGGGTGCACTATGATTGGTAACTAGCTGTTACCACACTCTCTTCCTCACACAGGATCAGTGTGTGAGGAGGAGAACACGGTGACAGCTAGTTACCGTGTTCTCAGTTGACATTTGTGACCGGCTGTGATTGGACACAGTCGGTCACGTGGTAAAGAGCCAATTTCATTGGCTCTTTACCTAGATCGGGGATCGACTCTGTCCGAGGGACGAGCCTCGTCCCCGATCGCTGCTCTGCGCGCCCCCGGGGGCGCGCATTGCAGAGAGAACGAGCGGCTCGTGCTGGAGCCGCTCATGTGATCGGCTGTGATTGACACAGCCGATCACGTGGTAAACAGCCAATTTCTATTGGCTGTTTACCTTGATCAGGGATGGGCTATGTCCGAGGGACGAGCCTCACCCCCGATCGCCGCGCTGCGCGCCCCCGGGGGCGCGCAGTAGCAGCTAGAGCGGGCGGACGTCATATGACGCCCGCCCGGATCCGTACAACCACCATGCCGACGTCATATTACTATGACTCGGTATGGAAGTGGTTAATGACCAGTCCATTTTTTGCGATACGGCACTACGTTACTTTAACTGACAATTGCGCGGTCATGCAACGCTGTACCCAAATAAAATTGATGCCTTTTGTTTCCCACAAATAGAGCTTTCTTTTAGTGGTACTTGATCAACACATCAAGGTCCCGCTCCTCAGTGGGATTGCTGTGTTTGCACAATATATTCTGAAGTGGAAACCTTCCAAACACTGGAAAAGATCTTTGATGGATGATCATATGGATATACTATGCAGTTATTAATGAGAGCCATCGCAATAGTTTAGCTATATTCAACCCTTTTATCTGACAAAATCAGATCTGAATCGTTCCTCCTGTGGCCAGCACATAGGAGTCCCTATCTCCTGTTGGATCTCTGCTTATAGCAAATGTGTATGGTTTCTAATCGGTCCTTTCCATGCAAACAGTGGGAATTTGGACGATTGTCCTAGGTTCCAAAATACAGTGGTGTGATATTACAGTATCCCCTGAAGAAGCTAAATTCATTAGCGAAACATGTTGGGACTATCACTCTGGACTATGCTACTCAGCTTCCAAAACCACTATGTTTGAATAATTATTTTTAACAAATTTTTGTGATTTGTCCGTCTATGTTCTTCTTTTGTGCATATTTTAAATTAATTGAATATTACATTTTGGAATTTTATTCTGCTTTTGGAGTTCATGATTGGCACCTTAAAAATCCCAGCTCCCATGGGAGCAATCTTTCCTGTTCTCTATTCTATGTAGGGAAGTGAAGTTGGTGAACTATACCTCTAGATAAATTTGTTTCTTGAGATCTGTATTTAGCCTTATTAAAATGTATTTAATGGTTTCCCCATTCAGTGATACCGACAATCTTCCTGAGTACAAGGGGCTTTGTCTTATTTTAGGAAACCCTGACATGATCAGCTCTAAGGGCCTACTGGACTAGAATTCACATATGGATGCTGGGCAGAGTGCTTGGAAAATTTTTTTATAGAACTTCTTCACTCACGCTATCAAATTTGTCTAAAGAGACAAGAAATGGCTTTAGTGGAGACAAGAAATGGCTTTAGTGGGCCCATAATATTCCTTGTAATTGATGCTGGCATGAATGCGCTGGCATGAATGCTTGGATGTTTGTGAGCCTGAAGGGAGAAAATTATTTGCATCTTCCTCTAGAAGCAGCTATTGTTTGTTTTAAGCAGCTGGACTGCAATGTTTTTCGACTATAGAGAATAGGTAAGCTGGGCTGTTTTTAGCAGTTGCTAGGCAGGTTGGATGAGCCAAAGTTTTTTCTGCTATTGTCTGAGGAGCTTAAGGAGATGCGTGGATTTTAATCAAGTAAATATTCATATTGCATTTAAATATTTCATATTTAATGTCTACAGCCAACAGGTGGTGCAGTCTATTACGTCTGCTGATTCTTTTTTTGTTTATATTATCTATATGTTGCAAGGCCTGTAATTTAATCACCTGCAATCCAGAATTAGAGAAGGAAGACAGCCCCCCTGTCTGCGTGTCAAGTTCATATGGCTCCAGATGGAGCTTTTATTAGGAAGACACGGTACCAAATAAACAGCTGTCTTATTAAAAGCCAAGAATGCTCTGCAAAGCCCCTGTGACAGTGCAAGGCCCTGTTTGGAAAAATGACACAGCATTCTCAGATTTGCTGTCTGAGAAGCTCCAGCATGTGTTTTGTGAGCAGAGAAAACTGTGGTTTAAGAGTTTTTCTCTGGTGTTTGGTGGTCCATGATTAGGGCCTGGAGTTTGAAAGTTCCAAAGCGTTTTGGGTGGGATGGAAGCTTTAATCCTGTGTCCAGGTTTTCCTGGAGTTCTACGGGTTGTGTGCATGTCCAGGTGCACACACTCATTATAAACCAGGTCTCGTGAGAACTCAGGGCAGTTGCTGCCATTTGGAGAGATTGTCTCAGTGTGTAGATAGCAGTGTGCTCAAACCAGGAGGGGTGATTGCTCGGGAGACAAGACCCTATGTTGGGAGGACTTCTTGCCCATAGGACTGGAAAGGTCAGGACATCTACGTGGGTCTAGAGAGACTAGGAGAGCTGAGATGACTAGCGAGTCCAGGGGGGCTGGAGGAAGTCTGAGGTCCCAATAAGTGTGTAAGAACTGGTGGGCAAACCCTATCAGATGGGCTATGAGTAGGCCCATGCAGCAGTGTGCTGAAACCAAGGCTAATGGCGCTTTTCCACTGCATGGAACCGAACGGTTCGGCTCGCTTTAGTGCTTTTCCATTGCTGGTACCGCATGGTACGGTGTAGGAACGGTTCGGTACGGTACGGTACGGCGGCGCTTTTCCACTGCATGGAACCGAACTGTACGGCTCTCAAAAACAGTACCACCTCGATTGTGGTTCCAAGAGGTACCATACCCGGTACCATATCCCACAATCCTTTGCATGCAGTCACTACTAGCCACTGATTGGTCAGAGAATCCCACCCACCCCGTTGTTATCCCACCCACTTAACTTTAGTACTACTTTAGTGGAAAAGCAAACCATACCGTACCGTACCGAACCCTTCCAACAACGTACCATGCGGTACCAGCAGTGGAAAAGCAAACCGGGCCAAGCAGGGCAGAGGAGAGCCGAGCCGGTACTTGCAGTGGAAAAGTGCCATAAGTGAACCAGCGGTCTGGAAGACCAGAGAAAAGCGGCGCAGAGGACAGGAGAGCCAGGTGGCTTGGCATTTTTGTTTGGCTTTGTTTTTTGGTGTGAAGCTGAAACCCCCTGCGTGGTTAACCTTATGATGTAAAGACTTTATTATTATTATTATTATTATACAGGATTTATATAGCGCCAACAGTTTGCGCAGCGCTTTACAATATGAGGGAAGACAATACAGTTACAATACAATTCAATACAGGATTATTTAGAGGGCCCTGCTCGTTAGAGCTTACAATCTAGAAGGGAGGGTCAAGTGAAACAGAAGGCAATAACTGTGGGGGGTGCGCTGATGGAGGAAATGGAAGTACAGTTGTTAGGTGTGGGTGGGATAGGCTTCTCTGAAGAGGAGGGTTTTCAGGGATTGTCTAAAAGCTAATAGATTAGGGGATAATCAGACAGATTGGGGTAAGGAGTTCCATAGGATTGGAGAGGCTCTGGAAAAGTCCTGGAGGTGAGAATGGGAGGAGGTGACGAGGTAGCTAGAGAGCAGGAAGTTTTCAGAGAAACGAAGAGAGCGATTAGATTGGTATTTTGAGACCAGGCTAGTGATGTAGCTGGGGGCTAAATTGTGGATGGCTTTGTAAGATGTTGTTAGTATTTAGAATTTAATTCGTTAGGTGAGCATCAGCCAGTGGAGGGATTGACAGAGAGGAATAGCAGACACTGAGGGATTGGTAAGGTGGATGAGTCTTTCCTTTTTAATAGAAATTGGCTACTGTCACAACCCACCTGGGGTCTTGCAGTGGAGAGGGAACCCAGTTGCAGTGGAACAGCACTCCCTTACAATCACGACCCTTAGGAGTCCCTGGAAGTGGGAACAGGGCCCCGTAGGGATTGTGGTGGCACGGGGGCCTTTAATGAAGAGGAGGAGGTAAGGTCGACAACTCTGGAGTCAGGTCTGGCAGGCAATCAAGGAGTATCCACCTGAGGGAGAAAGGATCAGGAACCAGGAACACAGACAATGCAATTAGCAGACACACAGGAGCAAGGAAAATAACCAAGCACTGACTGGAAGGTGTGCTTGGTTTATATAGGGAGCCAGGATCACATGACCCGCCACCTCCCACCAGTAGGTGGGGCTGCCAGGGGCTATAAAGGGAGGTCACAGACCCAGCGCCATCTTGGTTTGCTTCATAGAACCTGATCTTACCAGATCTTCAACTCTCCTCTCTCCCTCTGTGTAAAACACTAACCGCATGGTGGCCGCCATCTTGCCATGACAGTGTGCTGCTGCAGTCCTCAGAGGTGAGGGGAGGAGAAGGAGCCACCGCAGACTCGGAGGGGGTGTCTCTGTGACCGGCAAGCACCGAGACTCTGTTGCGAGAACGCCGCAGGCGCCCAGACGCAGGTGAGTACGCGGCAGTGCCGTGACAGCTACCAGGCCCTTAAACACATTTCTGACTGACATGGACATCACTAAAAAAAACGCATCTAACACTGAGATAACCAACTCCCATATCACTTCCCCTATACAAAACATTTATTACTTTATTAATCTTTAGTAGTCATAGTATTGTCATACTGATCCACAAAGCTGTCTGGGTCTAGTAGACCCTAAAAGCTGGCTATACACTATTAGGGTTTTGAACATCACAATGGAGAAGGGAGCATTCTTTACATATGGAGGAAAAGAGGTTTAACCTCCAAATACGGAAAGGCTTCTTCACAGTAAGAGCTGCAAAAATGTTGAATAGACTTCCTCAAGAGCCGGTTTTGGCCAGCTCAGTAGATTGTTTTGAAAAAGGCCTGGATTTCCGAAATGCACAAAATATAACTGGATACTAATATTTAAAGGTTAGTTGATCCAGGGAATACCCGATTGCCTCTTGAGGATCAGGAAGGAATTTTTTTTCCACCCTCCGGAGAGAATTGGATCATGCTTTATTGGGGTTTTTTGCCTTCCTCTGGATCAACTGTGGGTATAGGATTGTGTATATGGTAGTTTTCGATCTGTGTGTGCTTTTTTTCTCTGTGGGTTGAACTGGATGGACTTTTTTTGACCGAATTTTGTTTTTTTTCAGCCAGATTAACTATGTTACTATGAAAATTCATACAACAATTCTTTGTACATTCAATGACTGCAGCAATGTCGTTGAAAAGTACATACAAATTGTGTTTGCTTTATACAATTAACTTTTTTTAACTATAATTAATAATGTCATTTTCTGAACAAAAATTGCCTTCACGGGGGGGCGTGGCCGGGATGTGAAGCTGAGAGGACGCACCGGGTCTGAGCTCCGCTCCTCACCTCATCCTTCTGTTGTCATCGGCATCCATCTGTCTGCCTAGCTTCACTCTTCTCCTCACCCTGGGGTCCAAGAAGGCAGGGAGCACCTCGCGGGCTCCTCCACTTTCCCCGGGAAAGCTCAGATCCACCAAATCCTCCGGGAGCAACTCGCGGCCGTCGGGTCCCGCGGCGGCCATCTTGGACACGAGGCCTCCTTCTTCCAGAATGTCGGCAGGCACTCAGACGGAGGGGGATCCGGGAACGTCTACCAGCCCTTCTCCTTCCGACATTCTCGAGGCTATTAAGGCCTGCAGGGACACCCTGACCGCTAAAATTGACTATTTGGCCACGGATGTCAGTCTCATCCGGCACGACCTTGACAAATTCCGGGGCCGGATGTCGGAGGCAGAGGACCGCATTACTCACCCGGAGGACTCTACCCGCGCCGATTCGCGGGACCTTCATGCCCTTCAGATCCAGGTCAGGGCGCTGCAAGACCGTGCCATTGACACAGAGAATCGGCTCCGGCGCAACAACATCCGGATCCTGGGCCTGCTGGAGCGGGCCGAAGGGACTAAGCCCGCGGAGTTTGCTGAATCCTTCCTCTCTTCTCTGCTGGGGTTGTCTGACATGCCGCCTACCTTCATCGTGGAAAGGACGCACAGGGTGCCCCCGGTCCCTCCGATTCCTGGCGCACAGCCCCGGCCCTTTCTCCTTCGTTTGCTGAACTACAGAGACCGGGATCGCTTGTTGGCCGCTGTTCGTGCTAAACAAGACCTCCGCTTCGAGAATGCGAAGATCCTGTTGTTCCCGGACTACTCCCCAGAGGTACAACGCAGAAGCCGGCTCTTCACTGACATCCGGAGGCGGCTGCGGGACAAGGGCCTGAAGTACAGCCTCCTCTACCCCAGTAAGCTCCGTGTCATCGATGGTGATCGGGCCCAGGTCTTTGAGGACCCGGACGAGGCGGCTGCCTGGCTGGATGCTCGCTGATCTCCCCTTTGGCTGCTGGCGATCTCCCTGGACGCTCCACCGCTGACTGTGTTGTGGCAGGTATCCGTGTCCTGTTTCCCCCATCCCTGCTTCTCCTCCTTCTTTGCCTGCTCCTTCCCTGTTGCGGAACTGTTGCCTGTCTCATCGTGATGGATGCCCACCTTCCAGGAGCTCTACCCCCCTACGGTGCCTTATCCCCCCTTTTTTATTGTTGTTGCTCCATTTTGCCTGGTTGGGGTGCCTTTTTTCTTTTGGCGCACCCCCCCCCCCCCTTCCTGTGCCTATCGATCTTTCTCTTTTTTTTGGACTTCCTTTTTGCTGGACTGTGACTGTGCCATGCTCTAGGGGTTGGCGCTCCGTGCTGCCCTTACTTTTTTCTCACTTCTAGTTGTGTTCTGGGTGTAGACCGCCCCCACCCCCCCTGCGTTATGGGGGCTGCGGGGGACGGTAGGGTGAGCCATGTTGGCTCGGGGACTATTCACTTGCTTTGTGTTTTGCTATGTGTTTTTTTTTTTTTTTTTTTTTTTGTCTATTGGTGTGAGATGCTTGGTGCTGTTGCTGCTCCCCAGGTGCTGATCCTTGTTTTGTGGCCTTTCATACGGGCTCCCCCACTGCCCCCTTACTTATGGCGTCCTCTAATCAACACCCCTTGTCGGTGCTCTCTTGGAACGTCCGTGGTCTGAACTCGAAATTCAAGAGAGCTCTCCTCTTCCAATATGTTAAGTCTCATAATCCCTCCATACTAGTTTTACAGGAGACGCACCTGGTGGGCGGCAAACTACAGGCCTTGAAGAGACCATGGGTTCAGAGGGCGTTCCACACCTCCTATTCTAACTATGCTAGGGGAGTATCTATTTTGCTTAACAAATCTCTGCCGGGGGTGGTTGAGGCGGTTCATACAGACCCTCACGGCAGATATGTGATTTTGGTGCTATCCATTTGGAAGAAACGCTATATTGTGGCTGGTATCTATGTCCCTCCGCCATTTAAGTCTGATGTTTTATATACCGTGTTGGACAGGGTGTCTAGCTATCACCCAGCCAAGATGCTTCTGCTCGGGGATTTTAACGCCATTCTCTCCCCTGACCTGGACCGGCCTACAGCCCCAAAAGTGTTCTCCGAGGACCTTCCTCGGTGGGCGGAGGCAGCTGGTCTCCAGGAGGTTTGGCGGTGGAAATACCCCTCGCAGAAGGTCTACTCCTGCTTTTCTGCCACCCACAAGACTGCTTCCAGGATTGATTATGCGTTTGCTGACCCGGGTATGATGTCTGATGTGGAGGAGGTGGCGTATTTGCCCAGCGGGTTGTCTGATCACAGTCCCCTGCTGGTCAAACTGCGCTCTGGCTGTGCTCGTGATGGCTCTATGTGGCGCCTGGGTGCCCAGTGGGTCGAGCAACCTGATGTTCTGGCCCAGACCCCCTCCGTTTTGCGAGGGTACTGGGATGTGAATGAGGGCACCTCCTCCCCGGACATGGTTTGGGATGCCTTTAAGGCTTTCACTAGGGGTCACTATATTTCCGCCATTAAGGCGGTGAGGTTGCAGAAGGCTGCTGGGGTCACTGCCTTGGAGACGGCGGCTGGGGAGGCTTCCGCCTGCTATGAGCGGGACCCCTCCTCCGCTAACTTTGAGAAGTTGATGGCCTCCAAACGCGATCTCCACCTTCATCACTCCGAGATGGCATGATTGTCCCTGTACCAATCAATGGTAAACTGCTAGCGACTATGTCTCACCATGCTGCACCCTCGACTTTAGTTCCTGAGCTCATGTCTCCCACGGGTGAGTCCATTACCTCCCCGGAGGCCATCCTTGAGGAGTTTCGCTCCTTTTATGCTGGGCTCTACTCCACTGCCCTCCCGCCGGACTTCTGCCCGAGGGATCTGGTCCCCCTTTTGGACCCCATCGCCTTGGGCTGGTTGTCTGATCGGGAGCGCGCCGGTCTGGTCCAGCCGTTCTCTGCAGAGGAGGTTCGGGCGGTGATCTGTTCCAACCCCAGGGGCAAGGCGCCGGGCCCGGACGGCCTGCCTATTGAATTTTATAGGGCCCATGTTGACATTTTGGCTCCCCTGCTGGCCGCCCTTTTTAATGACTGCTTGGCGGCGGGGTCCCTTCCGCCCTCTATGGCGCAGGCGCACATCATCTTTATTCACAAAGCTCACAAAGATTCCAAACTGTGTGCCTCTTATAGGCCGATTGCGCTGCTCAATAATGATCTGAAGATACTTACCAAATTGTTAGCGGCCAGGTTGCAGCCCCTACTTCCTTCTGTTGTTGATCAAGACCAGACTGGCTTTATGGCCAACAGATCCACGGATGTCAACCTTCGCAGGTTATACACTAACCTGCAGGCCCAGCATACCAACTCTGGTTCCAGGGTGGTGGCCTCGCTCGATATAGAGAAGGCATTTTACTCCGTGGAGTGGCTCTTCCTGTGGGAGATTCTTAGGCGCATGGGCTTTCCTCTGAGAACCATCTATAGGTCACCGGTGGCGGCCATCCGCCTCGGCAGGTGTTCCCACTGTCGAGGGGTACGCGGCAGGGCTGCCCTCTATCTCCGGCCTTATTTTCTATCGCCATGGAGCCACTGGCGGAGGCGCTACGCGTCTCCCCTCATATTAAAGGCTTGAGGGTGGCGTGGCTGGAGGAGCGGGTGGCTATGTACGCGGACGACCTCCTGCTGTTTTTGGGCGATGCTGGTCCCTCTCTGAGGGGAGCCCTGCGGGTGTTGAATGCCTTTGCGGAGGTATCGGGCCTAAAAGGTGAACTGGTCCAAGTCACAGCTCTTGGCCATTGACCCCGGAGCAAGGACTGGGGCCCCCCCGGATGTGCCCTTGCAGTGGGTGGAGAGCTTTACCTACCTCGGGGTGTGGGTGTCCCGGGATCCGGCGGACTTCATTGCCCTCAACCTGAACCCGGTTGTTCTTGGCCTTAGAGCCAGACTGAGAGCATGGGAGCGCCTCCCCCTTTCCCTCTTGGGCAGAATCAACCTTGTGAAGATGAAGGTTCTCCCTAAACTTACCTACTTGTTTCGTAATTCCCCTTGCTGGATTCCGAGGTCCTTTTTCTGTCAACTTACTAGGATGTTTTCTGGCTTTCTTTGGGGTGTTAGTCCTCCTCGATACAAGTTTGCTGCGCTTATGCGCCCTCTGTCTCAGGGTGGACTGGCGTTCCCTGATTGCCACAAATATTTCCTGGCATCACAATTGGTTACTGCAGTATGGTGGTTGAACCCGGAGGCGGCCAATTCTGCTGTTGTGGTGGAGGCCACGGTGCTGGGATCAGTGGACGCCCTGACCCATCTGCTGTTTCGGGGTCCCCGAGCTCCTCATGGTCTCACTACCTCCATGCGAACGACACTCCGGGCCTGGAGGCAGGGACTGTTGTTGGAGGCATACCCGGGCTCCGCGGTCTCCCCCAGCGCCCCTCTGTGGCTTAACCCCTCCCTGCCCCACTTGTATGGACTGCCTGAACCCGTCCTTTGGACTAAACGCGGCATTAAGAGGATCTCGGATCTCACAGTTGACCTCTCCCTTCCCTCTTTTGCGCAGTTGGCTTCTGATCATAACCTCCCGTCCTCATATTTTTTTCACTACCTGCAATTGTCTCACGCCTTTGGAGCTCAGTTCCCTGGCCCGGACTCCCAGCTGGTGCAATCTGATCTGGAGAGGGTTTTGCGTCACGATTGCTCTGTGCGTGCAATGTCGGTGCTGCATGCCCATCTCCTCCGTGTCTCGTCTCCGGAGCTCTCTGGCCTTCACGCTCGTTGGGCTCGGGATGTCGCGGACCTAGACTCGGTGGACTGGTTGCACATCTGGGACTCCCCCTTCGCCATTCTGGTTTCCCTCAGGGACCGGTTGGTGCAATACAAAATTGTCCACAGGGCCTACCTTACCCCACATCGCATGCATAGGATTCATGCCTCTCACTCCCCGGAGTGTTGGCGTTGTGGTCGCACCCCGGGTGATTTTATACACATCTTCTGGCAGTGTCCCAAGCTCTTGGCATACTGGTCCAGGGTGTTTGAGGTGTCCTCTGCTGTCTTACAGGTCTCGGTGACCACGTCTCCTAGACTGGGTCTTTTGGGTCTCCTGGACGTCATCGTCCCTAGGGTGGCAGACTGTACTCTGCTGTGTCTTTTACTCTTTTATGCTAGGAAGAATATTGCCCTCCACTGGAGACGGCGATCCCCTCCCACGCTTCTTCAGTGGCGGAGCCTGGTAGACGCAGCCATCCCGTTGTACCGAGATACTTACTGCCATAGAGGCTGCCCCAAGAAATATGATAGGGTATGGACGCGCTGGCTCGAGGAGTCTTCCTCCGCACTGCTGCCCTAGCAGCCCATGGGCCCCTGACTCACGGTCTCTCTGGATGGTCGCCCTGGCCTGAACGGCGCTGATGGGTATTTTTTTTTTTTTGTTGTTGTTCGACCACTGATGTGTATTGACTGTAAAAATATTTAGATGCACAGTATATACTGTATAAACATGCTCGATTCTTGTGCAAGACCTGCCCTGGGTGGGCAGCATGCCAGTACTTGTTATCCCATTGTACCTCCTTGCTGTGTATTCTCGCACCATGTTTTGTTATGTTTTTGTTTTGTTGAGTTGTTTTTGTATATCTCAATAAAAAGATTTTCAAAAAAAAAAATTGCCTTCACGGTTTGAAATTTCTGGTCACTGTGGTCGAAAACAGCCATTGATTTGACCCCATCGACAATTGGAAAATTGAACAAATGTTCTTAAAGCAGAACATTTTGAAAAAAAAACTTTTACTATTGTATAGCTAGCTTTAGAACCTAAGATGATATCTGACTGTATGCTTGTCATGCTAATAATGAATGAGCTACTTTATTGGATTGACTGCATGGTATAGTAGGGTGCCTAAATCTTCAAATGAATATATAGTACTGGTTGGAACATTAGATTTGTGGTTTGCACTCCTCTGTAAGTGAAATGTTTAGCTGCCTGAGTAAAAACCAAACAGCTAGAGATATTTAGGACATATGTCCCATATTTTTAGACATTGCCATAACTCCAAATACTTTAGACATATTAGTGAAATTTTGGGCAACAGATTTATGAATTTTTTATGGAATAATCAGCAAGCATCTGGAGGATGATTAATTCAACATAATTTTGATGATCTCTCCTGCAGAGATCTGAGTATTAATACACTAAAAATAAGAGTGGGGGTTTGAACTGTAAATCTGATCTAGAAAAAAAATAGTCCTACAATTTCCATGTGGTTCTTCTTTGCCCAGCTTAAAGTAGAACTGAATGCAAAACGTTTTTGTTTTTATTATTGGATAGAGTAGTGAGGGATTAGAATACCTGCCAGGCTTCTATTGCTGTCTGTACCCCATTAGGGGGATTCACCCTCTCTATTTGCCCTGGTGACAAATATCACTGAAAGTGAAAGTGCAAGAAAATTCCAACTAGTTCTGGTCCTCCTGACTACCAGGGATTTCCCTGATTTTGGAGGGATTTATTTCCACTTTCTCTTGTGACCATGGGACAGTAGGTGAGGGGAGATCTCCCAATGGGATACAGATGGCAAATAAAAAAAAAGAAAAAACATAATTTCTCTATCCAAATTGAAAAAAGCGGTTCACCTTGAGTTCTACTTGAAGTAGTTTACATATTTGGCTGTGTTTATAGCAGGGTATGTACTTGCCTCAATATAATATAAAAGAAGAAAATGGTCACACGCCACCACAGAATCCAATGAAGAAAAGTTCCTTTATTCACATAAGTGGTCCAAGGTACAGCAGGGTAGGACAGTAGACGCGTTTCACACGACTGCTACGTGCTTGTTCACTACTACTAGTAGTGAACTAGCACGTAGCAGTTGTTGAAACGCGTCTACTGTCCTACCCTGCTGTACCTTGGACCACTTATGTGAATAAAGGAACTTTTCTTCATTGGATTCCGTGGTGGTGTGTGACCATTTTCTTCTTTTATGCTTCTCCTGGTGGTGAGACTTTGACAAGCCTGAGCGGTGTTATCTCTACTTAATGTACTTGCCTCAAGCCTTGAATGCTGTGATGCATTTGGATCAAGCCATGTTTTTGTGGTAGTATTTTCTGTTTAAAGAGAACGTGGGAAAAGGGAGGGCCCCCACTTTTCCTATGGGATGGTGGAAGGGGGGGGGGGTAGTAGGCCCTAGTCCCTGATTTTAATTAAGCTAGGAGATGGTAAAACCATTTAATGTATTTGGACTTGAAGTAATGAACTTTTGACCCCTTTAGCCCAGGCAGCCCCTCTTCCCACTCTTTATTCCCGCTTTTTGTGTATCTAGGGAGTTTTAGCCAGGTTTCTGGGCAGATGTTTTGCTTACCTCAGGTTGTTTAACAAATAGGAACGTTGCTGGTCCGCCTTCCCGCCCCCCTAAGCCCGTGCTGACCAGCTCCAGGGGGCTTTATATTCGGCCCGCACATCGGGGCATTTCAATCTTTCCTGTGACCTTTGTATCCTGTTTTTCGCCTCACATGTCGCCTTAGTGTGAACGGGGACTGATAAACGGCCGCGGCCTTATTTTTGCCAAAAGCCTTTGTCTGTTGTGCCTGACTTGTAAGTTTGTTATTTTTATTGTTTTAATAGTTTTAGGTTAAGTAAATATTATGTTTTTAGCATCAATCCCATAATAATGCCATCCCATAAATACAGTATATATACAGTATATTGTCAAGTTTTGGGTTATATAGCTCAAGTGTAGCACCTGCTAACAAGTACAGTCCATGCCAGAAATTCCCATGTCAGGGTTGTTGGCCCACTTTTAATAAAGAAAAGTTCAATACAATTCCAGAAACGTAAATAAATGAATTTCCCTCACAGGGTTTTCAGCATTTCCATCCAAGTAAAATAACACTTTCAGCCTCGGGGCTCATTTTAGTAAAGGAATACAGCCTTTTGGCTTACACATACCACAGTGCTGCTCATACCTTTCACCTTTAGGTCCTAGTCTGTCTCCCGCAGACCATTTCCTTGCCAACACTGGTCATTTAGATAGCAGACCCTCGCTGCTCTGACTAGGGTTGCTACCGTTTCTTCTAGCCAAAGCCAAACACTTTAGCGGTGCACAGCAATTTTTTTTTCTTTTAGTATGCATATATTTTTGTGATTAAATATCATTTCTAAATCATATAGAGTTAATCCCAACTTTCCAAATTATTTGCTGTAGAAAGACACTATTTGGCCTTTGAAAGACTGTATACAGGGGTCAGTGCCAACCCCCCCCCCTCCCCATAATACAGGGGTCACTGTCACCCCTCATAATACAGGGCCACCCCATAGAAACCATCATTAGAGCCCCCTTAAATCAGTGGCTTCCTCCTTCCTTAGAGAACCCCATTAGATGAGAGACCCCCCTATATCAATGCTCCCCCTTGGAGACCCCCCATTAGATCAGAGTCCCATTTTAGCAGTGCTTTTATCTTCTATTATATTATATTCTTTTTTATTCTAATTTATTTGTTATATTGTTATATTCTTTATATTCTATTATTTATTCTATTCTATTCTTTTCTATTATATTATTTTATTTTCTATTCTATTATTCTATTATTTTGTATTCTATTCAAATTTATTCTATTTAAATTTTGAATTTAAAAAAAAGATGGTTATATTCTTTCTATTCTATTGTTTTTTTCTATTTTCCTTTCTATTTTATTATCTTTGGAAATGTGAATTTGATTAGAAAACTATTCAAAGTTGATTCAACAACTATTCAAATTCGATTTGAAAACAATTTAAATCCTATTTGAAAACGTTTCGAATTTCAGCCAAAATTTTGTTTCGTTATTTTGGATGAATTAAAATTCGTTACTATTAGTCCAATTTTGCATGAAACGCAGCAAACATATCTATCCTTTATTAGGGGTGCTGCCGCCAACATTTGTGGAAACTGGTTAACTACATTTACTGGACGAGTTTTGGTGACTGGGCTTTTAGTTAATAATTATCTCATTTTAAAGATAGGTTTATGGTTAAAAAAAAAAGGTTTTGTAAACATTAGGTTTGATTTATTTGATGTTTATCCCAATAAAGGGCCACGGCCTAATTTTTCCACTTTTTATGTCTAGTTTTTTTTTTTTTTTTTTTTACCTTATTCCTTTACAGGTTAGTGTTTAGGTGCAGTGGAGTCTGCAATCCCATGCAGAGCATGCAAAAGCTTGCAAGAAGATGCACCACTCCTTTCCAATAGCATATTCTCATGAGATTGTAGCACCCTACAGGTAGGTGCTAGGTAAATGTATAGTGGGCCTTGTCTGCCTAACAGCAGGGCTGTGATTTATTTAGCTAGGGTGTCAGGGCTTCCAGATGTGCCTGCTGAGGGGAGAAGTATCCCCACTGGCTCCTGTGAGAGGCTTCTTATAGGGCAGTGTGGGAAGCCCAATCAGGGGACACATCCCAGCTTGTAACTACCCCAGAAGGCAGATTATGCTGCAAAGGATTCTGGTAGTGGGTATAAGTTTGGGGTAAAATGCGTGGCACAGTGTCTTTGGCGGGAGCAGAGTCCCAAGAAGGAGAGTGCGTCTGTCTCTCCTCCTGTCTGAGGAAAGAGGATGTCTCAGGGTGTCGCCTGATTGTCCAGAGAGTGCTGAGTTAAGCTGAGGGGATCCGGTGTGCCGAGAGCCTGCGGAGAGAGAGAGGGGTCCAGTCGCAAGAAAGCTTACACAGGTTGCGAGTACTGAGGATTGCCCCTGGAGTCTGCCTGAAATTAGATGGGACCACTCCGGAAGAGGTTCTGGTATCCAGTGTCAGCTATCTGTAAAGGGGGTACCTAGGTTGAGGACCCTGAAGCTACAGAGGGGGTACATAGTCAGTGGACCCTGAAGAGTTCAAGGTTAAAGGGGGCACCTGCAGTCTGGGCCCCGAATTGCACAGAGCATTCCAGTTACAGTGACAGCTATACAGAGTTCTACTACATACTACCTCAAGCTGTGCCAGGCGAGGGAAAGTATTCAGTGACTTTCATAGTACAACAGTGTCAGGAGTTTTACAGTTCTCAGTCTTGGATCTTCTGGACTATAAGTCGAGGATTCAGCACTTCTTCTGTTCTACAGAGTGTTCTCAGTGTCAGTGAGCGTTGGCTGGGGCCGGCTAGCATCACAGAATGGGCATTTCAGGAGTAAAAGTCCCAATTGTATTTAGTTTAAGCCTCAAGGAGTATCCCACTCATTCCCTTCTCCCATCCCCTAATTCCAATAAAAAACCACAAACAAAGATGCCGGAGTTGTCACTGCTTCAGTTGTCACACCCAGGGTCATAGCTCACATGGGCTGGAGGGGTTACCGGTACTAATGGCAAACCCACATCAGACCATAGGCCTGGAAACCTTGCTACAAGATCTTGAGTGCTGTGTATTCCCCAGGATCTTCTGGGAAGGAGTGTAATGTTACCCTCACCTAGGCACCTTGGGGAGAAGATGGGAGTAAAGTAAGTGTATAATCTGAATTTTTGCTTACAGGTACATTTTATATTTGGTAACATCAAGGATTTTTAAAGAGGGAGGGGACCCGGAAAGTACAGTGGGTACGGAAAGTATTCAGACCCCCTTAAATTTTTCACTCTTTGTTATATTGCAGCCATTTGCTAAAATCATTTAAGTTCATTCTTCTTCCTCATGAATGTACACATAGCACCCCATACTGACAGAAAAACACAGAATTGTTGACATTGTTGCAGATTTATTAAAAAAGAAAAACTGAAATATCACATGGTCCTAAGTATTCAGACCCTTTGCTGTGACACTCATATATTTAACTCAGGTGCTTTCCATTTCTTCTGATCATCCTTGAGATGGTTCTACACCTTCATTTGAGTCCAGCTGTGTTTGATTATACTGATTGGACTTGATTAGGAAAGCCACACACCTGTCTATATAAGACCTTCCAGATCACAATGCATGTCAGAGCAAATGAGAATCATGAGGTCAAAGGAACTGCCTGAAGAGCTCAGAGACAGAATTGTGGCAAGGCACAGATCTGGCCAAGGTTACAAAAAGATTTCTGCTGCACTTAAGGTTCCTAAGAGCACAGTGGCCTCCATAATCCTCAAATGGAAGACGTTTGGGACGACCAGAACCCTCCCTAGAGCTGGCCGTCCAGCCAAACTGAGCTATCGGGGGAGAAGAGCCTTGGTGAGAGAGGTAAAGAAGAACCCAAAGATCACTGTGGCTGAGCTCCAGAGATGCAGTCAGGAGATGGGAGAAAGTTGTAGAAAGTCAACCATCACTGCAGCCCTCCACCAGTCGGGGCTTTATGGCAGAGTGGCCCGGCGGAAGCCTCTCCTCAGTGTAAGACACATGAAAGCCTGCATGGAGTTTGCTAAAAAAACACCTGAAGGACTCCAAGATGGTGAGAAATAAGATTCTCTGGTCTGATGAGACCAAAATAGAACTTTTTGGCCTTAATTCTAAGCGGTATGTGTGGAGAAAACCAGGCACTGCTCATCACCTGTCCAATACAGTCCCAACAGTGAAGCATGGTGGTGGCAGCATCATGCTGTGGGGGTGTTTTTCAGCTGCAGGGACAGGACGACTGGTTGCAATCGAGGGAAAGATGAATGCGGCCAAGTACAGGGATATCCTGGACAAAAACCTTCTCCAGAGTGCTCTGGACCTTAGACTGGGCCGAAGGTTTACCTTCCAACAAGACAATGACCCTAAGCACACAGCTAAAATAACGAAGGAGTGGCTTCACAACAACTCAGTGACTGTTCTTGAATGGCCCAGCCAGAGCCCTGACTTAAACCCAATTGAGCATCTCTGGAGAGACCTAAAAATGGCTGTCCACCAACGTTTACCATCCAACCTGACAGAACTGGAGAGGATCTGCAAGGAGGAATGGCAGAGGATCCCCAAATCCAGGTGAGAAAGACTTGTTGCATCTTTCCCAAAAAGACTCCTGGCTGTATTAGATCAAAAGGGGGCTTCTACTAAATACTGAGCAAAGGGTCTGAATACTTAGGACCATGTGATATTTCAGTTTTTCTTTTTTAATAAATCTGCAACAATGTCAACAATTCTGTGTTTTTCTGTCAGTATGGGGTGCTATGTGTACATTCATGAGGAAGAAGAATGAACTTAAATGATTTTAGCAAATGGCTGCAATATAACAAAGAGTGAAAAATTTAAGGGGGTCTGAATACTTTCCGTACCCACTGTATATGCCTTTTACTGCAAAATCTGCCTTATATTAAACAAATGGAGGGACCACTGTTGTTGGTGCTGCATGCTGTGCCCCTGTTGTAACATCACCTTCACTATCTAACCATAGATCTACAACAAAAGAGCAACTCACCTGAATGATCCCATGCTGCACAGTGCTGCAGCTCCCCTCCAGAAGAAAGCAAGCCAACACGGTAACACGACAGAGGCAAACCCAGGTTAAATGCCGTGAAAGCACAAGGACTGCATATGACCTGCTTTTGCTACCATTTTAGAAGCTTATGAAGCCGCTGAAACAGATCTGAATAGGACAGGCAGAATGCCCAGAGATGCAAAGGAAAGCAGGTCAAACCCAGCTTTACAATAGTCGTCCACACTGAAAATATAAAACTCAATTAAAAGTGCATTTAAATCTGCAGAAAAAAAAAGGCAAATATCTAAGAAGAGCCACATTAACCTCTCACACATTTCTCTCTAGTTATTATGCTTGTCATTACTCATGATTGACCGTTGTAGGAGGCAAAATGTTATTGAAAATTCCACCTCAGATCTACATTCCACCTCATTAGCCAAATGACTAATACGATGTCCAGTCATTTGAGCGGACAGTCAAATTCTTGAATGTAATTACAGCTAAGGGGTATTGAATGGGGTTGTCTATACAATGGAGGCTGCAGTAAATTTAATTGAGAGCTATTTGGGGTTTTTTTTTTATGTATTTTCAAGTCATATCAATTAAAAATATGTTGATCTTTCAAAAAAATGTGTTCAGAAATTATTTCTGGGTACCTAAAACTTCCACCATGGCTTTTATTTAATTTTTAAATATCATATATTGGCTATGGTACTCTCTATTACTAGCCTGTTTTTTGTATCTCTAGTGATAGTTTAGGAGGCAAGGAAATAGTTCAAATAGAAGTAAAGGCTTGTTTTTTTTTTAAATCATACTTACCTAGGTGCATGCAGCATCGATAAAGGTAAGAACTGAGCGATCAAACAATGCTGATCAAACAATGCTGAGCAGAGAGCCAGTCACTGTCAGTCACCACTGTCTACTCTGCCCTCTCCCCCTCCTCGCCCCACTCACTAAAGCGCTGGGTTGTGGAGTGGGTCTGAGCGCCTGGGTCAGTCTCTCAGCAGCTTACTGAGAGGCTGAGCCAGGTAGCAGTCAAGGCTCCTAGGTGGATCTTGACCATATGGTGACAAAAGAGAGCAAAGGCTTAAAATCTTGATGTTTATTTATAAATCCATAAGAAGAAATGACATGGCATGCACTCTTTGCTCTATTTTGTCTCCACTCCATGGTTGCGGACCCTGGCAGGCACCCAGTGCTCCACAGACAGCTACCTGGTTCCACCTATGGTGGTGTAACTTTTGATGGTCTGCCTTGAGTGGTGCAAACCCTTTTGTTATCTTCTTGACCATATGGTCCCAATCTTTCCCCAGCCAGGACAGGCTCTGTGACATCAGCCAACAGCGGACTTCAGCCCGCTGTCTGCTAAAAACAGGTGACAGGAGTGCAGAACAAACTTTGGCTGTACTTCACCTTTAGGTAAGGATTCTAGGAAAGATGAGGGAAACAGCACAAATAGCAGAGCCACTGTTCACTTACTATCCTCCATCCTACAGCAAAACAGATTTGCCTCAAACTCATGACTCCTGCAGGCTCACTTGCCAGTTGCCAATCCCTAAACACTTTTGTAAACCATTTATAAAATGCTCTGTTGGAAGACTGTTAACTTTTATTTTTATATTTTTGTGGTATATATGTTGTGTACACTCCTCAAACCTCCTCCTGTATCCTGTCTGCATCCTCAAACCTCCTCCTGTATCCTATCCGCATCTTCAAACCTCCTCCTGTATCCTATCCGCATCTTCAAACCTCCTCCTGTATCCTATCCGCATCTTCAAACCTCCTCCTGTATCCTATCCGCATCCTCAAACCTCCTCCTGTATCCTGTCTGCATCCTCAAACCTCCTCCTGTATCCTATCCGCATCTTCAAACCTCCTCCTGTATCCTATCCGCATCCTCAAACCTCCTCCTGTATCCTATCCGCATCCTAAAACCTCCTCCTGTATCCTATCCGCATCCTCAAACCTCCTCCTGTATCCTGTCTGCATCCTCAAACCTCCTCCTGTATCCTATCCGCATCTTCAAACCTCCTCCTGTATCCTATCCGCATCCTCAAACCTCCTCCTGTATCCTGTCTGCATCCTCAAACCTCCTCCTGTATCCTGTCTGCATCCTCAAACCTCCTCCTGTATCCTATCCGCATCTTCAAACCTCCTCCTGTATCCTATCCGCATCCTCAAACCTCCTCCTGTATCCTGTCCGCATCCTCAAACCTCCTCCTGTATCCTATCCGCATCTTCAAACCTCCTCCTGTATCCTGTCTGCATCCTCAAACCTCCTCCTGTATCCTGTCCGCATCCTCAAACCTCCTCCTGTATTCTCTCCGCATCCTCAAACCTCCTCCTGTATCCTGTCTGCATCCTCAAACCTCCTCCTGTATCCTGTCTGCATCCTCAAACCTCCTCCTGTATCCTGTCTGCATCTTCAAACCTCCTCCTGTATCCTATCCGCATCCTCAAACCTCCTCCTGTATCCTGTCTGCATCCTCAAACCTCCTCCTGAATCCTGTCCGCATCCTCAAACCTCCTCCTGTATTCTCTCCGCATCCTCAAACCTCCTCCTGTATCCTGTCTGCATCCTCAAACCTCCTCCTGTATCCTGTCTACATCCTCAAACCTCCTCCTGTATCCTATCCGCATCCTCAAACCTCCTCCTGTATCCTATCCGCATCCTCAAACCTCCTCCTATATCCTGTCCGCATCCTCAAACCTCCTCCTGTATCCTATCCGCATCCTCAAACCTCCTCCTGTATCCTATCCGCATCCTAAAACCTCCTCTTGTATCCTATCCGCATCCTCAAACCTCCTCCTGTATCCTGTCTGCATCCTCAAACCTCCTCCTGTATCCTGTCTGCATCCTCAAACCTCCTCCTGTATCCTGTCTGCATCCTCAAACCTCCTCCTGTATCCTGTCTGCATCCTCAAACCTCCTCCTGTATCCTATCCGCATCCTCAAACCTCCTCCTGTATCCTGTCCGCATCCTCAAACCTCCTCCTGTATCCTATCCGCATCTTCAAACCTCCTCCTGTATCCTATCCGCATCCTCAAATCTCCTCTTGTATCCTGTGCGCATCCTCTAACCGCCACCAGTACCAATTCTACATCCTCTGACCACCTCTTGTATCCTGTGCGCATCCTCTGACCATCTCTTGCCTTTTATCATGTCTGTAGTTTCTGAGGGGGAGTTTGGAGAGGAATCAAGGGTGAGAGCGGGGATGGAGATTATGGGAGAAGTCAGACATGTATGGACTGTGAAGAGGAGACTATGGGATAAAACCAGAGCCACCATCCTGGAGCCGTCTGACTGAGCCCTGCACGGTGCACCTGAGAGGAGGTCACAGCGCCACTAGGCCGGCCTGAGGGGGGGGGTCACTGATGTAAGGGGGGAGTGAATACAATAATGTAAGTGGGCAATGATATAATGGTTCCCCCTTATATCAGTAACCCCCCTCTTACCTTAGCATATTCACTCTGCGGAAGGTGGTCTCTAGTCACCAGAGTCCCCCCCCCCCCACATCAGAGTTCCCAGCATTCCCCTTTACATCAGAGTCTGCAGGATTTTCCATTACAGTGCAAGGGGGAACTCTGCGAACCCTGATATAATGGGAAACTCTGATGTGAGGGTTAATGCTGCAGACCTTGATGTAAGTGGGAACTCTAAAGTAAATGAGAATGCAGTGGACTCTGATATAAGGTGGTTTCTGGTCACCAGAGCACCCGCTTACATCAGAGTTCCCCCTTAAATCAAGATCTGCAGCATTCCTCATTACGTCAGTTACACTGTAAGGGGGAATCCTGCACACTCTGATATATGGGGAAACACTGTGCTGGCTGGGTTATATTAATCTGACCTTCATGTAAATGGAGAAGTATGGTTTATGACTTTTGTTTAACTTAAACACATTGTTAATAGCGCTAGCTACATGTTTATAGTTTAATTATGCATATTTGCACGGTTTAGCACTGAAAACGGCTATTTTATGTACATTTTTGCAGTGCCAGTAAAAAATTTGTGCCGTCCGTAAATTTTGGCGTTCTGCCAGTAAATTTCACTCCGGGGGGTTGGCAACACTGATCCTGGTATATGCTATAAAAGCCAAGGACACATGTGGCAGGGTGGTCTTTGGGCGGGAAGCCAAGTCCCAGAAGGAGGGTGATAGCTGTCTCCTCTTCTGAAGCTGTGGAAGGTGGTCACAGGCAGTCGGCCTAGTGAACCAGAAAGTGTGGCTGAACCCAGAGGTCCAGTGGAAGCTGACTAGTGGAGTTGGAAGCAACAGTGGTTCTGGAAAAACAGTGTCCGTGAGTACAGAACAACTTGCCCAGGGGTCTGCCAGGAAGCGGACCACTCCAGAGGCTAGAGTCAGCAGACGAGTGTCAGTACACAGGCAGTGAGAGTAAAGGGGGTGCCAAGTTATAACCCTGAAGAGAATAACCAAGCAGGAACCTTTAAGTATCTTTACTTCAGTGGCAAGGTGAAGCAGCGGCCTTGCCCCATTCTACAGTTAGCTGTCCTCAAGACTGTGAATAGTTAATAGTTGGAGTATCCCACTCATCCCGTCTCCTATCCAAGTTCCAAATAAAAAAACACAAAAACAACATCCCCTGAATTGATTATTGACTGAGCCAAGAACTTTCATTGCTGTTTATCTGCTATCAGTTGCTACGAGTAACCCAGGGGAATCCAGAAAGTGTAATTCTCAGCAATCCACTAGAGGGCAGTACTACACTCACAACTCATGTAGACTCAATTGCCTATCTCTATACAATTTTGTAAATCATCTATAGAATTCTCAGTTAACAGACTGATAACTCTGAATTTTATATTGCTGCAGTATATTTGCTATGTACACATCTACTTATCCTTTCTGGGTTTCTAAAAAATGTCACGTGTTTTATCTCATTTTTGAATACCATATATTGGATGTGGTGCCCTCTAATACTAAACTCTTTAGAAATGCTGTAGTGGGCATGAAGACTGTTAAGGAACCATTCTAGGGATGATAAGGAGATTGTCATTTGCACATCAAATTCACAAGTAGCCACAAAATGGCACAAATAACAGTGCCACCATTCACTTATTATCTACCATACTTCAACAAAACTGATTTGCATCAAACTCATAATTCATGTTGACTGACTTGCCCATCCCTTTACACGTCTGTTGGCAGACTGTTACCTTTTATCTTTATATTGCTGAGGTATATATGTTGCGTATACATACAGTACAGTTCCCTTTTCGGTCACACCTAGAAAGATCTTATTTACACAAGTCTCCGCAGTAAAATCTATGTATGACTTACTTTATCTGTAACGTTTACCGTACTTTAACACTGATATTCAGGAAGTTGTGGGTTTTGCATGGTTCAGTGGGACATCTGAATGCATCCGAAATCTACACAACACAAATTGTGTAGGAGAAGATGGCCCACCCTTCCTAGCTGCCAGTGTGACGTCTGTCATGGCTTCTGCGACTGCACCTCTACAAGAGATAATACTTGGTGTCTGTTTTGTCACCGGCCTTTGGCTTTCAAAACTAGCATTATTATTTAAATGAAGTAGTGACTCAAAGTAGATAAAAAAAATGTTCCAAGCAGAGAAAGGTGAATTTAATGCTTGGTAAATTGTGGTCCAACAAATTGTATATTTCCTGGATTTTACAGAATGGCAAGTATTTAGGGTTATTTCTAAGCTAATAAATGCTAATACATGCATGTTCCAAACCACATAGTCATCCCTTCATGTGAACTTCATGGTTACACCTTTATAAGAAACGTTGTAATGTGTGGTACTTGGGATTATTAAAGCGGAGTTCCACCCTAAAAACTATTTTTGCATTTCCGCTAGCTTAGATGAACCTGAAAAAGAATTGGATAATTAAACATTTGTTTTTTGTTTCACTTACCTTGTTTTTTATGAAAATATACCTTTCTCTTCCTCCCTCTGCGGCCGTGGCCCACGACGTCACTTCCTCCTTGCATTGACTCCTGGGAGATGAGCGTCATCAATCCCAGGAGTCAATGCGCCAGCACCGGAGTCACTCGTCACTTCCAGTGCAAGCGTGTTATTCCCTGCTGAACAGCTTCTGGGCATGCGCAGGGATGACACGCCTGCACCGGAAGTGACAAGCAGGGCATTCTGGGACTCCGACGTCACCGAGAGGACACGAAGAGGACACGCTCCGGCTTCAGCTGCCCACACCTGAGATGGCAGCGCTGGACAAGACATTTTCAAGGTAAGTATTTCTTCTTACAGGTAAGTGAAACAGGGGACAGTTCAGAGGCTATCGTTGCTTAAATGCACTAGCCCTGACTGTCCCGGGGGTATTTTTAGCTTAAAAAAATTTTTTAGCTCGGAACTCCGCTTTAACTCTATATTTTTAACCTTCCTAGCAGTATTCCCGAGCGTGGCTCGGGGTTAAATTTCAGAGCCAAAAGCGGAACCCCCGAGCCACACTCGGGGTACCGCTAGGAAGATCGCTGGATCCTGAAAGCGGGGTTACTTACCTTGTCACCGGGATCCAGCGATGTATCACGGCGGTGTCTTTCGCAGGGGGGTGGAACCGGCGGCAAATTCAAATGTAAAACAAACCATACACACTGATACAATGCAAAATAAAATAAATTCCCATTGTCCCCCAGTGCCATTTCTTGCAGTTTTACTGTACTTTTTATGTATATATATATATATCTATATATATATATATATATATATATATATATATACATATATATATATATATATATACATATATATATATATATATATATATATACATACATATAGATATATATTTATATATATATATATATATATATATATATATATTATATGTATACGTGTATATATATATATATATATATATATATATATATATATATATATATACAGTGGGTAAGGAAAGTATTCAGACCCCCTTAAATTTTTCACTCTTTGTTATATTGCAGCCATTTGCTAAAATCATTTAAGTTCATTCTTCTTCCTCATGAATGTACACATAGCACCCCATACTGACAGAAAAACACAGAATTGTTGACATTGTTGCAGATTTATTAAAAAAGAAAAACTGAAATATCACATGGTCCTAAGTATTCAGACCCTTTGCTCAGTATTTAGTAGAAGCCCCCTTTTGATCTAATACAGCCAGGAGTCTTTTTGGGAAAGATGCAACAAGTCTTTTACACCTGGATTTGGGGATCCTCTGCCATTCCTCCTTGCAGATCCTCTCCAGTTCTGTCAGGTTGGATGGTAAACGTTGGTGGACAGCCATTTTTAGGTCTCTCCAGAGATGCTCAATTGGGTTTAAGTCAGGGCTCTGGCTGGGCCATTCAAGAACAGTCACGGAGTTGTTGTGAAGCCACTCCTTCGTTATTTTAGCTGTGTGCTTAGGGTCATTGTCTTGTTGGAAGGTAAACCTTCGGCCCAGTCTGAGGTCCAGAGCACTCTGGAGAAGGTTTTTGTCCAGGATATCCCTGTACTTGGCCTCATTCATCTTTCCCTCGATTGCAACCAGTCGTCCTGTCCCTGCAGCTGAAAAACACCCCCACAGCATGATGCTGCCACCACCATGCTTCACTGTTGGGACTGTATTGGACAGGTGATGAGCAGTGCCTGGTTTTCTCCCCACATAACGCTTAGAATTAAGGCCAAAAAGTTCTATTTTGGTCTCATCAGACCAGAGAATCTTATTTCTCACCATCTTGGAGTCCTTCAGGTGTTTTTTAGCAAACTCCATGCGGGCTTTCATGTGTCTTACACTGAGGAGAGGCTTCCGTCGGGCCACTCTGCCATAAAGCCCCGACTGGTGGAGGGCTGCAGTGATGGTTGACTTTCTACAACTTTCTCCCATCTCCCGACTGCATCTCTGGAGCTCAGCCACAGCGATCTTTGGGTTCTTCTTTACCTCTCTCACCAAGGCTCTTCTCCCCCGATAGCTCAGTTTAGCCGGACGGCCAGCTCTAGGAAGGGTTCTGGTCGTCCCAAACGTCTTCCATTTGAGGATTATGGAGGCCACTGTGCTCTTAGGAACCTTAAGTGCAGCAGAAATCTTTTTGTAACCTTGGCCAGATCTGTGCCTTGCCACAATTCTGTCTCTGAGCTCTTCAGGCAGTTCCTTTGACCTCATGATTCTCATTTGCTCTGACATGCATTGTGATCTGGAAGGTCTTATATAGACAGGTGTGTGGCTTTCCTAATCAAGTCCAATCAGTATAATCAAACACAGCTGGACTCAAATGAAGGTGTAGAACCATCTCAAGGATGATCAGAAGAAATGGAAAGCACCTGAGTTAAATATATGAGTGTCACAGCAAAGGGTCTGAATACTTAGGACCATGTGATATTTCCGTTTTTCTTTTTTAATAAATCTGCAACAATGTCAACAATTCTGTGTTTTTCTGTCAGTATGGGGTGCTATGTGTACATTCATGAGGAAGAAGAATGAACTTAAATGATTTTAGCAAATGGCTGCAATATAACAAAGAGTGAAAAATGTAAGGGGGTCTGAATACTTTCCGTACCCACTGTATATATATATATATATACACATACATACATACTTTAAACTTATTTATAGTTTTTTATTATATTGTAATTTATGATTTTTTGTTTCAAACCTTATCATACCCGAGATGTTATAAAGAAGAACGCACAGTAAAAAGAAATCATATGTAAATAGTTGGTTTGGGCTGCTCGTTCTTAAGAATTACAAGCAAAATAATGGTACCGCTTTCAGCACCTAAAATCCGAAAGAATCATACCGCCAGGGAGGTTAATAAAGATTTTTTATTGTCTTGCTATTTGAAAGGTAAAATGTTTTTTCTCTTTAATTAACATATTACCTAGATTCAAGAAATAAAAATAAACCTACACAAAGAACATTCAGCTAATATATATTAACATATTTATTAAATGTATGTGACAGATGCTACCGCTTTGGTAACATGCTCCCTTTAAACATGCTTGTGCTGCTAGATAAACAAATGACGTGTGTCTTAGGAGGGTGCTGCAAGCAGCTGCAGAGTTAGATAAGTTGTCTGTCATTAAAGTCCACTTAGCGTGTCATCTTTCTAGTTAGTCAGCTTTTCTCTACTTACTGTACTTTTCTAAGGCAAAGGAGCAATCTAAATTACGTGAAAGGTTTTGAAGCACAGTAGGGCCCTCTTAAAACAGAAGGTAGATGCAAGTCTCACTTATTATCGCAGGTGCCAAAAATAAGGGTTTGCTTCTTTATTTTAGTCTACTGGCAGAAAGGATTTGAAATACAGATCCCATCAGACCTCACAGTAAAGTTTTATACTTTTCATACAGGTAATTAGAAAAGTAAAGCAAAAACGCAATTAGCTGTTATGCTACTTTTTTTATCATCTTCATTTGTGATATAATTTCACTGGTGACATCATGAAAAAAAGTACCTGCTAAAAAAAAAGTATGATGGCAATTATTATCTGCCAAAACGCCTGAAAGAAATGCCTTTTCTGGCAAATAACTTGTTATATCAGAATAGTAATTTGCAATTTTGTTTTATATTCTTCAGCTAGAAATACTCTAATGGTCTTGTAACATGAATTAATCACTGCCAATTACATATGCAACTCCTAATCTAAAAAGGTCATTGTACTTTCAGTATATTTCAGAATGTGCCCCTATACGTAGCAATGATTTGATAGTTTTATCCAATAATATCAAACTTTTGTTTTTTACTGTATGCAATAAGCTGCAGTTATGTGCAGATGAGATGGGAAAAGGAAGACTTGGTTGATAGAGTACCACATACACTTCTATTCAATTTAAATTAAAGCGGAGTTCCAGTCATTTTTTTGTTTATTAAAAGTCAGCAGCTACAAAAAGTGTAGCTGCTGACTTTTAACCACTTCAGCTCCAGAAGGTTTTACCCCCTTAATGACCAGGCCATTTTTTTGCGTTTCAGCACTGCGTTGCTGTAACTGACAATTGCGCGGTCGTGCGACGCTGTACCCAAATACCAAATAAAATTGATGTCCCGTTTTTCCCACAAATAGAGCTTTCTTTTGGTGGTATTTGATCACCTCTGCAGTTTTTAGTTTTTTGCGCTATAAACAAAAAATGAGCAACAATTTTGAAAAAAAAAGGTTAAAAACACAAACAATATATTCCCAATAATTTTTTTTTTTTAAAAAAAATCTATTTTTTTTTTTTTCAGTTTAGGCCAATTTGTATTCTGCTACATATTTTTGTTTAAAAAAAAAAAAATCCCAAAAAGCGTATAATAATTGGTTTGCGCAAAAGTTATCACGTTTACAAACGATAGGATAGATTTTTGGACTTTTTATTATTATTTTTTTTTATTTGTAAAGGCGGTGATCAGCAATTTTTATCAGGACTGCAACATTGCGGCGGACAAATCTGACACTAAGTGACACTTTTTGGGGACCAGTGACATTAATACAGTGATCAGTGCTAAGTAATATAAACTGTTACTGTATAAATGACACTGGCAGGGAAGGGGTTAACACTAGAGGTGATCAAGGGGTTAAATGTGTTCCCTATTTATGCGTATATATATATATATATATATATATATATATATATACGCACACACATACACTTATATACACACACACATTATATTACCAAAAGTATTGGGATGCCTGCTTTTACACACACGAACTTTAATGGCAACCCGGTCTTAGCCCGTAGGGTTCAATATTGAGTTAGCCTAACCTTTGCAGCTATAACAGATTCAACTCTTCTGAGAAGGCTGTACACAAGGTTTAGTAGCGTGTCTATGGGAATGTTTGCCACTCTTCCAGAAGCGCATTTGTGAGGTCAGGCACTGATGTGGATAAGAAGGCCTGGCTCCCAGTCTTTGCTCTAATTTTTTGGTGTTTTATCGGGTTGAGGTCAGGCCAGTCAAGTTCCTCCACCCCAAACTCGCTCATTCGTGTCTTTATGGACCTTGCTTTGTCCACTGGTCCAAATCATTTGGTGGAGGGGGGATTATGGTGATGTGGGGTTGTTTTTCAGGGGTTGGGCTCGGCCCCTTGTTTCCAACGAGGGGAGCTCTTAAGGCATCAGCATACCAAGACATTTTGGACAATTTAATGCTCCAAACTTTTTGGCCCCTTTCTCTTCCAACATGACTGTGCACCAGTGCACAAAGCAAGGTCCATAAAGACACGGATGAGCAGGGGTGGGGAGTTGACTGGCCTGCACCTCGACCCAATAGAACACCTTTGGGATGAATTAGAGTGGAGATTGCGAGCCAGGCCTTCTTGTCCACATCAGTGACTGACCTCCATAAATGCGCTTCTGGACTAATGGTCAAACATTCCCATAGACACTCCTAAACTTGTGGACAGCCTTCCCAGAACAGTTGAAGCTGTTATAGCTGTAAAGGATGGGCCAACTCAATATTGAACCCTAAGGACTAAGACTGGGATGGCATTAAACTTTATCTGCGTGTAAAGGCAGGAGTCCCAATACTTTTGGTAATATACTGTATATTGTAGAGAGGCGACCCCGAGTCACTGTGTGTGTTAGCAATCTACGCCGGGTTTTGATTAAGACAGGCCTGCTGATTGGCACACCTGTGGGTTGGGTTCATATTATTCCCAGGGTTAGCACTCAAAGCTCCCAGTTGGAGACAGCTGCACTCGGGCAGACGGGGGGGAGAGAGAGATTGGCCAAAGGATAATTGTGTTGGTCTGAGGAGCAGACCTAAGGCCTAGGCGTGAGGCCTGAAGCAGCCGTGTGGCATGGGAGTAGGCCAGTAGGCTGAATTTAACAAATTTACAGTAATGGTGGAACCCCCTGTGCGTTGTGAAGTTTCTGTACTTTAAATTAAACTGGGCTGCCATGCACCACTTGAGATTAATTGGCCCGAATAGTTACAATATATTTATTTATTTATTTTTTTACATGGTTACATAGTCATGTTCCAAAAAAAAAAAATCCATCAAGTTAAAGAGGTTGTAAACTCAGTTAAACTTTTTTTTTTTTTACAACCTGAAAGAGAAACACATAATGAGCTAGTATGCATCGCATACTAGCTCATTATGAAATACTTACCTTAGAACGAGCCCCGCCGTGCCGTCCGCTCAACTCTATGACGGGCGACATGTCTAGTCGCCCGTCTTCCGGGATCGCGGCATCCGGCCATCTGATTGGCCGGAGCCGCGGTGACGTCACTCCCGCGCACGCACGAGGGAGCCGACAGTCACGGCACGGGGCTCTGAAGAAACGGCACGAGTGGCCGTTCCTTCAGAGCGCATGCGCCAGTGACGTCACTGGCTGCATGTAAGGTAAATATCTCCTAAACGGTACATGTTTAGGAGATATTTACAGTACCTATAGGTACAAGTGTCAGAGGAGGGTTTACTTCCTCTTTAAGCCATTAGAAAAATAAAACAAACTAAAAAACTAAAATAACCTCCAGATACACACTCCGATACCCACAGTTGATAGCTCAGACAGGGAAAATAATTCCTTTCTGTTCCCACAGGAGGCAATCGGATTCCCTGGATCAACTACCCCTGGTGTTAATACCCAAAAAATGTAGTATCCGGTAATATTTTGTTAATTTACGGATGGATCCAGCTCTTTTTTAAAACACTCTACTGAGCTAGCCAGAATTAGTTCTTGAGGGAGTCTATTGGAGGTTAAATTTAATTTGTTCTTGAGAAGTAAAGAGTGTTACCTTGTCCTCATAATATATAGATAGTCTATGGCTAGAACTAAGCATAAAACATTTTTGAAATATTTTTGTGCATGTAAATATAGCATATGTGTAGCCAGGTGTGTGTTTCTGTGCTTCTCTACCCCACAAACCCCCCACCAGGTGTAGGTTCCAGTTATAGGTGGGGGCATAGGCCATTTTCTTTGTTGTATATGTGTACTGGTGAGTGGACACACTGGATGCCTTTGCTGTAATACTATCAGCTGGGCTTCCATTATGCCCCCAATTACCTTTCAGGAGGGATGGGCCACCTCCAGGCTCACCTGCCCCCTATCTATCCATTAGCTTGCATGTGCTCCCACTGTGAAGACTCTTATAAATTCATTAGAGTTAGGACTGCAGGTAATACAGGGAGCCGTGGAGTGGCCCTGCAGCTTACACATGCGTTTGCAAATGTGTGCTAACTAAACCCCTGTTTTGATGCAAACTGTTAGACAGGTTAATCTGGTTGGTAAGCAAACTGGTTAGCAAATTGAACTAGGAATTTTATTTTTGTTTGTTCCCCCACCAGGTGTGTTGCTGGCTGTGCTGAGAATCAGAGAGTGAGCTATGTTCTTCTCTCCCCAACACCCTGCACAATGAAAATGGATGGGGCTGTGTACTTCAACACTCTCTGCATATGGAGGAGGGGAGCATTCTGAGCGGGGTCTTTGGTGGGAACTGGAGGATTCACAGCAGTGCCTTATCTGCAGGGACCCAGAGAAGACTGACCTGTTATGGAACAGGAGGGTGCAGACCGGCTGCTGTGTGAATCTACACCAGAAAGGACAGAGTCTGTCACTGGGGTGTCTGTGCCCACAAGTGACAAGCTGGGGACTGAGCCACTGAAAGGGCTTTTGCTCTGCTGGAACCAGAGCTGGTAAGGACTTGTTACCATGTGTGCCTAAAATTAGGGAGAACGGGTGAAAGTCTGAACGCAGAGACTGAGCATTGTGAGGACCTAGCTGCCGGGGACCAGATTCTTGAGGACAGCAAATCGCCAAACACTCTAAACAGGACACACTGTGTTCCAGGATTGGTAAACAAAATTGACTATGCTTATCCCAACACTGTCAGCAGTTAAAGAAGTTGTAAAGTCAGGAATGTTTTTTATCTTAATGCATTCTATGCATTAAGATAAAAAAAAACCTTCTGTGTGCAGCAGCCCCCCCCCCATCACCCCCTAATACTTACCTGTGCCCCCTCTCTGTCCAGCGATGTTCACAAGTCCCTCGGCAGTCCTGGGACTCTCCTTCCTGATTGACTGAGACACAGCCGCGGAGCCATTGGCTCCCACGGCTGTCAATCAAAGTAAGTGAGCCAATCAGGAGAGAGAGGGGGTAGGGCTGAATGGCAACTCTGTGTCTGAATGGACACACGGAGCTGGAGCTTGGCTTGGGTGCCCCCATAGCAAGCTGATTGTTGTGGGGGCACTCGATAGGAGGGAGGGGCCAGGAGCGAGGGACCCAAGAAGAGGAGGATCCAGGCTGCTCTGTGCAAAACCAACTGCACAGAGGAGGTAAGTAAACCAGGTTTGTTTGTTTTTTTTGTTTTTAAATGAGACTTTACAATCACTTTAATGCTCATAGAGACGGCCCATTACTTAGCAGCCCTACAGTCATACATTGCCCACAGTCCTAAAGAGACAGCAACACGTGCACCATTGTACAGAACAGCCCCACTGTTAAATTTGCTAAAAAGGCGCCAGACACTTTACCAACATTCTCAGGGGTACCCCTCTAAGGAACATGTACACACACACACACTTAAGAATATAATTTCAGAGTGCATTCTGGCACACTTTTTAATTGGTTAATTAAGAGAGTCACTGTGGGACTTCATTAAATGCTGTTTATATTTCTCACTATTTATGTAGGTTTTATTAGCACTTTGTATACCAGTTTATTGTGGTTTAAGTTCATTGCTGTATTTGAGGCTACTACTCACGTTATGTAGTCTAATGTGCTCTAACGTATTTGATCTGGTTTTTTTTTTGCTTTGTGCATTGCGTTTAATTTGCCTTGCAATTAATACATTTAAGCCCCGTACACACGCACAGATCGTTGGCCGTAATTGTCGGCCAACGTCCGATCTGCTGATTGTAGGCTTGTTAGTATGATGCTTCCGACAACCAACTGCGAATTTGCGGCCAAAAAAAATCTGGTGTGCATGCTATAAAATTTTTGTTGGCCAACAAAGAACGGCCGATTGTTCCTCAGTCAGTACAGATTTCGGCAGACAAAAATCAGATGAGCAAGACTGGGCATGCTCAGAGAAGTAAAAACACAGGGAAAGTCAACCATCACGACATCACTTCTGAAGTTGGTTTTTGTTGGCCAACAAAAGTCCAGTGCAAGTCTAGAGCACATTTCAACCAACAAACAACACTGGACAAAAGACGGCCGATTGGTTGGCCAACAATCTGTGCGTGTGTACGGGGCTTTACTTTATCTAACATCAAGATGCTTGTGGCCTATTTCCTGTGAACTGATATAGAGTGGTAGCATACTAAGACTTAAAGCGAAGTTCCGGGCAGAAACATTTTTTTTACCTAAAAATACCCCCCTGGGACAGTCAGGGCTAGTGCATTTAAGCAATGATAGCCTCTGAACTGTCCCCTGTTTCACTTAACTGTAAGAAAAAATACCTTGAAAATGTCTTGTCCAGCGCTGCCATCTCAGGTGTGGGCAGCTGAAGCCAGAGCGTCCCTCTTCATGTCCTATTCGGTGACGTTGGAGTCCCAGAATGCCCTGCTCGTCACGTCCAGGACATGCGCGTCATCCCTGAACAGTTCTGGGCATGCCTGCACCGGAAGTGACAAGTGACTCCGGTGCAGGCGCATTGACTCCTGGAATCGATGACGCTCATCTCCAAGGAGTCAATGCAAGGAGGAAGTGACGTCGTGCGCCATGTCCGCAGAGAAAGGAAGAGGAAGGAAGGTAAGTATATTTTCATTAAAAACAAGGTAAGTGAAACAAAAAAACATTTTAATTATCCAATTCTTTTTTAGTTTTTTTTAAAGCAAGTGGATGGTGCAAAGAAAATGTTTAGGGTGGAACTCCGCTTTAAGCCATACAGGTGTGTGCAGTCTTCCAATATTATATCCAGGTGTGTCACAGGGGATGGAGCAGTTGGAGAGTCATGGCAGAATAGAGAACCCATGATACCAAGCTGTGGGGGTAAGTGTTAAATTTCTCATGCCTATATTTAGCACTCAGGTGGAAAGCTACTCTTCTTTTCAAATGTTTTCTAATCAGCTTTCCAAAAGGTTGGTGCTTAGTGCTCCTAGGAGCATGTGCTTATTCTTTTAGTTTATTTTAGTAGATTTTTTTTTTTTATTGTAGAACACTTTTAACTTAACATTTTACGGGGGCATACAAGTCCCTATGTGATAGCATATTCATCGTGAAAGGTTTATTCTATGACATCAGGGGTCCATTTGATATAAAATTTAAAAAGCGAGATCAAAAGTGTGGGTGGATAACAACCCCTTACGCATGCACGCACGCACCCACGCATGCACAGTTAGCAGTAAAACTCAGATACTTCAACCTAAAAAAATATTTTTTTGGATAAAAAAGAAGCAGAATACTTTACAGAAAGTAGTTATTGGGAACTGGCAGCATCTATATTATCTCCCAGTGGTAAATGATTAGCTACCACTCTCCACTCTCAGGGGCAATCAGTTCTTACTCTATCCCCTGTCCAAATCAGCTCCCAATCTATGGCCCAGCTTTCCCTTTGCCCCTCTGGCCATGCTTAGACCATTTTACCTCATCATGATCAGATCATGCTTAGCCTCCACTATCTGCTCTCCAAAATTAGATCTCACTGTGCTGTTTCTCTTCTCCAATCCACGATTACCTTAATCAGCTAATGGTCTGCTTCCTCTTTCTTTCCTTTCATTCACAATAATCTACTTTCTGCATTCTCTTGCACTCCCTGGTACTTGATCGGCTCACAATGAAGTCATTAGGTCACATATCAATGAGGAGAAAAGTCAAGTATAAATGATTTTGTCTGCAAGGGGTGACAAACTTCTCGTGTCCATGAGAGTATAAAAATATGAATTTGTATATAAGTGAAGACTTTCATTTATTTTCTGTTTGAATTCTTGTATATTATTCAAGAAATTAAAGTACAAAAAATCCATCTTTTTTTCAACAACAGCAAAGGTTCAGTTTTAAAGCGTAACTCCACTTTTGTTGAGAAAAAACATTTCCTTGTGGGTGATCTCTGTACATTACAAGGATTGTAACAAACTTTGTTGCAGATTCCTACCTTTTGTTATTCTGAAGAAATCATTGTTTGTTCCTCTGTTCCTCTGAGCTGAGTGGGTCTAATGGGAGTGGTTTCATAATTATCAACCAGCTGTGGCAGCTGCAGAGCACTAATGAGGAAAGCTGCTGGGCCTGCATCCTTTAAAGCCTCGTACACACGCACCGATTGTTGGCCGGCCGATCGGCCGACTTTTGTCCAGTGTTGTTGTGTTGGTTGAAATGTGCTCTAGACTGCACACACATTTTTTCGGCCAACAACAACCAACTTCCTCAAACTGAATCTATCTAAAACCGAGCTCATAATATTTCCTCCTCTACGTGCCCCTTCCCCGGAATTCTCTGTCAAGATCAATGGAACAACTATTAGTCCTTCCACACATGCCAGGGTGCTAGGGGTAACCCTGGACTCTGCACTGTCCTTTCAGACTCAAATCCAATCCCTGTCCAAATCATGCCACCTTAACCTCCGCAACATCGCTAGAATACGGCCCTTTTTAACCAATGACACCACCAAGCTTTTAATTCACGCCCTGGTTATCTCTCGCCTCAACTATTGCAACTCCCTCCTCATTGGATTACCCTTACATAGATTATCCCCCCTTCAATCCATAATGAATGCTGCTGCAAGACTTACCCACCTTACCAAGCGTTCAGTGTCCTCCACCCCTCTCTGCCAATCCCTTCACTGGCTTCCACTCACCCAACGAATAAAGTTCAAAGTGCTAACAATAGTTTACAAAGCCATCCACAACTCTGCCCCCAGCTACATCACTAACCTGATCTCAAAATATCAACCAAGCCGCTCTCTTCGGTCCTCCCAAGACCTCCTGCTCTCTAGCTCCCTTGTCACCTCTTCCCATGCTCGCCTCCAGGATTTCTCCAGAGCTTCTCCCATTCTTTGGAACTCTCTACCCCAATCTGTCCGACTGTCCCCTAATCTATCCATCTTTAGACGATCCCTGAAAACCCTTCTCTTTAAAGAAGCCTACCCGGCTACTAACTAATAACGCTGTTTCACTTGCTCCATCAGCTCATCCCCCACAGCTATTGCCTTTTGTATCAATTGACCCTCCCTTTTAGATTGTAAGCTCTAACGAGCAGGGCCTTCTGATTCCTTTTGTTTCAAATTGTAGTGTAACTGTAATGTCTGCCTTCATTTTGTTAAGCGCTGCGCAAACTGTTGGCGCTATATAAATCCTGTATAATAATAATAACTTCAGAAGTGATGTCATGTTCTGGCTTACTTTCCGTGTGTTTTATCTTCTCTGAGCATGCCCAGTCTTGCTCATCAGATTTTTGTCGGCTGAAATCTGTACTGACTGACGAACAATCGGCCGTTCTGTTGACGGCCAACAGAAATTTTATAGCATGCACACCAGATTTTGTTCGGCCGAAAAGTCGCTTTCGGTTGTCGGAAGCATCATGCTAACAAGCTGACAATCGGCCGATCGGACGTTGGCCAAAAATTTACGGCCAACAATCGGTGCGTGTGTACGAGGCTTTAGACGTGTTCCTATTGGGAGTATCTCACCAAAAATGACATTTTTATTGCAGGGGATGCCAGAAATCTGACTTGAATGTTAGGCTGACTTCTGGGAAAATTGGTGAGCCAATCACACAAGCAGGAAATTATTTTTCTGGGGCAAGGTTTCTCAACTAGGGTTCCTCGTGAGGTTGCTAGGGATTCCTTGAGCAAAGGGTCATTTCTGCCTCTCTGTCAAGTTCCCAATGACACCATTATTCCTTTTAGCTATCTGTAAAGGGGTAATTCTTCCCAATAATAACAAGAGTAAGGAGCATTATTCCCACTGACTGTTACACTAATGTGTCATGAGTTGTAGATTTTTCAATTTTAAAATAACAACTGGGGCACAACGGGGAAGGAAAAGTAACACCAGGGACTTCACCGGTATCACTAAGAAAAAACAACAGGGGGTAAAATAATATCAAACAAAAGGACAATTCATGAGTCCATATGTAAAAGGTCCATGAAAAAGGTCCATAGAGAACGAGAATGCGTCGCCGGCGCCATGACGTAATCACGCTTCCGGAAGTGACGACGGATCGGCATCAGAGTGTCCCCGCGACCAGGAAGTGCGGACAGCCACCGCTCACAGCCTGTGCACCGCAACCGCTCCAGCCTTCCTGATCCTATACCGGAGTGTTTGTTTATGAGCTTTGCATACTGTTACCTTTGTGAGTACCCCTTTCTTTGGTTCTATCCCATAAATCTCAAAATACTGCACTTAGAGTGGCGCCTGTGTTTTCCTTTCAGATTTTTCATTTTTAGCAGGGGTTACCCAAGACAAGAAATTTATTTCAAGGGTTCCTCTGTGTTGAAATGGTTGAGAAAGGCTGTTGTGGGGAGTGGTCAGTATACATTCTGTGTACAGAACAGCTCCAGGTAGCATATTGCATTGCATTTTCTGAAAATTACAACAGCTGCAGATTGAAAAGGAAAGGTCATTTTTAATAACATTCCATTACAATATGATTTGTGTCGCAATTGTATACGCTATATTGTTATTTCTTTATTTGCTATTTTTTTCCCATGAAAGTGGAGTTACCCTTTAAAAAAAATAGTAAGACCAATGGTCGCCTAAGGAGCTAAGTGAAATATAAAGACACATAGTTAAAGATGGATTAGGGAGATTCTAATATAATATGGATACTAGATTGTCAACAATACCATGCATTGCCTTTTTTTAAATTATTGTATTAAATGGATTAGTGAAGGTTGCCCAGGAGGATACATAGCTACTTGCAAATATCCTCATAAGACTTCATGTACACTAGTCTTTATTTACCGCGGGCGCAGAAAAACGCAAAATCGCGGTGCAGTCAAAACGTTCTATCTTGAACGTGATTTTTCCGTGTTCAGGATAGGGAGGTTGAAGCTCACCTAAACGCGGCAGCTCCTAAACTCTTCTACATTGACACATAGGCTTTTATGGAGTTGAGTTTAGGAGCTTTGGTAAAAAAAACTCAAAGTTTAGGCAAGTTTACATGAAGCCTAAAAAGCTTCCCCCTCAGTGAAGTCCAGAGTAGCTCTGTGAATACAGGCAAAGAGCTGGAGGGGTCCATGGACAAAGGGCCATCTCCCTGGAAATGTAGCACTCTGGTAGCATTTGAGGAGAGACTCCCCACAGAAGTTAGGTCTTTCGGAAAAGATACATGCTATTAGTATCTGGTCTGTCAGCCTGAATGCACATTCTGACAGTGGAGATCATTTGCCCAGCTTTTTCAGCCTCATAAGGTATGGCCTTTGTGAGCTGCTGAGGGACTGAAGTCAATCAAGTTCAACCAATAAAAGGGAGGAGAAACAACCCTATTTACACAATCCTATACCCACAGTTGATCCAGAGGAAGGAAAGAAACCCCAGCAAAGCATGATCCAATTAGCTCCAGCAGGGGAAAAAAATGTCTTCCTAATCCCTCAACAGGCAATCAGATATGGGACAGTAGACAGGATTCTTTTACCTTAAAGCTAAGACTTATCTATAAGAAAGGATGACACTTCACACAAGCTGTTGGATTAAAAGGCCGCGGCCGTTTATTATTTATTTAATAACATTAAAACTCATCAAAGATTTCAACTCATAAATAATAAACCCGACCACTACGGTCCAGGTTTAACAATAATAAATACTCAATGAAAATATCAATATAAATTCATCATATAACATAAAACATATTGTCCCCCTTTGCAAACTGACAAAGGTGACCCAAAATAATAAACTGGCCGGGACAAAACAAAAGGGGAGGGGGGGGGGAGGGGAACCGCACCAGAGGCGTAACTAGAACCTTCAGGGCCCCAGTGCAAGAAACCATGAAGGGCCCCCCTTCAAGCCTGGGGGTCTTCCCACTGATACTGGGGCCCTTTACTCTGATTGCAGGGCCCTTTATTACGGTCCCGCAGTGGGACCCTTTCACAAGTTCTGCAGTGGGCCCCCTTCCTGCCATCTTGGGGCCTCCCCACGGTGGTGGAATGCCAGGGCCGGTCAACAAGTGTGACCTTTGCGATCCTGGAAGTTCACCCACTGGTGTCAGCAGTTTTTATTTTTTGGTATTTTAATTGTATTATTTTTTTATCATTTTATTTTATTTTTTTACAATGTGACTGACTATGACTCTGTCCATTCAGAAAAGGAAGGAGCTGGTAAATTACATATTTACTGACCCCTTCCTGGTTCTCTATTGTGACACATCCCCTGCAGCAGGCGGCAGGAGAGAGGAGGGAGCACAGTGAGGGGTGGGGGGCAGCACGGTGGGGGGGGGGGCAGGGGAGCACACAGGGGTCCCGAGACAGCAGAACACAAGTGAACTGGATAGGAGGAGTGGGGGGGGGGCAACAAACAGAGGAACCAATCTCCTCCATTTTCCTCCCACAGCTACAGGAGGAAAAAGGAGGACAGTGATTTCTCTACATGCTGCCCCGCCACTCCTCCTATTCAGGTGTACAGGGGAGCCGCACACGCCCCCTGGAGCATGGGGCCCGGTAGCGATTGCAACCCCTGCAACCCCTGTAGTTACGCCCCTGAACCGCACGATCCGGGATGATGAGGTGGTCTGAGGGTCCCGCTACCTGAGAGCCCCCTTAAATAGGGCTGAGAGCAGGCTCAGAAGGCGGGAAGCTATCCAGAAAAAACAGGTACCTCTGACAATCTCCCTAGCTACCTGTTATCTTTACTATGATAGGGGCTTATTTCAGCCAACCACCAGCTAGGAACCCTGTTTCCCCCTGGTAACTCAAATCTTCCTACCTAAGCCCGCCAAAGCTAATTCCTGTCATGGCTAACTACCTGTCACTGTCCCATATAGAAAAGGGGTTCATAGAAACCCCTTTTCTTTCTATTCCATGGGTCAACTTTACTTGGTATCCAGTTATATTTATGTACAAATTTATACTCCCTGGGAATGTCCAGGAACCCAGGGAGTTGTGGGAAAAAGATGTAATGGGGGGGTCTGTTCCTGCCTCTAAACACGGCGCATAAAATTGTCACTCCACTACAGTATCAGAAGTCCTTTTGTATATTTTTTCCAGAAAAGCACTAAAACCAAACCATCAGCATGACCAGACTAATATTCTCATAAGTAGGGCTGTGCAATCTCTGTATTTGCACTTAAACCACTTGCCGACTGCCCGCCAGCCACAGTTTTACTGCAGCAGCCTGGCTCAGTTGTGCGAACCGACGTAGGGGTATCTCGGTCACAGGAGTTGTGCTAGCGGGCGAGTGCACGCCACCAGCAGCATGCTAGGCAGTGGGGATGCCAATCCACGGGACCTCTGAGATAGTAGGACGGTCAGCTATTGTAAACACAGCTGACTGTTGGTCTCCTTGAAATTATCAAAGAGCGCCTGTGATCCTTCTATATAGGATCACAGGTCTCTATGATCATTTCACAAGTCCCTCCCCCCCCCCCACAGTTAGAAAACACTACCCTAGGCTCACAATTAACTCTTTGATCACCCCTGGGTGAACCCCTTCTCTGCCAGTTTCATTACTACAGTAACAGTGTATATTTTTAGCACTAATTACTGTAGTAATGTCACTGGACCCCCCAATAGTGTCAAAAATGTCAGTTAGGCGTCCGATCGGTCCGCTACAATGTCGCAGTCCCGCTATAAATCGCAGATCGCCGCTATTACTAGTAAAAAAATAAAATGACAAATCTTTCCCTTAGTTTGTAGACGCGATAACTTTTGCGCCAACCAATCAAAATACGCAGAATAGCAGAATACAAATTGGCCTAAAAGGATGAAAAATTTAGATTTTTATATAGCAAAAAGTGAAAAATATTGTTTTTTTTTTTTTTTTTCAGAATTGTCACTCTTTTTTTGTTCATAGCGCAAAAAAGAAACACATCAATTTTATTTTGGTACAGTGTCGCATGACTGCGCAATTTTTCGTTAAATTAAGGCAGTGCCGAATCGTAAAAAATGGCCTGGTTATTAAGGGGGCAAATCCTTCTGGTCCAGAACTGGTTAAAAGCTGTTGGGCTGCTGATGGTAAAGCTTATAATCCATTTCATGATAAACTTATTAAAGTGGAACTTTTGTCAGAAATGTAAGTCCTGCTAGATCTCCTTGGCCCCATTTGCAGGTATAAAACATTAAATATTCGTGCCTATACTGTTTAAAATCCAATAATAACACTGTCTCACCCTGCTCTTCACATGCTCAGTTGATTTGCATTTTTTTGCATCGTGCCGAAAATCAGAGCCACTAGCGGCTGATCTGACTAAAGATTTACTGCTGCTCAGGGGCTCTGGGCTTCAGCAAAATGGCAGCTCCCAGCATGAAGAAACAGGAAAAATGCTGGAGAGAATTTACAGCACACATTCATTTTGGTAGTATAATTATTAATGTAGAATGCATGTTTCTAGTGAAAGAACATTATTTTTTTTTTGCATAATTTTATTGAAATATAGAAAAAGATACAGAGATTTGTAAAAAGAACCAATGTACCAGTTTGGCATTATTGTACTTATTTTGCAAAAATATCAAAGCTTTCCTTTAATTCTACAGACGCTTACCTCACTGTCTTCATTGATGTTACCAAACGTATCCATTACTTCTGCCTTACTTCCTGGGCAGACTAGAGGTCTAGTCACAGAAAGAGTTGCAAAAAAAGAGATACAGTCTCCTGCGCTGCAGTGCTGTTAAAGGGACGGCTGTATTGCTGGCTTCTAGGCTCTTGCTGCCCTCTCAGGACGATGGGTATCCATATAGACTGAAAACATAGAACAAAAGAGAAGGGCGCACCGACCTAGTGCAATATCACAAGACATTTATTGGAAGATTAAAAACATGCCATACATTATACTCACAAACGTGTGCTAAAAGTAAGCGTAGAAAAAAAAAAAAAGTATTTTTGCAATCCGGAGACCTCCAGGACAAGGGTGCTTTTTAGGTAAAGCAGGAGGACTGGAAGCTGTCCGTGGTGATGAAGTTGACGCATTTCAAGGGAGAACCCTCTTCATCAGAGCCATGACTTTTTTATGCTTACTTTTAGCATGCGTTTGTGAGTAAAATGAATGGCATGTTGTTTAATCTTCCAATAAATGTCTAGGTCGGTGCGCCCTTCTCTTGTTTTCTTTGTTTTCGGGAAGGAGTTGACCAGCTGACCTCATTAGCACACACCCTGCATCATCCACCCTCCTACCTACCCATTTCGAAGTCTATGGTTTTTAAATAAAATGCAGTCAATCAGTGATCACCTTTCTCACTTAATACACAGGTATCAATTTTTTTTTCTACCTTAACTTTTAGGCTCCATTCACACCTGGGCGTTTTTGAGTGTTTTTCAGCTCCAAAAACGCCCAAAAAAAAGTTCCAAAACGCCCAAAAAGTAAAACCCCATTCATTTAAATGGCCCCTGTTCACATCTGAGCGTTTTGCAAAATGCCTGTAGCTGAAAAAAGTACATGAGCTTCTTTTTGGGCTAATTACCAGCGTTTTTGATAGATGTCAATGCCTGCCTCCAAAAACGCCTGGAAAAAAAGCCTGAAAATCACGGTAAAAAACGCGGTAAAAAATGTGGTAAAACGCTACGCTCAAGTGTGAATGCAGCCTTAAGCTACGTTCACATCTTGGAGTTGCTATTACAGGCGTTTTTATGGGCGTTTTTTCAGGCGTTTTTATGGGCGTTTTTGCAGGCGTTTTTACAGGTGTTTTTTGTGCAGGTGTTTTTAGATTGACTAGAGACCAATGGAAAACGCCTGTAATCTGCCCAAAAAGAAGCTCATGTACTTTTTTGAGCGTTGGGCGTTTTGCTCACGGCGTCAAAACGCTCAGATGTGAACAGGGGCCATTGAAATGAATAGGATTTGTCTTGTAGGACGTTTTGAGAGCTAATCCTAGAGCAGAAAAACGCCCCCAAAACGCCCCAAAACGCCTACATGTGAACGTAGCCTAACTATATACTGTGGCAGGGCGGCCCTCCTGCGTGAACCGACGTAGGAGTCCCGCCCCCACGCAACGGGGACTCCCATGCACGAGGAAGGTGGCTCCGTTGCCGTCTGACACCCTCAATCGCTCCCCACTGAAAGAGAAGAACGGTCAGATGTTGTAAGCACAGCTGACCGTTCTTCTCTCTGGAATGATCACAGAGTGCCTGTGATCCTTCAATGTAGGATCACAGTTCTCTATGGTCATTACATAAGCCCCGCCCACTAACCGTTAGAATCACTCCCCTAGGCTCACATTTAACCCATTGATCACCCACAGTGTTAACCCCTTCCCTGCCAGTGTCATTATTACAGTAACAGTGCATATTTTTAGCATTGATTACTGTAGTGATGTCACTGCCCCGGCCAAAAGTGTCAAAAATGTCAGTTAGGGGTCCGAACTGTCCGCCACAATGTCTCAGTCCAGCAAAAAAATGCAGATCACAGCCATTACTAGTAAAAAAAAAAAAAAAAAAAACAATAAAAATGACATAAATCTTTCCTGTAGTTAGTAGATGCGATAACTTTTGCGCAAACCAATCAAAATACGCTTATTGCGATTTTGTTTTTACCAAAAATATGTAGCAGAAAACAAATTGGCCTAAAATTTTAAAAAAAATTTGATTTTTTAATTTTTTTTTTGAGAATGTTATATAGCAGAATGTGAAAAATATTATTGTCGCTCTTTTTTTGTTTATAGCGCAAAAAATAGAAATCGCAGAGGTGATCAAATACCACCAAAAGAAGGCTCTATTTGTGGGGAAAAAGGGAAATAATTTTATTTAGGTACACCGTCGCACGACCACGCAATTGTCAGTTAAAGTAACGCAAAAATGGCCTGGTCATTAAGGGGGAAAATCTTCCAGTCCAGAAGTGGTTAATCTTTAATTATTGATCGTTCATTTGGCATTTTGAGGTGTGCAGGAAATGAGAGCTGAGATAACAGCCTATGTGGAGCAGAGCTGCAGTATTGAAAACAGGAGGAATGGGCCCTGGGTTCTGTAAACAATATACATTATACAATCTGATTGTACAATCTCCTTTAGGTCTACCATCAACTCTGTAGTGCAAGGGCCTGTCTGATTGGATACAGAGTGAATTGATAGAAAGGTGGGTACTCCTAATCCATAGTACTGGTAAGTCTAAACAAAATTGTTGAACAAATAGAGATTGTACAATCAGATTGCATAGTGTATGGCCATCTTTATACAAGAACATAGGAGGGAATGGACAGAAACACTCAGCTGTCAAGCTCCGTTCACATCTCTGCATAGCGGGAACTCACATTCCCACATACGTTTTCGTTTTTTTAGGGAGGAGGGGGTCGTTTTTGAGCATTTTCACTCAATGCATAGAGCAGTCCAACCACCTGAATGGGCTGCCCTACACACAACAATCACCCCAAAGAAGCTTTACAATTTTTTTTTTAAGCGGAGCTTGGTGCATTTTTTACTGTCATTTTTGGTGCAGCGCATTCCCTAAAGGAAACGCACAGATGAGAATGGAGCCTTAAGCCCCGTACACACGTACCGATGGTCGGCTTACAAATGTTCCTCTTTTCTCCCCGGGATGTCGGTGTCTGCTGAAAAGTGCAAAGACAGCACAAGGACAGCACAAGAATTTTGTCCGCCGACTGCAGAAGTGATGTCATGTAATGGTTAACTTTCCCTGTGTTTTCTATTTTCTGAGCATGCCCAGTCTTGCAAATCTGCGGTCTGTCGGCCGAATTGTGTACTGACAGGCGAACAATCGTCCGTTCTGGTGTCGGCATACAAATATTTTCATGTTTGCACGAAAGACTTTTGTCCGCGGATTGTGCGCAGACATCTGTCGGAGGCACCATACTAACACGCGTACAATCGGCAGATCCTTCGTCCACCGACGTTTGTATGCCGACGATCGGTACGTGTGTACGGGCCTTTATAGTTCTTGTGTTATTGCACCAATTTCACTTTCAGGCCCCAATCACGTGTAGCATAGTGGGAGCGCACATTTTGTGGCTCGTTTTTCCTGTGACACGCATAGGGCAGCCTGTTGATTTCAATAGGCTGCACTACTAGGGTTACTACCTCATCCCTTTAAACCAGGACACTAATTAATTACACAGCTTCTGTGGCTGATTAAGGTGGTAATTAAACTCACTTAGTGCCTTATGTGCATTATATCAGCCTCAGACCCTGTGTAATTAATATGTGTCCTGGATTAAAGGGATGAGGTGGCAACCCTATGCGCTACGTGTGGCTCGTGGGACATTTTGGCGTGTTGTAGGTTGCGTGGTTTTTACTGTGCGATTTGCAGCATTTGCCACTCGTTTTTTTTCACATGGCAAAATGTGTGTTTGCTTCTGTGTTTGGTGTGCCATTAACAATTAATGGCACTGAAAGCGCAACTAGTAATTTTAGGTTTATAAAGGTGGCCATACACTATACAATCCAATTGTACAATCTCCTTTAGATTTACCAAATTTATATAATAGGAGGAAACCCCTATCTACCCAAATACTTTGTATCCAGTCAGACAGGCCCTTGCACTTCATAGTTGAAAGTAGATCTAGAGGAGTTTGTACAATCCGATTGTATAGTGTATGTTGAGCTTTACAGAACCCAGGGCACATTACTCCTGTTTTCAATACTATAGCTCTGCTCCACATAGGCTGTTCTCTCATCTCTCATTTCCTGTACACTTCAAAATACCAAATGAAAGATCTATGGATAAAGTTAAGGTAGGAGAAAAAAAAAAAAAATGATGACTGTATAGTTAGTGAGAAGGGTGATCACTGATTGATTGCATTTAGTTTTAAAACATACAACTGGGTGGGTAGGTTGTAGGGATCGACCGATTATCGGCAAAACCGATTCACTTTTATCAACATATCGGTATCGGCCTCGGAACTTGCCGATATTACCGATATTAGTGTATGTAATATTAGTGTATGTAAAATCCTAGCATCCACTTTATTAGTGTTTCATATAATGTCCAGTGTGTGTTTTTGTAATCTAATAGTGTGAAATACCTTTGTTATATCGGTGCTCGGCGCTCAGCTGATTCCCCGCTCTGCTGTCTTTCTCCTCTCATAGCTGTTAGAGGAGGATCTCAGCCCCTCCCCTCTGCAGTGTACACAGAAGCGTCGTGTATAAGATTAGAATAGTGTGAAATACCATCGTTCCATTGCCGCTCGGCCCTTCCGTGACCCCCAGCTGTCAGTGGGGGAGGAGAGAAGGACAGCAGAGCGGGAGATTAGCTGAGCCCGGAGCGTCGATAACGAATGGCATTTCACACTATTCTAATCTAATTCCCGGCACTTCTGTGTACATTGCAGAGGGGAGGGGCTGAGATCCTCCTCTGACAGCTATGAGAGGAGAAAACAGCAGAGCGGGAGATTAGCTGAGTCCGGAGCAGCAATGTAACAAATGGTATTTTCCACTATTCTAATCTAATTCCCGGCACTTCTATGTACATTTCAGAGGGGAGGCGCTGAGATCCTCCTCTGACAGCTATGAGAGGAGAAAACAGCAGAGCGGGAGATTAGCTGAGCCCGGAGCGTTGATGTAACGAATGGTATTTTCCACTATTCTAATCTAATACCCGGCCCTTCTGTGTACATTGCAGAGGGGAGGGGCTGAGATCCTCCTCTGATAGCTATGAGAGGAGAAAACAGCAGAGCGGGAGATTAGCTGAGTCTGGAGCAGCGATGTAATGAAGGTATTTCCCACTATTCTAATCTAATACCCGTCGCTTCTGTGTACTTTGCAGAGGGGCTGAGATCCTCCTCTGACAGCTATGGGAGGAGAAAACAGCAAAGCGGGAGATTAGCTGAGTCCAGAGCAGCGATGTAATGAAGGTATTTCACACTATTCTAATGGAATACCCAGCGCTTCTGTGTACACTGTAGAGGGGAGGGGCTGAGATCCTCCTCTGACAGCTATGAGAGGAGAAAACAGCAGAGTGGGAGATTAGCTGAGTCCGGAGCAGCGATGTAATGAAGGTATTTCACACTATTCTAATCTAATACTCAGCGCTTCTGTGTACACTGTAGAGGGGAGGGGCTGAGATCCTCCTCTGACAGCTATGAGAGGAGAAAAAAGCAGAGTGGGAGATTAGCTGAGTCCGGAGCAGCGATGTAATGAAGGTATTTCACACTATTCTAATCTAATACCCGGCGCTTCTGTGTACAGAGGGGAGGGGCTGAGATCCTCCTCTGACAGCTATGGGAGGAGAAAACAGCAGAGTGGGAGATTAGCTGAGTCTGGGGCAGCGATGTAATGAAGGTATTTCCCACTATTCTATTACAAAAACACGCACTGGACATAAACACTAATAAAGTGGATTCTAGGATTTTAATGACACTAAACTAGGTTCACACGGGATTCCTGGCAGGCAGGGAGGGAAGGGAAGACCACACATTACAGCTAAAAGACCTACCCCACATGTTCAGTACAAGATTTGTGTCAAAAATTGTCTTTATTTTTCAAAACTTTAAATGTACAAAATATCGGCCCATATTGGCCAATACCGATACTTTGTGACCAAAATATCGGTATCGGCCCTGAAAAAACCATATCGGTCTATCCCTAGTAGGTAGAAGGGTAGATGATGCAGGGTGTGCGCTAATGAGGTCAGCTGGTCATCTCCTTCCTGTGTCATGACCTCTAGTCTGCTCAGGAAGTAAGGCAGAAGTAATAGATACATGTGGAAACATACTAGCACATTATAATATTGCCTTGCAGGAGGAAACTTTTTTTTTTTTTTTCAAGAGTTTACTACCCCTTTAATGTTCATAAGAATAGTAAGTAGAATTTCTTTAGCCCCACTGTCATAGCATGGAAGTGACATAATGATATAGGTTACACAAATAAGGGTTGGGCTGCTATGGCGGTGGTTCTACCAGCAGGGCCGGGACAAGGGGTGGGCAGGAGGGGAGGCTGCCCTGGGCACTGGGGTATCATGTGAGGTTTGGGGGCACCACAAGGAGATTGGGGGGAGGGGATCTGTTTCTGGAGGGGGAATATGGGGGAAGGCAGCAGGAGATAGGAATTGTTCTAGGAGTGAAATTTGGGGAGGTGTGCTAGAAGTAATGATTTTGGAGGGGGGGGGGTTGTGCTGAGGGGGGAGATGGGGAGGTAGATTTGATCTAGGATGGGGGGATTTGAAGGGGTTTTTGCTAGAAAAGGTAATATGGTGGTGGGGAGGGAGGGATTGGTGCTGGGAGGGGACTTTTTTTGGCGGGGGATTTGTGCTAGTAGGAATGATTGGGGGCATTTGTGCTAGGAGGGAAACTTGGGGAGAGGGGGGATTTGTGTTCGGATGGGGAACTGGGGGAGGGTAATTTGTTCTAGGAGGGGGGATTTTGAGTGGGGGTAGAGGATATGTGCTAGGAAGGGGGAATTTTTTCTGCTGGGCGCATAAGTGGAATGGGAGGATTTGAGCTAAGCATGCAGATTAGTGCTCATTTTTTTGAGGGGGGGGGGTTTACATAATGCTCATACATTTTGGGGGGTGGGGTAATTTGGCATGCTCGCCCTGGGCTCTAGATGACCTTGTCCCGGCACTGTCTACCAGAGATGGTAAAATTGTTTTTATTTTGTATATTCTTCATCCGTCTACACAGCAAGTTGCAGTTTAAATCATTACCAAGAGATGGAGTGCATGCAGCGTTTAGATTTATTCATTTAGTTTTACCTACAGCCTGACTTTTATTCAGATAAGCACAGGAAAACATAAAATGAAATTCTCCTTTACCCCCTAACCACCCATAGATGCCAACCATCATATGTTTTCTACCTGCCTTCTGGGTTTTTTGATGGGTTTGACTTACAAGTTATTATAATCTATAAATGAAACGGCTTTTGTAGGCTTTTTGGCAGATTTTTTACAGCTGAGTTTTTTTCTGCTCCCATCAGCATCCATGTTATATTATTGTATTAAAATTGCAGTTTGTTTTTCATTATCACTATGGGGGAGATTTACTAAAACCGAAGCGTAAAAAATCCGGTTCAGCTCTGCATAGAAACCAATCAGCTTCGAGGTTTTATTGTCACGGCTTAACTGAACAATCTGAAGCTAGAAGCTGATTGGCTACCATGCACAGCTGCACCAGATTCTGAGTGCTCCAGTTTTAGGAAATCAACCCCCATTTGTCTTTAAAATGTAAGTTCACATGTCAGCTAATAAACAACATTGGCTCAAAGTATATGTGATTCAGGAAAGGTTAGGAAAGATGGAAATGGCACCTAGACCAAATGGTTAGCAACCATGTATATTCAAATACTTGAGCTCTTTTAAACCATGGCTTCAAATTTTTCACATTTTTTTTATTATTGACCCAAGTACCAATGGATTTGTTCAAGACCAATGTGACACCCATATTTCAAAAGGTCTTCACCCAGTAAGTGCAGGCCTGCTGCTTTAAAGTGGAGTTCCACCCTCATTTTATACTTACCTCCATCTTCTCGCTCCGGGTCACCTGAAAAAGAAATGGATAATCGCATATTTTTTTTTTTTTTACTTACCTCGTAGCGAAGAAAATATACTTACCTTACTTCCTTCTTCCTCCTTCCTCGGCCGCGGCCCGTCGTCACTTCCTGGCTCTGCAATGATTCCTGGGAGCTGAACGTCATAGCTCCCAGGAATCATTGCGCCTGCACCGGCCCCGACGTCAGTTCCGGGTCGCGCGCGTCATCCCCTTCTAAACAGCTTCTGGGCATGCCCAGAAGCTGTGGAGGGATGACGCGCGTGACCCGGAAGTGACGTCGGGGCCGGCGCAGAGCATCGTGGGACCAAAGAAGGCGGAAGAAGATGCCGAAGAGGACGAGTTGGCTTCAAGCTGCCCACATCTGAGATGGCAGCGCTGGACAAGACGTTTGCAAGGTAAGTATTTGTCCTAACAGGTAAGTGCAACCCGGGACAGATCAGAGGCTAGCCATTGTGGAATGCACTAGCCCTGACTGTCCCGGGGGTATTAAAAAAAAAAAAAAAAAAATCCAGGGTGGAACAAATCACAAGCATTCGCCGACATGGATTCACAAAAGACAGAAGCTGTCAAACCAGTCTACTTTCTTTTTTTGTGAAAGCAAACAAAAAACTGAAAGAAAAGGGTTGCTGTAGGTATATTTGTTATAGCGTAACTCCACTTTTGTTGAGAAAAAACATTCCCCTCTGGGTGATCTCTGTAAATGACAAGGATTTAAACAAACTTTGTTGGAGATTCCTACCTTTCCATATTTGTTCCCCTGTGTTAAGTGGGTCTAATGGGAGTGGTTTCATAATTATCTATCAGCTGTGGCAGCTGCAGGGCTCTAATGAGAAAATCTGCTGAACCTGCATCCCTTTAGATGTGTTCCCATTGGAGTATCTCACCAAATATGATATTTTTGTTGCAGGGGATGCCAGAAATCTGACTTGTATCTTAAGCAGACTTCTGGGAAAATTGGCGAGCCAATCACACAAGCAGGAAATTATGTTTCTGGGGTGTGGTCAGTATACATTCTGTGTACAGAACAGTCCCAGGTAGCCATATTGCATTGCATTTTCAGAAAATTACAACAGCTGCAGATTGAAAAGGAAAGGTAATTTTTAATAAGATTCAATTACAATATGATTTGTGTCGCAATTGTATACGCTATAATGTTTTTTCTTTATTTGCTATTTTTTTTCCCCATTAAAGTGGATTTACCCTTTAACCACTTAAGCCCCGGAAGATTTTACCCCCTTCCTGACCAGGGTTTTTTTTGCGATTTTTTTTACTGCGTGACTTTAACTGACAATTGCGCGGTTGTGCGACGATGTACCCAAACGAATTTGACGTCCTTTTTTTCCCACAAACAGAGCTTTCTTTTGGTGGTATTTGATCACCTGTGCGATTTTTACTTTTTGCGCTATAAACAAAAAAAGAGCGTAAATTTTGAAAAAATAACAATATTTTTCACATTTTTAATATATGAAATTCCCCCCCCCCCCCCCCCAAAATGTAAAAATCTAAATTTTTTAACATTTTTGGCCAATTTGTTTTCTGCTACCTATGTTTGGTAAAAAAAAATCGCAAAAAGCGTATTTTGATTGGTTTGCGCAAAAGTTATTGCGTTTACTAACTAAGGCAAAGATTTCTGTCATTTTTGGTGTTTTTTATTTTAACGCATAATGGCGGCGATATGCAATTTTTTTTGCGGTACTGTGACATTGCGGCGGACAGATCGGACCCTTGACTGACATTTTTGACACTTTTGGGGTTACCAGTGACATTACTGCAGTAATCAGTGCTATACATATGCACTGTTACTGCAAAATGACACTGGCAGGGAAGGGGTTAACTTTATTGGGGAAGGAGGGGTTAAGTGTGTCCCTAGGGGCGTGCTTTTTACTGTGATTGGACATGGCTACTAGTGTAGGAACAGTGATCAACGGTCCTACATAGTAGAACCGTATGATCACCATTCCTACACAGGGGAGAATGACAGGCGGCGTGTTTACATCAGCCGCCTGCCTTTCTCCCTTCACGGAGGACGATCACGAGTGACCGGCAGACATCGGGTCCGCCGGTCACACGCACTGACTTCCCAGGGAACGAGCCGGGGTGGGCGGGCGCACGCTCGCCCGCTATTTGCTCACAAGGAAGTGACAGGCTAGTGACGTATATATATGTCACTTTGCCTGGCCGGGGCTGACCGCGGCTGTATATAGTCATGCGGCGTTCGGCAACCGGTTAAAGGCTCATTCCCTTTGGGCTGAGGGGGTAGGTAGAAGACCTACCTTTCACAGCCTTTACCAGGGACAGGAGGTTTCAGAAGGGTAGGACTTGCAACCTGTGCTGCTGATGTACTTTACAGCTCATGGGGAGGGGAGCACTTTAGTTTCTTAGCTGATGAAGGACCTGGAACCAGTACAGAGGCGGTGTGCACCAAGGAACAGTAAGTAGTATATGCCGTTGGAGAGGGAAGAGCTAAATATACCTTTTACAATTCTTTGTATAGGCAAAGGAGAGATTAATTTTTAGCTTCTTAAGCTTTTATCAGTAGTGTTGATAATTCAGCGAAGCATGAATATATAATGCAACAACCCTCATGTCTTGAAATGAGCCCGTAAAGTAGTGCAAATGGCCACACTTTTGGGTTGTCAGTGGCTCCATGACATCACCAGCACAGGGATGAAGTTCTAATGTTTGGACTAGATTTTCCTTGGTTCCCATAGCTTTTCTTTCCTGTAGGTAGGCATGTTTGTCACAGGAAGGACTGTCTAGCCTTGCCTAAAGCAAGCTCTGTTAAGTGGTAATGTTTACATTCCACCCAGTGATGAGCAAGGAGCATGGCGACTTGGCGACATATGCCTATTACTTCCCCTCTACTGCTGGCAATCATTACACAAACCTCTTCCTCCCACATGCTCTGGACCTCAGAGGAATGCAAATGACTTCAAAGGCATCTGCAATTCTAATTAGTCAATGGTTACTCTTAGCCTTAGAGGTGGAAAAACGTTCGACTTGGCTTAGACTTGTAAAGAGCATTTGATCACCTCACAAACTCATATTTTGAGCTCAATGCTATCTCAATTCTCTGACTTCTAGCTCTGAGTTCTGAACGTTATGTTTACCATCTATCCGATAACACATGAACACAGAAAATGGCATTCTGTGGTACTGCGATGAATGAAGGAAGTTGTGTCCATGCTCCTGCTTTACTTCTTGTACGCCAATAGAGACAGAACAGAGTAGGAGCAGTGACGTTAGTGGCCGCATTTTTTGAATAGCTGTATATGTTAGCACTGCACAAATACTGGAGCTCTGGGTGGCATCAAACCTATATCTTTGCTTACCTATTTTGACACAATTCTTAAGGCTGGTCAAATGGAAATTCACATTTAAAGTAAACTTCAAGAGTTCCCAAAGGCTGTTTTAGTTCATAAAACAACAAAATTTGATATTCTGTTCCATATATAAGCAATTACAAGAGCCGTCTATCCTAAAAATAATAATTGTGCACCATATGCTCAGGTAGAAAACCTCTGATGACTTCTCCACACTCATGGGATTGTAGGTCGCACATTTAAAACTCAACTAACAGACCTAAATATAGAATAAATAAAAAAGACATACAACCAATTGGTATTTAAAATGGCCGCGGCCCCTTTATTGGTTTAAAATTCATCAAATGCAAATTTATTAAAACATAAATAATATTCTTAAAATAATATAAATATTAAAACTTCAAATCGCTCAGTCATTGAACTCAAGCGTTAAAAACTGAAATTCATTAACCTGCCTAGCGGTATCCCCGAGCGTGACTCGGGGTGGATTTTCCACGCTGTTATCGGTATCCCCGAGTCACGCTCGGGGTGGATGTGCAGAGCGCGCAGCGGTGTCTCTTACCTTCTCCTGGCGATCCAGCGATGATCTCCCATTGCTGTGATCGCCAGCCGAGATCCCTGCCGCTCGTCCGTCCTCCGTCGGTGTGATCACTTCCTAGTTCCGTTCCCTGCAGCAGCAATGCTGCATGGGAGCGGAACTAGGGAGGGAAATTCAAACGCTGAACGTTGCACAAAACACAAACACACACATAACATTTATATTATATATATATATATATATATATATTATATATATATATATATATACACACACACATATATATATATATATATCTATAATATATAACGCATGAATTATAATCTAATCAATAATATAATTGTATTATATAATATAATATATATGTATATATTATATTATATATTATATAATAAAATTATATTATTGATTAGATTATAATTCATGCGTTTGTGTTTCAAATTTATCACATCTGGGATGTCTACTAGAATCTTGTTTTGGTCAGGTTTAAGTCAGTAATTACTAAGAATTGTAGGCCTATAATACATAACGCCAAATTTCCATGAAAAGAATTGTACCGCTTTTGGTACAGAATCCCTATAATAATAATACCGCCAGGGAGGTTAAACAGAGTCCCCCCTTGATCCAAGGGTGACAAAACCACATAAATGGTGCCACGACAGGGTGGGAGGGAGGGAAGCCGGGATATTCAAAAACGGGAGGGGAGCCGAGTCCCTGCACCATGGTCCTCTGGTTTGTACTTGCCCCCTGGGCCAAAAGTTGCCAGTCAACCCCTGTTCGCTATCCTACATCATCACACACATCTACCTATCCATGGACCTTGCCTCCCTGGCTTATACTCATTGGACCATCAGCAAGGTTAAATGCAACATTAGACACCGTCCCATATCTTACTGCAGGGCTGCTTCCTCATCACCAGGTCCCTCTTTCAAATACCAAAAAAGGGCCATAGCTTGAATAATGATGCATCTACAAACAAATTACTTTTGAAACCTGTATTTGTTGATTATGGGAGAGGGTTGTCATGTTCCAATTTGTTGGTGATGTACTGTTTAGGTTTATATGTTTGATACATGCTTTTACTATTCTGTAATTCTGCAAACGTTTGATAAAAGCTCTTTGAAACAGAAAGGGATGATGTGTCTTAATTATATAGTGCCAAATGTTATGTCACCATTTTACGTACAATTAGTGTCTAGTTGAGTTCTTCCCGGAAATATTTAGCTCAAACAACAATACTGTTCTGCATTCCCTTTTGTGTGAGTGCCAATACACGTGACCAATGCATTTGTGGTGTGGGCACAAATTCTCAGGGCGATGTGAACTCCACTCTCGTGTAGTGTGAACACCATTATCCTATGTTCTTCTAATAGTTATCACTACTCTTATTAATATGCTTTACAGCTTTTAAAGCTCCTGGGAATAGAGAACATCTACTAAAAAATCGAACTAATGCAAGGACTATGTACTGTCACCCAAATAGTTTGAGGAGCATTTAACATTAAAGTAGAATGAAAGGCTCCTGTATGACAGACAGTCTAAGCAAAAATGCAGTTACTATTGGCACTTTCCCACTGTAAGTACCGGCTCGGCTCTACTCGGCCCTGCTTGGCCCGGTTTGCTTTTCCACTGCTGGTACCGCATAGTACGGTGTTGGAACGGTTCGGTACGGTTTGGTATGGTTTGCTTTTCCACTAAAGTAGTACTAAAGTTAAGTGGGTGGGATAACAACGATTCTCTGACCAATCAATGGCTAGTAGTGACTGCATGCAAAGGATTGTGGGATATGGTACCAGTATGGTACCTCTTGGAACCACAATCGAGGTGGTACTGTTTTAGAGAGCCGTACCGTTCGGTTCCATGCAGTGGAAATGCGCCGCCGTACCGTACCGAACCGTTCCTACACCATACCATGCGGTACCAGCAGTGGAAAAGCACAAAAGCGAGCCGAACCGTTCGGTTCGATGAATAAGACTCATGAAGTAAACAAAACAACTTTTTTTACTTTCCCTGACTGAGCCATATCCATCTTCTTTTGTCTCCCACACATTACTCCTTCCAGATACTGCAACTCACAGTAGGAGGGTTTCAACAACAAAGGCAGTTCAGCCAATCAAGAAAGAAATGAGCAGGACCAGGGGCGTACCAAGAGCATTTGGCACCCGGGGGGGAGCCTTTATTTGGCACCCCCCAGGCGGGCAGGCGAAGCACCGCACATTGACGTGTCGTCAAGTGACGTCGATTGTAGCAGCTCCGCACACTGCGGCCCGGAACTCAAAAGAATTCTCCTCCCTTTGCCAGGCCCCTCCTCTGCAAAAACGGCTCCGACTGACCTGAGGCACCAGACAGAAATACATGTAACTGGCAGTGGCAGTGTGCTACTTCCAGTGGCGTCATACAGCTCCCCCCCCCCCATGGGCCCCTTTACATTACAGAGCCACCTCATGCACCCTATTACATTATCCAGCCCCCCCATGGAACCCTTTACATTATACAGCCCCCCCCCCCAAATAGAACCCTTTACATTATACAGCCCCCCCATGGAACCGTTTATATTACACAGCCCCTGCCCCCCCATTGGAACCCTTTACATTACAAAGCCCCCGCCCCCTAATGGATCCCTTTACATTACACAGCCCCTGCCCCCCCATGAAACCCTTTACATTATATAGCCCCCGCCCCCCCCATTGAACCCTTTCCATTACACAGCCCCTGCCCCCCATATAACCCTTTACATTATGCAGCCCCCCCCCCTTTGGAACCCTTTAAATTACACAGCCCCTGTCCCCCATAAAACCCTGTACATTATACAGCCCACCCATTGGAACCCTTTACATTGCACAGCCCGCCCCCCCATGGAACCCTTTACATTACACAGCCCCGCCCCCCCATGGAACCCTTTAACTTACACAGCCCCCGCCCCCCCCCCCATAGAACCCTTTACATTATACAGCTCCCCCCCATTGGAACCCTTTACATTACACAACCCCCCCCCCCACATGGAACCCTTTACATTACACAGCCCCCGCCCCCCCATAGAACCTTTTACATTATACAGCCCCTGCCCCCCCAATAGAACCCTTTACATTACACAGCCCCCCATAGAACCCTTTACAATACAAAGCCCCCTGCCCCTCCCCTCCCCTTCGTACCTTATTAGGAGGAGAGCAGAGCAGGAGGCACTGTGTCTGAAGCAGAACAGAAGAGAGAGACTCACCAGCGCTGAATAAACAGCGGGAACTGCCGGAGATAACTTTGCTTGTTAATGAGCAGGTGAATGGTTGCTAGAGGGTCCTAGCAACCAATCACCTGCTCATTACCTAGCAAAGGTAGCTCTGGCAGTGCCCGCCATTTATTCAGCGCTGGTGAGTCTCTCTCTTCCGTTCTGCTTGAAACAGTTCCTCCTGCTCCGCACTTCTGCGTCAATGAGCGGCAGAGGCAGATCGGTAGCCGGCCCCAGGTGGCACCCTGGTGCTCCCTAACACCCGCTAATGTGTGCCACCCGGGGTGGACCGCCGCCCGTCCCCCCTGTTAGTATGCCACTGGGCAGGACTAGGGGGTGGCCAGGCACTGATTGACAAGCTACAGACCCTTGATTCAGTATTGAGAATGCCAATAGTCATGCCCCTTGAAACATTTTGTTCATCCCAGTGCAAACAGGCTCAGCCTACATCATAATGGCAAATGTACTTTGATTTCAGAAGCAGTGCGGCATCATTGTCACCCCATCATAGGAAGCTGCTTTAGGTGGACTTTAATGGCAAGATCAACAGGTACTGTATGTAAAACTTTGCAGAAGGACTAAGAGAAAACTGTAAATGCATTTACAAATAACTGCCGTGGCACATATTTTTAAATGGGAGGCCATAGTTGTAGTTTAAAAGGTAATTTACTAGCGTAAGCCTTATGTCAGTCTTACAAATCTGATTCTCTTCAAAAACTCGGCTAGTGTAGATGATTGCTTCTTTTCTGTGTCAAACACAGGTCAACAGATTCCCATTTATTTCAATGGCAAAATGGTGATGACAGTTTTGAGACTGCATTTGACATGTGTTATGTTTTATAGGTGCAGGTATCTTATTAACCTTGTGTTGACCAGCCGTTGCACTTTTACTGCAGCAGGTCGGCTCTATTACGCGAAACGACATACTTTGCAGGACTGTGCCATTGCGGCGGACAGATCGGACCCCTAACTGACATTTTTGACACTTTTGGGGGGCCAGTGACATTACTACAGTAAATCAATGCTAAATATATGCATTGTTACTGTAATAATGACACTGGCAGGGAAGGGGTTAACACTTTGGGTGATCAAGGGGTTAAATATGAGCCTAGGGGAGTGATTCTAACTGTGGGGGGGGCGTGGCTTGTGAAATGATCGCAGAGACCTGTGATCCTATATAGAAGGATCACAGAGGCTCTATGATAATTTCAGGGAGAAGAACGGTCAGCTGTGTTTACAACATGCGGGGAGTGATTGCGATTGTCAGGCGGCAATCGGAGTCCCCGCTGCCGACTGGGGGCGGGAGCGGGCGGCGGCAGTGAGTGCTCGCCCTCTAGCTGCAGGCGCACGACCGATGTAGGTCTACGTCGGTACGCACAGGAGAGCCGCACTGCCGCAGTAAAAAGGCAACGGGCAGTCGGGAACCGGTTAAATAACAAACATGTTATATTTGGGCGGCACAGTACAGTGGTGTAGTGGTTAGCACTTTCACCTAGCAGCAAGAGGGTCGCTGGTTCGAATCCCAACCACGACACTACCTGCCTGGAGTTTTCATGTTCTCCCTGTGCCTGCGTGGGTTTCCTCCGGGTACTCAGGTTTCCTCCCATACTCCAAAGACATGCTGGTAGGTTAATTGGATCCTGTATATAAAATAAAAATTGGCCCTACTATGTACAGTATGTATGAATGTGAGTTAGGGACCTTAGATTGTAAGCTCCTTGAGGTCAGGGACTAATGTGAATGTGCAATGTATATGTAAAGCGCTGCGTAAATTGACAGCGCTATATAAGTACTTGAAATAAATAAAAATAAATAAATAAATACTTACCTGCCCCGTGTAATGGTTTTGCACAGAGCAGCCCAGATCCTCCTCTTCTTGGGTCCCTCTTCTGTGCTCTTGGCCCCTCCCTCCTGTTGAGTGCCTCCACAGCAAGCAATTTACTATGGGGGCACCTGAGCCGACCCACAGCTCCCTGTATCCATTTAGACATGGAGCTGCGTCACTAGAAGAGAAATAAAAGGGAATCTTCCAATGAGGACACTAATTCTGGAAATGTTGATGACAATGAGGGGTTCCTGCACTTTGGTGGGATTTCCTCTCCCTTCCTGTTTGACCTATGGGACAGGAAGTGAAGGGAAATCTCCACAATGAGTCACACTGACAGGGTTATAACCCTCACTTACTCTATCCACAATTTAAATAAAAAAAGAGTTTTGCATTTAGTTCACTGCAAGTGAGGACGTTTTAGCTTTTTGGAGTTTGCCTTCAAATCAGATCATCCCAAAAAAAAAAAGTCAATATGTTTCATTACCCATTCGGGTTCTCTTGACAGTCTATTAGCCAAAGCTTGCCAGGAACAGGATCGCAAGTGTGACATCGACCTAAGTGAGTTTGAGATGACCGTAAAAATTACAACCGAGCTTCTAATCTTTCCTTTTTCTATTTAACCACTTGCCGACTAGAGATGTATAGAACTGTTCGCCGGCGAACAGTTCCCGGCGAACTTAGCATGTTCGCGTTCGCCGCTGCCGGCGAACATATGCGATGTTCGGTCCGCCCCCCATAAGACATCATTGAGGCAAACTTTGACCCTGAACTTTACAGTCAGCAGACACATTTCCAGCCAATCAGCATACCTCCCTCCCACCTCCTATAAATAAGCAAGGGCAGCATCCATCTTAGATCATTCTGAAGCAGTGTGTTAGTGAGAGTAGGGAGAGAGCTGCTGCTGCTGCTGCTGCTGTTAAGCTAGGGACAGTTAGTCAGTGTTCCTGGTCTTGCAGTGTTCTTGGTCCACTACTGCTGTAATATCAGCACCCCAAAAAGCCCTTCTAAGGGCTGGTATTTGTGTTTTTTTTATTTTTATATATATATATATATATATATATATACCTAGCGTCCCCAAAAGCCCTTTTAAGGGCTGGTAATTGAGTTGTTTCTTCTTATATATATATATATCTATATCTATCTAGTGTCCCCAAAAGCCCTTTTAAGGGCTGGTAATTGAGGATTTTTTTTATTTATATATATACATATATATATATATATATATAGTGTCCCCAAAAGCCCTTTTAAGGGCTGGTAAGGTAATAGAGTTTTTTCTTTATATATATATCTATATATATCTATTGTACACTGCAGTTGCCTGCCCGCTGTGTGTGAGAGGCCACAGACCTACCACAGACTGTACTGTGTGCACACCACACTCATTTCGGGTGGCACAGGCACAGTACCTTGCATTTTAAAAAATATTTTTTTTTTCCTCTGTCATAATTGCAGTGAGTGCTGTGTCAGGTCCACAGAGTGCACTGTACCCACTGCAGTGCACTGCCCACCACTGATATATATACGGTGGCACAGCATCTTGTTGCAATAAATTGAAAAAAAAAAATATTTTTTATTATTGCAGTTGCCTGGGCTGCCAGTTACTGTCAGGTCCACAGAGTGTACTGTGCCCACTGCAGTGCCACTGTGTGCCCACCCACCACTGATATATAAGGTGGCACAGCAGCTTGCAAAGTAAAAAAATATATATATATTTTTTAATTGCAGTTGCCTGGGTGCCAGTGACTGCTGTCAGGTCCACAGAGAGTGTACTGTGCCACTGCCCACCCACCACTGATATATAAGGTGGCACAGCAGCTTGCAAAGTAAAATAAAATATATTTTTTTAAAATTGCAGTTGCCTGGGTGCCAGTGACTGCTGTCAGGTCCACAGAGAGTGTACTGTGCCACTGCCCACCCACCACTGATATATAAGGTGGCACAGCAGCTTGCAAAGTAAAATAAAATATATATTTTTTAAAATTGCAGTTGCCTGGGTGCCAGTGACTGCTGTCAGGTCCACAGAGAGTGTACTGTGCCACTGCCCACCCACCACTGATATATAAGGTGGCACAGCAGCTTGCAAAGTAAAAAAAAATATATATTTTTTTAAATTGCAGTTGCCTGGGTGCCAGTGACTGCTGTCAGGTCCACAGAGAGTGTACTGTGCCACTGCCCACCCACCACTGATATATAAAGTGGCACAGCAGCTTGCAAAGTAAAAAAATATATATATATTTTTTAAATTGCAGTTGCCTGGGTGCCAGTGACTGCTGTCAGGTCCACAGAGAGTGTACTGTGCCACTGCCCACCCACCACTGATATATAAAGTGGCACAGCAGCTTGCAAAGTAAAGAAATATATATATATTTTTTAAATTGCAGTTGCCTGGGTGCCAGTGACTGCTGTCAGGTCCACAGAGAGTGTACTGTGCCACTGCCCACCCACCACTGATATATATGCCTGCAAGAGAAAAAGCCAGCCGCAGAGAAGCCGTATTCCTGAAAATATAAGAAAAATGCTGTTTTTTAGGGGTTCTGGACATGCTACAGAGCTGAAACTTGACAGGTACACTTTTTAGACCCCCCAGACACTAAATACAAAAAATGACATGCTTGCCTAAAAAAATGCCCGATAAATGCCTGCAAGAGAAAAAGCCAGCCGCAGAGAAGCCGTATTACTGAAAATATAATAAAAATGCTGTTTTTTAGGGGTTCTGGACATGCTACAGAGCTGAAACTTGACAGGTACACTTTTTAGACCCCCCAGACACTAAATACAAAAAATTACATGCCTGCCTAAAAAAATGCCCGCTAAATGCCTGCAAGAGAAAAAGCCAGCCGCAGAGAAGCCGTATTCCTGAAAATATAAGAAAAATGCTGTTTTTTAGGGGTTCTGGACATGCTACAAAGCTGAAACTTGACAGGTACACTTTTTAGACCCCCCAGACACTAAATACAAAAAATGACATGCCTGCCTAAAAAAATGCCCGATAAATGCCTGCAAGAGAAAAAGCCAGCCGCAGAGAAGCCGTATTACTGAAAATATAATAAAAATGCTGTTTTTTAGGGGTTCTGGACATGCTACAGAGCTGAAACTTGACAGGTACACTTTTTAGACCCCCCAGACACTAAATACAAAAAATTACATGCCTGCCTAAAAAAATGCCCGCTAAATGCCTGCAAGAGAAAAAGCCAGCCGCAGAGAAGCCATATTCCTGAAAATATAAGAAAAATGCTGTTTTTTAGGGGTTCTGGACATGCTACAGAGCTGAAACTTGACAGGTACACTTTTTAGACCCCCCAGACACTAAATACAAAAAATGACATGCCTGCCTAAAAAAATGCCCGATAAATGCCTGCAAGAGAAAAAGCCAGCCGCAGAGAAGCCATATTCCTGAAAATATAAGAAAAATGCTGTTTTTTAGGGGTTCTGGACATGCTACAGAGCTGAAACTTCACAGGTACACTTTTTAGACCCCCCAGATGCTAAATCCAAAGAAATTTTTTATTTTTATTTTTTTTAAATTTTTCCAATAATTGGCTCTCTATCAAAAAATTATAATTTTTAAGAACTTTTTTTTGCGTGATCCCTCTCCGGCATGCCACAGTCCAGGTGTTAGTCCCCTTGAAACAACTTTTCCATCACTATTGTGGCCAGAAAGAGTCCCTATGTGTTTTAAAATTCGCCTGCCTATTGAAGTCTATGGCGGTTCGCCCGGTTCGCCAACATTTGCCGATGTTCGCGTTCGCCGTTCGCGAACGGCGAATTTTAGGTTCGCGACATCACTATTGCCGACCAGTCACGTTGACTGTACTGTGGGAAAGTGGTTAGTTATCGTGCAGCGACGTAGACCTGCATCGCTGGACTCCTCCCGTTGTGGGCGGCGCGCGCGCGCCGCCGGAGACTCGCTCCTGCTGTATTCAGTTACAGCGGGAGTCGGGCCAGGGGGGGAGAGGCGGTGATCTCCGCCGCTCTTACCCGATCGTCGGGGAATCGAGTGTGGAGATCCGCCCGCTTGTGTAAACAAAGCGGGCGGATCTCCTAAGTGACAGACATAGCTGAACCTGCGATCTGTCCCTGTGTCACTCAGTCACCTCCCCCCCCCCCCCACACACACGTCAGTAAGCACCAGGCATACATTAACCCCTTGATCACCAATAAAAATTAACCCCTTCCCTGCCAGTGTCATTTTTACATTAACAGTGCATATGTATAGCACTGATTACTGTAGTAATATCACTGGTACCCCCAAAAGTGTCAAAAATGTCAGTCAAGGGTCCGATCTGTCCGCCGCAATGTCGCAGTCCCGCAAAAAAAAATCGCAGATCGCCGCCATTACTCGTTAAAAAAAACCACCAAAAATGACAGAAATCTTTCCCTTAGTTAGTAAACGCAATTACTTTTGCGCAAACCAATCAAAATACGCTTTTTGCGATTTGTTTTACCAAACATATGTAGCAGAAAACAAATTGGCCTAAAATGATAAAAAAAAAATTATTTTTAAATTTTTTTTGGGGGGGGGGGGAATTTCATATAAAATAATGTGAAAAATATTATTTTTTCACAATTGTCGCTCTGTTTTTGTTTATAGCGCAAAAAGTAAAATTTGCACAGGTGATCAAATACGACCAAAAGAAAGCTCTGTTTGTGGGGAAAAAAATGATATCAGTTTTATTTGGGTACAGCATCGCACGACCACACAATTGTCCGTTAAAGTCACGCAGTGCCGAATCGCAAAATATGGTCTGGTCGGCAATGGGGTAAAATCTTCCGGTCTTAAAGCGGTAAAAATACGCTCATTGAGAATTTTTTTGTCAAAGACATGTAGCTAAATACATTTTGGCAAAAATATATGACAAAAATTGAATATATTGTATATTTTTTAACCGTCAAAGTAGAAAAATATTGTTATTTTTTTCAAAATTGTCGCTTTTTTTTATTAATATTGCAAAAAATGAAGAGCGCAGAGGTGATCAATTACCACCAAAAAAAAAGCTCTGTTTGTGGGAAAAAAAGGACGTAAATTTTTTTTGGGGTACGGTGTTGCATGACCGCGCAATTGTCCGTTAAATAATGCAGTGCCGAATCGCAAAATATGGTCTGGTCGGGAATGGGGTAAAATCTTCTGGTCTTAAAGCGGTTAAAAATACGCTCATTGAGAATTTTTTTGTCAAAGACATGTAGCTAAATACATTTTGGCCAAAATATATGACAAAAATTGAATATATTGCATATTTTTTAACTGTCATAGTAGAAAAATATTGTTATTTTTTCAAAATTGTCGCTTTTTTTTATTAATATCGCAAAAAATGAAAAGCGCAGAGGTGATCAAATACCACCAGAAGAAAGCTCTGTTTGTGGGGAAAAAAAGGACGTCAATTTTGTTTGGGTACGGCGTTGCATGACCGCGCAAATGTCAGTTAAAGTCACACAGTGCCGAATCGCAAAAAGTTGCCTGGACGTAAGACAGCAAAATCCTCCGGTGGTAAAGTGGTTAAAACATAAATTAAAAAAAAAAAAATACTTTAAATACATTTAAAAAACATTTAATTCTTTTGAAGTAATCCGCCAGGTGTTACTCTCATAGCTGTCACCGAGTAGATTCCTTGAAATGTCCCTGCAGCAGACTTGAGATGTGGGATCAGATGTCCCTGCAGGGGACATGAGATGGTTGATCAGTCTGGATTCCATAGGTAGTGCTGAGGACATGTGCAGGAAGGAGGTGACCTTGTTAGGTGGAGTGTATATAAGAAAGACCTAGTATTTAGGTGTATCTGTTGCTGGAAAGAAGAAGGGAGGTGCTGCTGGGCTGGATGGGGGAGGTGTTCACCAGCTGAGACAGAAGGCTGGCTTTTTCTGCTGCAGTCACATGAATGTAAGATCAGATTGCCTCTCATACAGGCTCAAGCTGTCAGTGACTTTAGAGGCAGGAGGAGTTGAGAGAGCTTTGCTGTGCTGCTCTGCTCTCCTGCTGCTTGCACTTCACAAGTAACATTTATAGGAGCTCACATACAACCGCTGATCTGTCTTCTCCTGGATTGCTTGGAAAGCTGAACATCAGCAGCTACAATTCTTTCTCATTGCTTGCTGTTCTGCACTTATAACTGGATATTCCTAACCTGCTTTCCTTGATTCATCATGACTAGGGTCAATAGCATGTGCTAACCTGATCTGATCCACAGGTTGACCATGGCAGTTCAGTGGGGCAATCTATAAAGCGTAGAGTGGGTACCAAGGCAATGTTCACTTTGGAAGTACCTTCCACCAAAGCCATGTCTCAGACAGAAGTGGATTTAGGTTGCGGACTTTCATTTGATTCGGAAGACCCAGAGGAGCTGTCCTCTCTTGCAGCCTTAAGGAGAAGAAGACTTTCAGGCAAGGAAGGAGCTAGAAGGAACTCTTACCAGTTCAACAGGAGAAGCTCTGCTCAGCTTGAGCTATTGGGGTATGACCCACCAGGGACTTCTTTCTCCTCGTGGTCCCCAGAAGAGCCTTCATCTCTAGAAGAAAGCATAGAGTCCATCACTCAGAACTCCTCTATCTCTACAAGCCTTCCGCCACTCATCACCCAACAAGATGTCCTAACATCTCCGGCCGCCTTGGCCAGTATTGTGGACATCAGTTCTGAGTCAGAAGATGAAGCCAACAGCCACCAAAGTCCTTCAGTTCCCATCCAGAAACCTTTAGTGATAGAAAGCAAGAGGGAGCAAGAAGAGAATGAAGAGAATGAGACCAAAGCTGTAGCCACCTCACCAGATGGGAGATACTTAAAATTTAACATCGAGATCGGAAGAGGGTCTTTTAAAACCGTTTACAAAGGTCTGGATACTGAAACGACAGTGGAAGTGGCATGGTGTGAACTTCAGGTAAGTCAAATACTTTTGTATCTTTATTGAAAACCTTTAACTTTTGGAATCCATTGGCATACCTGTTTGGATTGCTCTAGCACAGTGATGGTGAACTTAGGCACCCCAGATGTTTTGGAACTATATTTCCCACGATGCTCAACTACACTGCAGAGTGCATGAGCATCATGGGAAATGTAGTTCCAAAACATCTGGGGTGCCAAGGTTCGCCATCACTGCTCTAGCAGCTTTTGTAAAATAAAAATCTGGAAGAGCATGAATTCTGATTTGTTTTGTATGTGCAATAGTTCAAATATTTTTGCGTCCAAGCAGGGACATACAAAAAGGCGCTCGGACGTGCAGTTACCAGCGTACAGCCGCAGAATTTCATTGATTTGCACAGGCGACTGTATGCAAACACCTGTTGCTCCTGGATGCAGCAATACACTTTTTTTCATGTGCTTGCGCCCTGGTGAAAAGCCTAGTCTACGCATACTACATAGCCAAAACTTTTTTTCAGTCTTAGATAGAGTAGGGAAGGGTTTAAAACCCGTGTCATTATGTTTTTTCTTTTCTTAAAGCAGTTGTAAACCCAAAAAAAAAAAAAAACCTGCAAGACAAAGGCATAATGTGCTAGTATGCATCGCATACTAGCTCATTATGTATTACTTACCTTAGAACGAAGCCCCGACACGGACCCCCCGACATCGCTGCGGGCGCTGCCATGATGCCTTGGCGTCTCTTTCGGGTTCGGCGGCTCCGGCGCTGTGATTGGCCGGAGCCACGATGACGTCACTCCCGCGCATGATTTTCCAGCAAGCTCCCGGCAAGGAAAACTGAAAGTCCCCCCGGACCTTCAGAGCGCGTGCGCCGCCGTGCCGGTTTAGGAGATATTAATTGTACCTACAGGTAAGCCTTATTATAGGCTTACCTGTAGGTAAAAGTGTCAAAAAGCGGGATACTACCACTTTAAGCTCATCACAGATATTACAATCTGATTGTACAATGTTCTTTAGATGGGGCAATGTTCTTTAGATGGGGTGGCACAGTGGTGTAGTGGTTAACACTTTCACCTAGCAGCAAAAGGGTTGCTGGTTCGAATCCCAACCATGACACCACTTGCCTGGAGTTTGCATGTTCTCCCTGTGCCCGTGTGTGGGCTTCCCCTAGGCACTCCGGTTTCCCCACACACTCCAAAGACATGCTGGCAGGTTACTTGGCTCCTGTCTAAATTGGCCCCACTATGTGTATGTATGAATGTGAGTTTAGGGACCTTAGATTCCAAGCTCCATGAGGACAGGGACTGATGTTGGATGTACAATATATGCACTGCATAAAACTGACAGCACTATACAAGTACCTGAAATATTAATCTACGAACAAGGACCCACCTGATTGTGCACCGATTAATCATGTAGTTTAGGTATGTCCCCATATTACATTGTTTTGGTAGATCTAAAGTTGACTGTACAGAAATTGTACGGTCAGATTGTAACATGTATGCAGAGCCTTAGACAGTTGTCCCCATTGGAAGATTTTTCCATGCCTCTTGTTCTGGGGACAACATTTTTGATCTTCCCTCACTTTTTTACTAGATAACAATGATCACCAGTACTCAAGAAGGGGTATATCTCCCCAATCTTAGATTGTAAGCTCTAACGAGCAGGGCCCTCTGATTCCTACTATAATAAAATTGTATTGTAATTGTACTCTCTGCCCTTATGTTGTAAAGTACTGCATAAACTGTTGGCACTATATAAACCCTGTATAATAATAATAATAATATTGGGGACACAAATTGCAGGAGGAGCAAGTCAGGAGGAAAACCTCCAACAGAACTCCTAGCAAAAATTGTTAGTACGGTAAAACAAAGTTACCTCAGCTGGGATGTATGCCATGTCCAGGATTGCTGTTCTTTTCTGTAAAAGTGATACTTTTATCCACGCCAGATAGTGCAACTATGTGCAAAGTATAGTGCTATACTTTCAGCCTGCTGAGGCTCATACATTGGCCCCTTTCACACAGGCTTTCCGATCAGGTCCACCTGTCAGTTTTTCAGGAGGACCTAATTGGATGCTCCATGCACCTGTATGGAGCAGCGGATGTCAGCGGACACCCACTGCTATCTGATCCAATGTGATCCTTGAAATCCAGACGGATGGAAACCCTATCTGGAGGATCGGATTGGATGAAAACGGACAGGTGGTCTGTTTTCATCCGATCTCCCATAGAGGAAAGCGGGGATCTGACAGCTCCGTCTTTGCAAAATAAGTGGAGACGGACCTGTCATCCACCTGCTCCCGTCCAGCTGAGCAAAACGAAGTCTGCCGAGGCGGAAAGCCCATGGGAAAGGACCCTTAGAAGCACTAGTGTTGTTTATCTGATTGTCTCCTCTTGTCTATTCAAAGAATGCCTTGTATTAAAGTAGTATCATAGTAGAATTAATGGGGAAAAAACTTTTTTCCCAGGGTCACCAGAACTAGTGTCCCCATTGGAGGATTTCCCCTCTATTCCTGTTCTGGTGACAACCCAACATTTGGGATTTTCCTTTACATTCATTCTCTGTGTTAACAGCAAACAGGATAAATAGAGAAGTTGAATCTCCCAAACAGGGACGTAGACAGCAATAATACAGGTGTTCTACACCCTCTCCACTATATCCAAACATAGAAAAAACTGTTTGTCTTTATACTTTAGGATCTAGCATACTGTATATTGTGTATAAGTAGAGTAAATCACATCCGGTGTTTGAGTTGTAAACTCGTCGTGTTCCATCTATTGTTATGACAACATTACACACTGGAGGTGTGACAGTGTGTGAGGGCTTCCTAGTCGGCCAGCCACATGGCAGGAAAAGTCATTCTCTTTCACCGACATTCTGAGAGCCAGCAATACATGGGAAACATGACGTTTACCAAATGATATCGGCAAGCCCCTCGAATTTCTTATTGTTTTATATTGTAAGAATATTTGCTGAAAATGAACTGTTGCCAGCAGTCAGGGCTGGTGCTACCACTAGGCAAACTAGGCGGCCGCCTAGGGCGCACTGCCACCTAGAGTGCAGCCATGGCCGGTGCCACATTCCTCTCCTGTCCCCTCCTCATCCTCAATGGATGTCACCTCTAGAGAGGGGGGCACTTTGTATATGAAGGGGTGTGCAGGGTTAAAGGGGGGCAGTGTGTATATGAAGGGGGTGTAGAGTTAAAGGGGGGCAGTGTGTATAAAATGGGGGGGTGTAGGGTTAAAGGGGGGTAGTGTTTATAGGAAGGGGTTGTAGCATTAAAGAAGGTCAGTGTGTACAGAAAGGGGGAGGGGCAGTGTGTACAAGAAGAGGTGTGAAGGGTTAAAGGGGGGTACTTTGCTTATGAAGGGATGTGTAGAGTTAAAGGGGGGCAGTGTGTATATGAAGGGGAGTGTAGGGTTAAAGAGAAGCAGTGTGTATATAATGGGGGGGGGGGGGTGTAGGGTGAAAGGGGGGCAGTGTATGCAGGAAGGGGGGGGCAGTGTGTGCAGGAGGTAGAGAGTGGGGTTAAAAGGGGGGGGCATTATGTACAGGAAGGGGGCAATGTGTACAGTTATATTTTTTTGGGGGGGTGCAAGTAGCTAGTCTTGCCTAGGGTGCAAAATAGTCTAGCACCCTCCCTGCCAGCAGTATGTTAGTATTATAGCTGAGCGATTGACTACGTCATTGGAAACCTATAGTGAGGAAGTATGGAGGCTTCCATTGATGACTTAGATGTCTTGCTGCCATGCCTATCCATTGGCTTCTGTAGTTCAGAACAAGTATTCCGATTAGGAATTCTGACTTCACTTTGACTTTCCTGAACTGTATTGCTTGTTCCAGATCAGTGAAATGAAAACTAAACCCAAGTATAAAAATGCAAAATGTTGCAATTTACAATCTTTAGATATGCTGGCTTCAGTAGTTTGCTTTTTAAGCCAAGAACATTTTCTGCAGATACCTGTTAATTTTGCCAGAAATGCAGAATTCTTGTCACTTCTTGTGAGCTGTACAGAAGGATATCTTCCTTCTTAGCTATCTTTCGTAAACTACCAGCCACCCTGCCCCCCATGTATTGGAGATGAAGAGATATGGATATGTTTGTAGTCAATATCAGGAGAGCAGCCTTGGATGATAACCACGGTTCCCTCCATAGACACAGTGATCGAGTGACTTAACCGCCCAGGGACAGGCAGTGTGTTATTTGCAGAATTACCATTACAAATAAAGCAAAATAAGCTTAATGCCTTGTACACACCATCAGATAATCGTACGAAAAAAATCACTTTGAAATCGATCGCACGATAATCTGATCGTTGGTACACAGCTTTCGACAGCCGATCACATTTCGTCCTACAAAATCCGAAGGGGCAAACACAAAAACTTTTATCGTACGATAGCCTAGCGAACGACAATCGTTTAATTAGTACAGTATGCGTTTGCTATAAATCGATAGACAAAGACCACGCATGATCAGAAACCCAAAAATAACCCAGAAAGAGCCCAGCTGCCAGCATTGTTTTGCATTATCCGATACATAGCCACGCAACCAGAAAGCTTTTCCAGAATCGTGTGAAAAAAAATCATACGTTTAGTACGCATTGTTGAATTCAATATTAGTATCATGCAACAAAATGCGAACGATAAGTCGTCTGATTATGTGATCGTGTGTAGGAGGCATAAGGCTCCATGCACACTAGCATTTTTTATAAACTCGAAAAACTACGAAAAAAAAACACTGGCTGAGAAATTCTGACAATAGCATTTTTGTGCCGGCTTGTAGTAGCTTTTAGAAGCTTTTGAGAGCGTTAAGGAGCGTTAGCATTTTATAAGCATTTTTACAGTACATGAAAAAAACGCTCGAAAAAAAGGTGTTAGGAGCGTATAGCATTTGTTTCCGCTAGAAAAATACTCCAAAAAACTTTACAAAAAAATTTTTTTTCTGCTCCTAGATAATGATGCTAAAAAAAACACGAATAGCCTAAAGCAGTGTGCAGGGACACATAGGATAACACTTTTTAGTTTCTAGAAGCATAAAGAAATGCTAATAACAATGCATGGAGCCCGAAAAAGAAAACTTAGGGTCCTTTCACACGGGCGGTCCATATGTCCGTTTTTCACCCCATCCGTTTGCAGATGAGAAACGGACATAATGCATGTCAATGGGATTGCGGATGTCAGCGAATGACCATCCGCTGACATCAGATTTGCATCCTTTCCGTTCAGTTCCGTTTTTTGAGACGGAAGAGAACCCTATTTTTCTTCCGTTTAAAAAACGGAAAGGACGCAAAAACTGATGTTTTTTGCGTCCGTGGGGAGACTCCCCAAACTCAACAGATCACACCTGGAAACATGTGACAGCCTAACTAAATGATCAGGCCCTCCTAATAAGCAGACAGGGCCACATATATGCTTTTTCCTAGCACCTACCTAGGAGGGTGCTACAATACTGTTGTTTTTTTTGTTTTTTGTTTTTTCCCTTGCATGTGATTGGATATTCTTGCAAAGCGAAGTTTCAACTCATTTACTAAGCACTGGAGAAACTGCACAGTCTGTTCACCTGTAAAAAAAATCAACCCTATACTGTAGTGTGTATAGGGTAGTGCACATACACATAATATATATATATATATAAAGGAATTTGGAGGAGGCTGAAAGCAAAAAAAGGGACTTGTTTTAGTTAACAACGTGGTTTTTTTTTTTTTTTTTGTTAAACCAAAGTATATTGTCACTTTAACCACTTAAGCCCTGGAAGATTTTACCCCCTTCCTGACCAGGGCCTATTTTTCGATTCGGCACTGCGTTACTTTAACGGACAATTGCGCGGTCGTGCGACGCTGTACCTAAACAAATTTGACGTCCTTTTTTTCCCACAAATAGAGCTTTCTTTTGGTGGTATTTGATCACCTGTGCGATTTTTCAATAATGCGCTATAAACAAAAAAAGAGCGTCAATTTTGCAAAAATAACAATATTTTTCAAATTTTTCTATATGAAATTCCCCCAAAAAAAAGTAAAAATCTAAATTTTTTAACATTTTAGGCCAATTTGTTTTATGCTACATATGTTTGGTAAAAAAAAATCACAAAAAGTGTATTTTGATTGGTTTGCGCAAAAGTTATTGCGTTTACTAACTAAGGGAAAGATTTTTGTAATTTCTGTTGTTTTTTTTTTAACGAGTAATGGCGGCGATCTGCGATTTTTATTGCGGGACTGCGACATTGCGGCAGACAGATCGGACCCTTGACTGACATTTTTGACACTTTTGGGGTTACCAGTGACATTACTACAGTAATCAGTGCTATACATATGCACTGTTACTGTAAAAATGACACTGGCAGGGAAGGGGTTAACTTTATTTGAGAGGGAGGAGTTAAGTGTGTCCCTAGGGGCGTGCTTCTAACTGTGATTGGATGTGGCTACTAGAGTAAGAACAGATTATCAACAGAACAGAGATCAACGATCCTACATAGCAGAACCGTGTGATCTCCATTCTTACACAGGGGAGAATGACAGGCGGCTTTGTTTACACTAGCCGCCTGCCTTTCTCCCGCTCTAACGGACAATCGCAAGTGCCTACGGCGGCACGTGCACGCTCCCTAGAGCCTCACAGGCTAGCGACGTAGACCTATGTCACTTTGCCTGTGAGGGGCTGACTGCCGACGTAAATCGGCTTTAGGCAGTCGGCAAGTGGTTAATATACAATAAATGACAGGCTTTTCTCAAACCAGGTACTGTGGAAACCTAGGGTCCTTCCAGAGGTTGCTGATTGTTGAGCAGTGAGCAACTTCTGCCTCTTACATAAGCAACCTTATCTTTTTTTTCTGTATAGAGGGATTCTTCCCAATGACCACAAATGTGGCTCCCAGCGAGCATCGCATTCAGGCCCATTTCCCATCTGGGTGTTCCGGGAATACGCGCAGAACCACGTGTTCTCGAAATGTGTGAAAAATGCACATCATTGCGCTCGCAGTGTCATTTATTCTTAATAGCACCTCAAATGCGGCTACGAGTCACACATTTTGTCACATGACAAAACACGCAGTTAAAAAAACGTGGCGAGCTGTGCACCTGAAAAGGTGCAGGAGCTTTTTTGGTGCATTTGTCGCTCATAAGGCAGCCCGTTCAGGTAAGCAGGCTGGCATGTGAAAAACCTACAAAACAAGCTTAAAAAAAAATGAGCACCGGTGCACTGAGCAGATGTTACTATGGGCCAAGGCTAACAGACTAGGGTTGTCACCTCATCCCTTTAATCCAGGACACATATTAATTACACAGGTTCTGAGGCTGATATAATGCACATAAGGCACCGAGTGAATTTAATTACCACCTTAATCAGCCACAGAACCTGTGTAATGTGTGTCCTGAGGTGTGGATGAGGTGGCAACCCTATATTGAAGCCTAAAAATATGCCCAGTGCAAAATCTTGTTTTCCACCCATTTGGAGCTACAGTTGGAAAAACAGCCAGCCATAAACGTGAATGGTTGTAAGTGGCTGCACTCAGCTATATGCCGATGTTTACAGTAAGTGCAGCCATTCTCTTCTATGGCTGGCTGTATGCACCACCTACAGCTACCCAAGCACGCAAAAATGTGAGGATTTTACGCTAGGCATATATTTAGGCCTCATACGCCAATTTGTATGTTGCCTAATGTACCATGAGATTATAGATACAGTAATTGTTAGCATGGGTTCTCTGAGACCAGAAGGTTATTTCAAGGGTTCCTCCATGTTAAAGTGGTCGATAAAAGCTGATCTTTAACATACCGGTAACAGTAAAGAGTACTGCAAAAAAAGACCTACTGAGCCAGGTTGTTTACTCTGAAATGAATACTCAATTTAAATTCATCAACCATCAAATATAGCTGTTTGCCCATAATAGCCAAAAACACTAAACCACATCTTAATAACATACAAATATACGGTACATACACAACAACACAAACATAAATTCAGAGTAGAAAGTATAAAAATATACAGTACACAAACAAACTCACAAACAGTGTGGTGGAGGGAATAGAGTAGGACTTTCATTTCAAGACCAACTTCACTTGTTACATAGTTAGTCAGGTTGAAAAAAAAGGCACAAGTCCATCTAGTTCAACCAATAAAGGAATATATATATATATATATATATACAATCCCATATAAACAAGCCTATACCCACAGTTGATCAAGAGGAAGGAAAAAAAACCCCAGCAAAGCATGATCCAATTTGCTCCAGCAGGGGAAAAAATTCCTTCCTGATCCCCTAAGAGGCAATTAGATATTCCCTGGATCAGCTTGACCTATAAATGTTAGTATCCGGTTTTATTTTTCACATTTAGGAAAGAATCCAGGCCTTTTTTAAAGCAATCTACTGAGCTGGACAGTAGTATCCCTGGATGCGAGATTCAATGCTGAACCATAATCTATCAGTTTCAAGAATGCAACCAGTACATATTGGAAGATATGAATAGTGCCATAAAACTAAAATTGAAAGGATTGAGCACCAAGAAAACCTGAAAAACTCAATCACCCAGCGCTCTGTACTAATCTAAACCTGTGCCAAAGCACAGAGAGTGCCATAAAACTGTCTGTAGAGGAGGGACCTGATATTGCCATAAACTCAGGACAACCCATGGCCACTCCGTTTTATTGGTCAGGGGCATCTGTCAACACCCCTTTGACCCCAGAGAAAAGGGGAGACCCCTAACCAGTTGGGAGTTCTCATGGTACCATCAAAGCAGGAACATCTGCCAAGTTTTTAGAACCGATAACACCTGGCTCATTGACTGAACTCTGATAACACCCAGGACATTGACTGCAAGTATTCTTCCTCCACAATTCTACTGCTATTGCTGAATTATGTTTCTATTTCTTTAAAACACCTTTTTTTCTGTAAATATTTCATTTGCACCAACTTTGACCTTTTCATTATAAAAACTTTATTTTGAAAAGTGTTAATCTTGTCCCAAAGCTCATAATGCAAACTAACAAAGAACCTGTCTCTTGAAGAGTGCTACTGTATAGGATAAATCCTATGAACATTCCTGTCTGTGGTGACAGTGCGTGTTACAGACAATTATCCTACAATCATAATTGGTATCGCTAGAATCACGAGCTTCCTCCTGCTTGGACCAAAACGAGAGTGGTGGCATTTAATGGGTTTATTGCCTAATTAGCCCAGTGACAATTGATCTCAGCCTGCTGGCATCTAGATTCTGGGTCCCGCAAGCTGAAAATCTTTGTGCAGGGTGCAGCTGAGTGGGGCATTGTTACATAAGTGAGTGGTGTGAGATTGGCTGGTCCTTCATCACAAGTTAGTTAGGGATCTGATACTTATGTCTGTCACATGGGGCAATTAAATTTTTTTTTAAATTATTCATTTGTATTATGTTTTTTTCTTTTTACACTGTTGCTTTAATTTGTTTTCTTTTTTTTATCACTTTTATTGCTGTCACAAGGAATGTAAACAGCCCTGTGACAGCAATAGGCACATGACAGGTACTCTTTATGGAGGGATCTGGGGTCTATAAGACCTCAAATCCCTCCTTTGCACTTGAAAAAATAAAAAACGCCAAGATCTGCGTTTTTGAATACCTTTGATTTTTCAAAACTGGTGCCTTTAAGACTCCAGTAAATCGGAAGACACATTGTTTCCGGGTTACTACATCTGAGACCCGATGTGGGGGGAGGGAACATCCTCTCCCGCTACTTGTAATAACAACCGAGTGGCTGCCTAGCCTCTCTAGTTGTTATTACAAGAGAGTCGACTGTTGGCTCTAAACAAGGGTACTCTGGTACAACCATTTGAAGCCAAATGACATACAGTGCATTGAGGTTGGCTTGTAAGGACGTTATTCTACTGCAAAGCTTAGCGTCATCTGCAAAGACTGAAATGGTACTTTTAATCACAGATCCTATATCATTTATAAAGATATTAAAAAGTAAGGGTCCCAACACTGAACCTTGGGGTACACCACTGATAACCGTAGACCAGGGGTGTCAAACTGAATTTCATCATGGGCCACATCAGCATTAAGGTTGCCCTCAAAGGGTCGATTGTATCTGTAAGACTGGATGTCCAGAGCACCCCACCCCCTCTAACATCAGATGTCAAGAGCCCCCCCATCATCAGAAGTCAAAGTCCCCCCACCCTATTTTACATCACATTGCACCCCCTTAACTTGAGCTGCTGCTGGGAAGCAACTGGGGGCAAAGCTGGAAAGCAGAAAGTGCAGGGGCTGGAGGAGGACCAGAGGAGGGTTGGAATTCATTTTCAGAGTCAGAGGGGAGACAAGGGGGTGCTGTGGCTGCACAGAGAGGTGCAGGATGTGGTGGAGGAGTTCATTCCTCCTCTCTGCTGCCGACTGCTGAGACAAGGTGGAGGTAGATATGAGGGGGGTGCTGTCGCTGGGGGAGAGGTGCTGGGGCCACATAAAATGGCCTGGCGGGCCACATTTGGCCCCCGGGCCTTGTGTTTGACACATGTGCCATAGACCATTCAGAGTAAAAATCATTAACCACTACTCTCTGAATTCTGTCTTTTAGCCAGTTTTCAATCCATTACCAACTGATTTTTCCAGGCCTGTAAACTTTACCTTACACATTAGCCGCTGCATCTATGCATCCATGGGTAAATGGCTGATTGTGTGATCTCAGCACAATAACTGAGCTATCATGGACATCTCCCGATACTTGTGATCAGGAGCTTCTGATCATGTGACCGCTGTGATAACCAATCACAGTACAGTAGTCACAAGATCGGAAAACCTGCCACCACCACCTCCTGGCATTAAGATTCTCTTAAAGAGCCGGGGGGTGACAGCAGCAAGGGGTTAGGATAGTTTGAGACACTGTCGGGTTGATTTACTAAAACCGGAGTGTGCAAAAATCTGGTGCAGCTCTGCATAGAAACCATCAACTTCTAGGTTTTATCATCAAAGCTTAACGGTACATGCTGAAGTTAGAATCTGATTGGCTACCATGCACAGCTGCACCTGATTCTGATTGCTCCAGTTTTAGTAAATCTCCGCAATTGTCATTTATTTCAGGCCAGTTTACAGCAGCAGCTTCATTGAATGCTGGTGTGCACTGGGAGGAATCAGTGCCAACGCACAAATACAGATGTATCACCCTAATTACTTTTTTTAGTACTATATTGAAATGTCTCAAGTGACATTAAAGTATTTATAAAAGTAAAACTTTAGTAATCTTAGTTTTGGATAGAGTCAGATTTTATCGCTGTCTGTGCCCCGTAAGGGAGATTCAACCTCTCTATTTGTCCTGTCCTGTTTACCATTATCATTGAAAGTGAAAGCATAAAAAACCCACATTTTGGGTTTTCCCCTGAAAAATAATATAGGGGAAATCTTCCAATGGGGACATTCGTTCTGGTGAGCTGGGGGTCTCCAAGAAATGTCTTTAATTAATTTAAAGGGATTTCCACTCACTTCCTGTTTGGCTATAGGACAGGAAATGGAGGGAAATCTCTGCAATGGGACATAGATGGGGAAAAAAAAGTCTGACAGGGGCTACTACCCTCTCTTGCTCTATCCAAAATGAAAAAAAAAAATTGCCTATAGTTCTACTTTAAGTACTTGCCGAGCAGCCGCCGCAGTTATACCTGTATGGAGGTTCACGGGAGCGCTCCTGTGGGGGAGCGTGAAGAGAGAACGGCGGTCTGCTGTTGTAAACACAGCAGACCGTTGTTCTCTCTGGTATCAACACAGAGCCCCTGTGTTCCTGCTATTTAGGAACACAGGTCTCTGTGTTGATATTACAAGCCCATCCCCCTTTATAGTTAGCAAATACCCCCTAGGCTCACACTTAACCATTTGATCGCCGCTGGGTTAACCTCTTCCCTGCCAGTGTCATTATTACAGTAACAGTGCATATTTTTAGCACTGATTACTGTAGTAATGTCACTGGTCCCCCCAAAAGTGTCAAAAATGTCAGTTAGGGGTCTGATCTGTCTGCTGCAATGTCGCAGCCCCGCTAAAAAATCACTGATCGCCGCCATTACCAGTAAAAATAAATAAAAATCACATAAATCTTTCCCCTAGTTTGTAGACGTGATAACTTGTGCACAAACCAATCAAAATACGCTTATTGGGTTTTTTTTTTACGAAAAATATGAAGCAGATATTGGCCTAAAATTATGAAAAAATTTGATTTAAAAATTTTTGGGGAATGATCTATAGAAGGAAGTGAAAAATATTGTTGTTTTTTTTTTCAGAATTGTCGCTCTTTTTTTTTTTTAAAGAGCAAAAAAATAAAAATCACAGAGGTGATCAAATACCACCAAAAGAAAGCTCTATTTGTGGGAAAATAGGGACATCAATTTTATTTGGGTAAAGCATTGCACGACCGCACAATTGTCCATTAAAGTAACGCAGTTCCGAATCACAAAAAATGGCCTGGTCATTAAGGGGGTAAAACCTTCCGGTCCAGAAGTGGTTAAGTACTTTCTTTCAAAGCACACCGCCACAATGCAGTAAACATGGCAAATGACTACAGAACCCCACTCTGCACTGTCCCTAAAATAACACTAACTAAAAATTCAGTGATGGACAAATAAAATAAAGAAATAACCCCCAATAAGCTGCTGAATGTGGATATTAAAAAAAAAACTATAAAGAGAAGGCAGAAAATAAACCTCTACCTCTTGATGCACAGCGCTCTGTGTATTCCCCCATGAATGAAAGGAAACTAACAAAGCAAAACAAAATCCTGTCTCATTCTGTGCAGTAAAAGAAACGCAGTAAACCCAGCTGGAGGTGGGATATACATGACAGTGCTGAGGAAGTGTTCCAGGAGGCGTCTATAGCAATCACATCAGACAAAAAGGAAGCAAACTAAAGACTCATACACATGATAAGAAAATCGGAAGTAAAATTTAGTATGATGAAGGATCTACCGATTTTCGGATCATTAGCATAGTGCCTTTGACAGCCAATTACGAACTTTTTGATGGTAAACTGAAGGTGCAGGCTAGAAAATGTATATAGTATGTACACAACGCCCAATTTTCGTTTAATCAGTACAGTTTTCGTCCGAAAAAATCGTAAGAGCAAGACTACACATGCTCGGAAACAAAAGAATACATACAATCCAACACATTACATCACTTCTGAAGTTGAATTCTATCGGATGAGAATTTTCGTATGAAAGTAACCTCCTAACTTTCGATATGAGACTAGCATGCAAGAAAAAACTGATGAAAATTTGTCCGATAATCTGATTGTCTGTACTAGGCTTTACAGAGGTTAAAGTTTCGGTGGATTCCAATCTACAATAGAGGGAAGCGCACGCAGACCTCGGGCAATAACGCTTTATTTAAGGACAAATTTCACAGTACAGTTAAAATGTACTCACACTTTATCTTCTTGGCATTCGCATATCGGCATTCCAGCAAGAGCTACTCGCTCCTCCCGTCCCTCCAGATGGTAACACTTCGGTCTCCTATCTTGCGGCTACCGCCGCTATGACCCCGCTCTTCTCCACTTCCTGTGTGCAGCTCCACCACCGGGTCACCGAGTGCCAGTACCAGCACTCCTGCGCAATATACCGCCGTTTACCGCAGCGACTCGGGAGAGCCTAAGCAGGCGCACTGGTACTGGCACTCGGTGACCTGGTGATGGAGCTGCACACAGGAAGTGGAGGAGAGCGGGGTCATAGCGGCGGTAGCCGCAAGATAGGAGACCGAAGTGTTACCATCTGGAGGGACGGGAGGAGCGAGAAGCTCTTGTTGGAATGCCGATATGCGAATGCCAAGAAGATAAAGTGTGAGTGCATTTTAACTGTACTGTGAAATTTGTCCTTAAATAAAGCGTTATTCCCCGAGGCTCTGCGTGCGCTTCCCTCTATTGTAGATTGGAATTGCTTGTTATCTGCCCCCCCCCCCCCCCTCCCAGTGGAGTGCGAGAGGAGCTGCAGCGGCCAGGACATCACAGCTTAATAACATACATCCAATAGGAGGTGGACACATGGACAGCGCTATGGGCTGGTGAAGTACTCCTCTATGTATATGTTGTGCATCAGCATGTGCAGGAGTTGTTCTTTTTATTGTCAATTTTGGGTGGAGGTGTTCACTTTGACCAGGTGGAGTGTTTTCTCTTTCGTTCATTGACAGGCATAGCTCTTCATCTTCATGACCGTAGGGTTATACTGCCCCCTACAGGAGTAAAACACTAGGCAGAGAAAAAAGCTTAAGCCCGCCTATGGGGCAGCCCCTGGGGGTATACTCCAAATTCCTGCTATAGGTATTCCATTTTTATCTGCCTAGTCAGGAGTAGGGACCTAGTTCCTTGCTGGGATCTCTGGTCCTTTTTTTTTTTTCTTTTTAAATCAAATTTTTTCCTCCTTTTATTATTTTGTTCCTGTGAGAATCTACAATCAAGTGCCCACCCTGTTCCTGGTGTGGTAATTAGCCAAATGGACGGTACCTCCTATAGTAGACTCCCCAGTTTCCAGGCTGAAAAAGAGTACTAGAGTCCCTGGTCTTCTCTGATTCGGCTGATAGGAGGTTGGAGGCCTTGACCCAGCATATGTTCACTGTGGCTGGGTCGGCACTTAGGCCGGTGTTTACCATCACCCTGGTGTCACAAGATATGAGTGAATGGGCAAAATTTTTACGATGGGACCTGGAGGAGAAACAGCTCCCCCTTGTTTTGTGGAGCTGGTGGATCAGTTAGTCCAGGGGCTACAGTTTGTTTGTGATGCCTCTTTGGATGCTGCTCCCCTGCTTTCTAGACTTTCTCAGCAGTGGTCCTGTGGCGCATTATTTGGCTGAAATGCTGGTCTGCGGACCAGGCTTCTAAGAAGGCTTTGTCTGATCTTCCATTGGTGGGGGATCGCCTGTTTGGAGCTTCTTTGGATGACATCATCAAAGCCCTAATGGGGGGGGAAGAGCACTCTTCTTCCTCAGGCTTCCAAGGCTAAGGAGTCCCGTCGCAGAGGGGGATCTTCTTTTTCGGCTTACAAGTGGCCTTTTCGTCCCTCAGGGTCTCAAGACAAGGGATCTAAACCATTCAGGGCCTCCACTGGGGGTTCCAAGATGTCTTGGTCAGCAAACTAAGAGCAGGTTCTGCCAGACAAAAAATCCTCTGCATGCAGTATCGCCCTCACCCATATCGGAGGTGGGGGGACATCTTCACTGTTTTCCGGATCCATGGACCTTCCTGATCCAGGACAAGTGGGTCCACAAAGTAATTCGCTCTGGCTACAGATCGAGTTTTGATCATATCCTCCAGAAAGGTTCTTCCCTTCCAACCTGCACTTATCCCAAGATCGCTTAAAGGATCTCTATGGGGCAGTGCACTACATGCTACTTCAAGGGGTAATTGTTCCGGTTCCCACCTCGGAACGTTTTCAGGGTTTCTACTTAAACCTGTTTACAGTTCCCAGGAAGGAGGGCAAGGTGCGTCCAATTCTGGACCTCAAAGCGCTAAACTGCTTTGTGCGCATACAGAAGTTCCGAATGGAATTCATTCACACGTTGGTGGTGTCTCTACATCAGGGGGATTTTCTCACCTCCATCAACATCAAAGACGCCTACATTTACATCCCTATATCAGCGCTTCCTCTGCTTTGCCATGGACGAGGAGCATTATAAATTTGTGGCGTTACCCTTTGGTCTCGCTTCCACTCCTCAGGTCTTCACAAAAGTGTTGGCCTTGGTTCTAGCATTACTGCGTCGCTGGGGGATCGCGATATTGGGGTACCTGGACAATTTGTTTTTGCGATTAAAGTCTTTGACTGCTCTGTTGGCCAACTTGGAGATTACTCGTGTCTTCCTCAGGGGGATATGATTGGACGGCGGAATACCATAGGATTTATATAGGGCTCACAGACGCCATTTTCTTGAAGCCTCATAGACCTCGATGTATAAACTATAATCATAGACGCTGTTATTATAACGGTCCATAATGAACGAAACGAACATGTAATATAATACTGTATTGAAAACTATATATGTGAAAGGACGGACAGGAACAAACTGTTCACCGGTCTTGACCTTGGCCATTTTCTTTAAACGTCCGTTGGCCATACACTCCTTGGTGCGTACCTTTCTCCAGGGAGTGAGACACTTTGTTCCCCCAGTGCGGTCTCCATTGCTGCCCTGGGATCCCAATTTGGTGTTGTCAGTTCTCCAGAAACCTCCCTTTGAAAATATTCGGGAGATTCCCCTACTTACGTTGTCACAGAAGGAGGCTTTTTTTGGTGGCTGTTACTTCTTCGTGCAGGGTGTCTGAGCTGGGGGGGCGCTGTCTTGTCGTTCACCTTATCTTGTGTTTCACAGGGATAAGGTGGTTCTTCAGCCTTGTCCTTCATTCCTTCCAAAGGTCGTCTCCGATTTTCATCAGAATGAAAACATTGTGTTACCCTCCCTGTGTCCCAAGCCTAAGTATCCTATGGAAATTGCCTTACATTCCCTGGATGTAGTTTGGGCAATAAGGGTGTACCTGGCAGCTACAGAGTCGTTTAGGATGTCAGACTGACTATTTGTCTTCACCGATGGTCAGGCCGCACTCTACTCAGGAGCTTAGTGCCTCCTTGGCCTTCCGTCATCGAGCGTCAGTGGTGCAGGCTTGCAAGGCGGCCACCTGGTTGTCTGTGCACACATTCACAAAGTTTTATAAAGTTGATCTATTGGCATCTGCGGATGCTTCTTTTGGCCGCAAAGTTTTGCAGGCTGCTGTTTAGAGGACTTGTCCTCTTTAAGGGGGGTTTTTTTCAGGTGAGCTCCAGTTGTTAACAGTTGAGCTCCAAGTTACCTGGGTGTCTATGTTTAGCCCTGGGGAAGTTTGTTTATTGCTGTTCCCACCCCTCATGTTTGACACTGCTTTTTGGATGTCCATATGGTCATGAAGATGAAGAGCTGTGTCTGTCAATGAACAAAAGAGAAAATGGGATTTTTGACTTACCGGAAAATCCATTTCTCTGATGTTCATTTACAGACACAGCACCCGCCCCTCTTTGGTGTTTTTTTCTTCTGACACTGCTTGCTACAAAACTGAATACCTATAGCAGGAAGTGGGAGTATACCCCCAGGGACTGCCCCATAGTTGTGCTCAAGCTTTTTTCTCTGCCTAGTGTCCTACACCTGTAGGGGGCAGTATACACCAACAGTCATGAAGATGAAGAGCTGTATCCGTCAATGAACATCAGAGAAATGGATTTTACGGTAAGTCAAAAATTCGATATTTTTCACATGTGGAAGAGAGAACGGGACATTATGTACTGTGGATGCATGGATAGCGAAGAAGGTTTATTGGAATTTTGTTGTGGGTGGACACTGACTTGGAGGATTAGTTACTTTGTTTCTTTTAGTGTACAGTGTGAGGTTGTATTTTGTTTTAGAGCTCATGCACACTGCAGCGAACGAAAAAAAAAAAGCTGCTTTACAGGCATTTGAGCTTGTATTTCTCTGCCTAAAAGCTTGGAGCTTGTGCTCTTTTGCATGTTTTTTTGGGGCATCTTTGACCTTTTTTGAGCATAAGCATTTTTTATTTTCACAAACCCTCCCCTCACCTCATTTTTCCTAATTTTTTTGTTGTGCATTTTCAAGCTTTTTTTAACCTTATTCATGCTTTTCATGTCTTCTTACACTTTTTCACTCTTTTTGGGGACCTTAGGCGTCTTTTCTGCTCTAAAGCTCCTCTCAAAAACGTGAGTTTGGGGGGGGGGGGGGGTACTGCTTGAGGAATGCGTTGGATCATCTCCAGTAAAAGCAGTCGGGAATGTGTATAATCAAGCCATCCTATAGAACTCCCTTTGTCCATTAAGGCAGACTTGAGAAAGTGGGACACGCTGCCGAAATGCATCGTTGTCATGGCAACCTGGGAACCTTGACCAGGAAGTGACCAGCCAGTTTGCACACACTGACAGGCGTTTTTGATGCCTCACTAACATCTGTCAATACTCTATGTCAATTCTGTGCATTGCAGTGGACAGTTTGTTCACGTGGTCGCTTTTGCGTGATGCCAAAATGTATTGGAAATGTAACGTTTCCAATAAATATCAATGTAAACGCACTGCAAATGTACCAAAAACGCCCCTATGAAGTTTACAGCATGTTTCAAACGCTTTTAGAACGTGTTACCTGTCGAGATGACAGTACAAGAATCCATACAATAGAAAACCAACACAGAAGAGGTGTATGGAAAGTGTTATTTAACCACTTGCCGACTGCCTAACGCCGATCTACGTCGGCAGTCAGCCCCTCACAGGCAAAGTGACGTAGGGCTACGTCACTAGCTTGTGAGGGTCTAGGGAGCGAGCGCGCGCCCCCGGAGGCGCGCTCCCGCTCCCGCGTGGTCACGGACCCCCCCGCGCGTGTGACCGGCGGACCCGATGTCCGCCGGTCACTCGGCGATCGGCGGGGGAGAGGGAGAATGTCAGGCAGCTTGTGTAAACAAGCCACCTGTCATTCTCCTTGCTGTTAGGATACTGATCACTCGGATCTAGTATGTAGATCCGTTGATCAGTGTCCATACAGCTCAAGCCCCAGCCAATCACAGTAGAAAGCACGCCCCTAGGGACACACACAGCCCCTCCCTCCCAAATAAAGTTAACCCCTTCACTACCAGTGTATTTTTACAGTAACAGTGCATATGTATAGCACTGATTACTGTAGAAATGTCACTGGTACCCACAAAAGTGTCAAAAATGTCAGTCAAGGGTCCGATCTGTCCGCCCCAATGTCGCAGTACCGCAAAAAAAATCGCAGATCGCCGCCATTACACGTTAAAAAAAAAAACAACAAAAATGACAGAAATCTTTCCCTTTGTTAGTAAACGCGATAACTTTTGCGCAAACCAATCAAAATACGCTTTTTGCGATTTTTTTTACCAAACATAGGTAGCATAAAACAAATTGGCCGAAAAAGTAAAAAAATGTAGATTTTTAAATTTTTTTTTTGGGGAATTTCATATAAAAAAATGTGAAAAATATTGTTATTTTTGCAAAATTGACGCTCTTTTTTTGTTTATAGCGCGTGATCAAAAAATCGCACAGGTGATCAAATACCACCAAAAGAAAGCTCTGTTTGTGGGAAAAAAAGGACGCCAAATTCGTTTAGGTACAGCGTCGCACGACCGCGCAATTGTCCGTTAAAGTCACGCAGTGCCGAATCGCAAAATACCCCCTGGTCGGAATGGGGGTAAAATCTTCCGGGGCTTAAGTGGTTAATGCAACACAAACGCGTCAAAAATGCATGCAAAATGCATCAATAATACATGTTGATGGACTTTGATAGGTTCTAAAATTTCAAAGCATGTCTAAACAAGTCTTTAAGGCTCATTCACACATGAGGTTGGAAGATGGTAAAACTCTGCACTTGAGCCAATTTTACTGCTCCCCAACTGCTACCCCCTATCAGCAGGTTGGGCGTACACATGCCATGGCTGCGATGTTTTGCTTCATGGCCCTAGCAAAAATGATATCCCCTGGTGCTTTCAGCGGTTGCAGCAACTGCCAAACGCAGGACCCATTCAAGTGATTGGGGCCATTCTGCAAGCTCCCCACAACCTTGTGCAATGCCTGCAGTTTTGATCAAGGGGTTAGGCAGACAGTGAGGAGGCAATACAACACCTCCTCACCGCCTGTCAAATGCACTATAAAGAGAGATCGGCATTCAGATCTCTCTTCACACACAACACATGTGAACTACATTCACACCTGAGCGTAGCGTTTTTGCGCGTTTTTTTACCTCGATTTTACCGTGATTTTTACCGCAAATTTAAAGGGGTTTTTTGTGCAGGCGTTTTTAGATTGAATAGAGACCAATGGAAAACGCCTGTAATCTGCCCAAAAAGAAGCTCATGTACTTTATTTGAGCTTTGGGCGTTTTGCTCACAGCGTCAAAACGCTCAGATGTGAACAGGGGCCATTGAAATGAAAAGGATTTGTCTTGTTTGGCGTTTTGAGAGCTGATCCTAGAGCAGAAAAACTCCTCAAAAACGCCCCAAAACGCCTACATGTGAACGGAGCCTAAGGGATGCAAACTGCAGGTTGACAACTCCGCTGCTAATTTCAAGGCAGAGGCTTAGTGTTGTCAGCCTACAACAGGAAGTGCTGGTACTGGCAGGCTGTTCAGGTAAGAAATTTTGTAACTGATTCAGTAACAGAAGTTCTTTTTGCAAAACCACCCCCCCCCCCAAAAAAAAATTAATGTCCTACGAAGCAGATCCAACATCAATCACAATAAATACAAGAAATAGAAAATAAAAATGACATTGAGGCTTGGCTCCCGCCAAATGACAGCTCTGCCGCCTCCCACTGCTAAATAAACTAAGGGGTGGGGCCAAATAAACTAAGTGTGGGCCCACCCAGTGACGTCACCTGGTGACTCTTCCCCCTTATCATGTCACCTACCCAGCATGTCCTGGTTCATTATAGCGTGGGTTCCCCCACCCTGTCTTTTTTTTTATTTAATGCCAGCAGATTCCCCGCTGACAGCATATAAGTCATGATTGTTAGGGACGCAGCAGCTACCCAATCCCTAACAACCATGCTATTTACTGGTTGTTAAGGACGCTGACGGGTGCTGGCTCCTTAACAAGCAGTGCTAATTAAATATATTATTTGAATAACGCGTGACTAAATTATGACTTATTCAATGAATGTATTTATTGATATTGTTTAGTGAATTGACTTTAGAATCAGCTTATGTTGTATTTACTGTGCATTTTTTAATAGTGCGGTAAATACCGCATAAACTGACAGTGAATTGACATTTTTAATATCGCATGAGATGATTGGAAAAAATGTGCCATGCTAACCAGTTATCTCATGTGATACTCTCTAGTGAATTGAGCCCAGTAGTCCTAGTAATAGTCTGCACAAGTGTAGTGATTTGGAGATACTCATCTGTACATTGTTACTTTTTACATATATTGTGTGTGCATGCACTTTTGATCTGTTTTTTTCAGTGCACCATCTGTTAATCCATTGGTTTTCAACTTGCTAGGTAATGGAGGCTTTAAATGTGGCCCCTAATGTTGCAAACGGTGACATATAATGTTTATTACATGTAATGCTGCAGAAAACTGTCACAGACCGAGGACTTACTAAAGGAAATGGTCAGAGATGGTTCTACTGGAGTGGTTGGAGACTGAAGTCAAGCTTCGGGAGACCGCCAGAGATTAGGGATGTGTTGCATGAAACCGCTAGGCTTTATTACAGTTAAGGGACCCCTTACAAATCAGTGCTCCCTCTACTGACTGCTGGGGACCCAAGGGCCACACTTCAAACACCAAAGAGCGATTTGTGGCCATGTGGCCCTCGGGCCGCTGGTTGAGCACCAAGATGCTAATCCATAGTGCTGTGTTATCTAGTGAACTATTGTAGCAATACTGGATGAAGTATTTGTTCAATGAATAAGGTGACAGCCCCATGTGTTTTTCTCACTAGCACATACAGTACCCAAGTACAAGTTGTCACTTGTAGCTGTTCTATCTGCTGATCTTTAGACCTCATCCCCGAATGAACCTTATATTCCTCTTCTATATGCTTCGATCACCTCTTCACTATATCATTAGATGTAAAAATGCTCTTCTTGTGTTTCTTACTGAAAGGTTCCTTCTCCGTTGTACTTAGTCAAAGGTGCCATTTGTGTTCTTATATGCAAAAAAAAAGGCCCCAAGTACACGTGCCTTCTACACATCTGGAGTCTACAAGAAGACAAAGGGCTTGATTTATGGAAGTGTCCAGAGTAAAATGATATCTTGCTGCCCCCAGCAGCATTCAAATAGGTTGCTTTATATACCTAAACAACAAATACATAATAATGCGCTGAAAAAATCCCCATAAAAATACGTGTCACAAAAATTATATATTTATAACGTATAAAAAATATCAAATACAATTAACCACTTTACTACCAGTCACGTAACCTCTACGTCATCAGACTTTGCGGGGTTATACCGGGATGATGCCTCTAGCTAGAGGCATCATCCCGGTACCGTTGTTTGAAGCCGACGGTCGGCTTTCCGTCGGTAACGATTGATGCGGCTCGGGAGCCGCTCGATCGTTACCCGGGGGGGCGGGAGGGGACGTCCCCCCCCTCCCGCCGCCTTCCGCGGCTTTGCTCGGGGCTACCGTCCCACCGGGAGCCCCGAGCACCCAGCCGGCACGTCCGCCGGCTGGATGGAGTCCCGATGAATGCCGGAAACGGCATCGATCGGGTCTCCGATGACGTAACCCGGAGGCGGCGTCCATGACGTCACGTCCGGGTTACTGTGCTGCAAAAGGCGGCAGATTTGAAAAACGGCTGTATGCAAAAATGCCGTTTTCGGCGTTTTGCATACAGGGAAGTGTAGTGGAGGGGTCTAGGGTCTTTTAGACCCTGGATCCCTCCATAAAGAGTACCTGTCACGACATATTGCTGTCACCAGGGATGTTTACATTGCTTGTGACAGCAATAAAAGTGATCAGATTTTTTTTTTTTTAAAAACCTGTAATAAAGTTTAAAAAAAAAGAAAAAATAAATAGGAAAAAAAAAAAAAAAAAAAATTTAGCCGTCCCCGTCACCGTTAAAAAAAAAACATATACGCAAGTCGAGCCGCAAATGAAATCGCTGTTCAAACCACACATGTGAGGTATCACCGCGATCGCCAGAGCGTGGGCAATAATTAAAAAAAAAGAGCTACACTCTAACTCTAAACTGGTAACCGTTAAATAAATTTAAAGCGTTGCAGATTGAGATCTCTATTGACCGTAGTTTGTCGCCATCCCACGGGGGGGCGCAATTTTAAACCGTAACATGTTTGGTATCTATTTACTCGGCGTGACATCATCTTTCACAATATACAAAAAAAATGGGCTAACTTTACTGTTTAGTATTTTTTAAATGCAGTGAAATGTGATTTTTCAAATTTTTTCCAAAAAAATGGCGTTTTAAAGACCGCTGCGCAAATACCGCGTGACAAAAAATTTTGCAATGACCGACATTTTATTCTCCAGAGTCTTTGCTAAAAAAATATATATAATGTTTGGGGGTTCTAAGTAGTTTTCTAGGAAAAAATACTGGTTTTAACTTGTGAACAAAAAGTGTCCGAAATAGGGCTGGGGCTAAAGTGGTTAATATGTAACCAGAAATAAAAATCCAAAAGTGAACATGTGGCTGAAGAGTCTAATGGTAAATTAGCTAAAAATGTATCACCACCAATGTTAATGTACAGTCACATATGAAAAAGTCCAATGGTGAATCAACTGAAATTTTACACCACCAAGTGAATTACATATTCATGAATATCGTCCCTCTTAGATTGTAAGCTCTAACGAGCAGAGTCCTCTGATTCCTTCTTTATTGAAGTGTATTGTATTTGTACTGTCTACCCTCAAGTTGCAAAGCGCTGCATAAACTATCGGCGCTATATAAATACTATATAATAATAATAATATCTCCACAATTCATGCCCTACACCGCACTTAAAGAGGTAGTATACTCATTCATAGTACTTTACATATTTAAAATCGTATGTGTGCATATAATATTTTTACCTTTCTCCTTTGCAACTCACTTTTTCCGTTGCTTAGATATTTTGCTTGTAATTTCTAATGACGTCACCCGCGCATGCTCCGTTCATCCAGATTTTCCGGCAAGTTATTGCTGCTGCCGGAATAATGCAGGGTCTCACAACGGGGCTGCCTCATTTCCTTTACTAGACGTCAGCCCCGTGCTCTCGCAAGACTCCGTCCGTCCCCATTCAGGCATTCCTCCACTACCCCATGTGACTTGCAACGTTACGGGGGAGTGATAGTGGAGAGAGCCAAAGATGCGAGGAGAAACTGCGGCTAGTGCGCATGCGCGGGATTTCTTAACAGACCGAACACTGAGGGCGGAAATACATCAGAGTAGAACAGGGAAACAACAGTAAAGATGGCAGCACTATACATGAACAAAAACGCCGCAGAACGGGATCAATAAGAGATGTAAGGATGATTTTTTATCATTTGCTTTACAGGCTGTGTGATTAACAATGACTTATTACAGGCCTTAAATTGAAATTGAGAAAAAAAGGTCTGAGTATACTACCGCTTTAAGCCTAGTATACACAATGAGAAGATCGGATAAAAACTCGTTTGTTTTTTTTTTTTTGTTCATGCTAATCTCCTATCAAAAAGGAATACCTTACTAAAATTCTTGTATGACAGAATACGACTTTGAAAGTGATGTATTGTATTGTAATGTATTCTTTCGTTTTTGAGCAGGCGTAGTCTTGGTCACTTGATTCTTTTTTCACATAAACTGTAGTGATCGGCTCTCAAAAGCTGTGTACTAACACATTGATTATTGGATGATTGCTCCAAATGCGTTCGATCTTCCCATTGTGTGTACTAGCCATTAGGAACTGTACTTACCAAAATCACATGCCTTTCTTTTTACCAATAAGAGAAACACAGCTTGTGTATCACAAAGTGGGCTAGCGTTCCCAGAGACTTGCTCTTAAAAGCAACTCAGTTTTTCTCCAGCTCCACGCTCTTGTATTAGTTAAGAAAGACTCACATAGTGAAAAACAGTCCCACAGAGTTTATTCACAACAGATCAACAGTTAAAAAAATAATTAGGCTTATAATAAATGGTCCAAGATGCAAACAGAATCAGCACAGGAAAACAAGTGTACCCGTGGTCACTACAGGCTCCACCACTCTCCCAGCTACTGTACATCTACAGCTCATTCACCAGCGTTAGGCTCAGACCCCTACGCGTTTCGTCCTGCATGACTTTCTCAAGAGGGAGTTGCGTGGGATCAAACAAGTAGGGGCAGAGCCTACCGCTGGAAGCTTCTCTGGTTGTAAAGGATCTGTGAATCTAGCTGGGAGAGCGGCGGAGCTTGTAGTGACTGGTGCCCGGTGGTACACTTGCTTTCCTGTGACGATCCTGTTTGCATCTTACATCATTCATTATAAGCTTGATTTTTTTTTTTTACTTATTCACCATTGGACTTTTCAGCCACATGTTCACTTTTGCATTTTTATATCTGGTTACATATTGATTGTACTTGTTGTTTTTAAGTCCCCGTTCACACTAAGGCGACCTGTGAGGCGACCTGGTCGCCGTAGGTCGCCTCCCATAGGGAAGCTGCGGACCCGTTCTAATAGGAGCGACACAAGTCGCTCCGACTTAGAAAAAGGGTCCGGAGCTTCTTTGGGGCGACCAGGAGCCGACCGCCATAGACTTCAATGTCTATGTCGCGGTCTAGGTCGCGGTGCGAAGTAGCGTCGCCCCTATGTGAACGGGGCCTTATTTGTTCTAACAAATTTGTCAAACAACGTTTATGTTTTTTTTTCACCACTGTTTTTATTTATATGTTGTTTAGGATTTTGAGGGTGTTTTGATATATAGTAGCTGATTACTCAATCTTTGTTTGCACTTATTGTGAGATTAGTTTCCATAGCGCCGAAGGGTTTGTCTGTTTAGGTTGCTTTATATAATAGCTCTTCCTTCAGATGCTTTCATAGCCGGTTCACATACAGGCGACCCGACTTGCCGGGGCGACCTTTGAAGTCCGCGACCTCGGGGGGAGACATGCACGGACTTCATATCATTGAAGTCAATGCAGGTCGATCCAAAGTAGTACAGGACCCTTTTTCTAAGTCGGAGCGACTTATGTCGCTCCTATTAGAACGGGTCCTGTGCTAATCTATGGCAGGCGACCCACGGCGACTTGTCAGGCGACCAAGTCGTCTGACAAGCCGCCCCAGTGTGAACCGGCTCTCATGAATAAAATCAGTTTTTGGTTGCAATTTATAATATAATATTTGTTGAATAATATTGCACGACACCATTTTTGTTTATTAACCACTTTACCACCGGAGGATTTTGCTGTCTTCCGTCCAGACCACTTTTTGTGCTTCGGCACTGTGCGACTTTAACTGACAATTGTGCGGTCATGCAATGTGGTACCCAAACGAAATTTACGTCCTTTTTTTCCCACAAACAGAGCTTTCTTTTGGTGGTATTTGATCACCTCTGCGCTTTTTATTTTTTGCGATATTAATAAAAAAAGAGCGAAAATTTTGCAAAAAAATGACATTTTCAACTTTGTCTTTTAAAAAATATCCAATATACTCAATTTATGTCATTTTTTTTGGCCAAAATATATTTAGCTACATGTCTTTGACAAAAAAAATTCAATGAGTGTATTTTTATTGGTTTGCGCAAAAGTTATAGCATCTACAAACTATGGTGTAAATACTGAAATTTTACGCAGCTTTAATTTCTGACTGCCTATCTCAATTCATGAAGTGCTAAAATGGCGGGGCAGTACAAGACCCCCCCAAATTACCACTTTTTGGAAAGTAGACATCCTAAGGAATGTTCTGAGAGGCATGTTGAGCTCATTGAATATTTAATTTTTTTGTCACAGGTGTTTGAAAAATGGATAAAAAAAAAAAAAAATTTTTTTAACACAAAGTTGTCACTAAAAGATACATTTCTCACACATGCCATGGGTATATGTGTAATTACACCCCAAAATATATTCTGCTGCTTCTCCTGAGTACAGGGATACCACATATGTGAGACTTTTTGGGAGCCTAGCTGTGTACGGGACCCCGAAAATCAATCTCCATCTTTAGGTTTTCTAATGGCGTAAATTTTTGATTTTACTCCTCATTACCCAACACTGTGACAGGGAAGTGAAGGGGTTAAACTGGGGGAGATCAAGGGGTTAAACCTTTATAGAGGATAGATGGCGGGTGGCCTAAACCTATTCGGGCCTAGCGCAAGCGCAAATTAGGGTCACCAGTGACACTAAATACAGTGATCAGTAGTTATCTGATATACTGTATATATTAGTGCACTGTTTTATATGGAGTGAAGGGGTTAACTGGGGAAGATCAAGCGGTTAAAAGTTTATTAGGGAATAGGTGGCGGGTGCCCTAACCCTATATGGGCTTAGCGCAAGCGCAAATTAGGGTCACTAGTGACACTAAATACAGTGATCAGTATTTACCTATATACTGTATTTAGTGCACAGAGTAATAGGTAGTGAAGGGGTTAACTGGGGCTGATCAAGGGGTAAAAACTTTATTAGGGGATAGGTGGCGGGTACCCTAACCCTATTTGGGCCTAACGCAGGCGCAAACTACGCTCACAAGTGACACTTATACAGTGATCAGTAAAATATCTGTATACCACTGTATATAGTGTTCACTGTGAGGGGTTTGGGGGTGATCAGGGGGTGATCAGAGGTGATGAAGGGGTTAAATGTGCCTATGTGAGGTGTGTCAGTGTAGTGTTGGTGGAAACTCACGTTTTTGGTGTGTCTCTGTCTCTCTCCTGGAACCGAAAGGACTTCAGGAGGGACAGTGACATCACTTCCCCTGTCTGTGTTTACATTACACAGACAGGGGACAGATTGCCATTGGTGGGGACCGATCTACAGACACTGACCAAAAATCATTGGTCAGTATCTGGTGATTGATCGGTTCCCTACCGAATGCCATCGGTATCGGGACCCGCGGCGCGCGGGAGCGCGCTCTGGAGCCGCGATCGCGCATGACGTTAATACTACGTGGCTGAGCGGTATCGTGCCGCACTGCCGCAGTAGTATTACCGCGCGCGGTCCTAAAGTGGTTAATAAAATCAGTTGTGGTTTGATCAATTATGCAAAAGCCCAATAGTATCACATCTTTTATTGGTTTTACCTCCCAACGCTGCTGTAAACCGATTTCTGGTTGTTCCCTTAACACAGTGATGGCAAACCTTGGCACCCCAGATGTTTTGGAACTACATTTCCCATGATGCACTCTACGGTGTAGCATCATGGGAAATGTAGTTCCAAAACATCTGGAGTGCCAAGGATCGCTATCATTGCCTTAGCAGATTCGTGGATCGGGTTAAATGAAAGGGAATATTAAAGCTGAACTCCAAGCACTTATATTTCAACTTATTCCTCAATAGCCACAAAGGATATATAATTATAATTTATGTGTACCAAATGCCTTTAAAAACCTAGATATTACCTTGTAAATGCAGCAGTGAAATCATCACTGGGCTGTACATAGCATGCCCTGACAACAGATCAGGAGACCCAGCAGGCCCCACCCACTACAGGCTGTCTACAAAAAACTGCAGGAGGGGGCGGAGTCTAGATCAGTTACCCTGCACAAGGAGAGAGGGCAGCAGTGACAGGTCTTGATTGCAGGAAGCTCCTTCATAGAGGGAAAGTTTTACACTGGGTTACTACACAGATCTGGAAGAAGTACACAAAGCACACCAAGATTCAAATAGGAATACACATGACTTTTATATTTAGACAATATTTGTTTATCCCAGAGATCAGTTTTAGACTGGTTAAATATCCTACAGCAATAAGCCTTTAGATTTCCTCTGTCATCTGACTTTAAGCAGTAACGTTCTCTTTTATCATTTTTTATTAGATTACCATTAAAAAAATGTAATAGAAAAAGCA
>NC_138778.1:96900420-97245420 GCF_965119305.1 Pelophylax lessonae | reverse complement strand
TTTTTAAAAAAAAAAAAGTGCACTGGGTGGAACTCCGCTTTAAAAAAAAATAGATAGATAGATAGATAGATAGATAGATAGATAGATAGATAGATAGATAGATAGATAGATAGATAGATAGATAGATAGATAGATAGATAGATAGATAGATAGATAGATAGATAGATAGATAGATAGATAGATAGATAGATAGATAGATAGATAGATAGATAGATAGATAGATAGATAGATAGATGTATATATAGAGAGAGATCATGTTTGGGGGTTCTAAGTAATTTTCTATAGAAAAAAACACAGATTTTTACTTTTAAACAAAAAGTGTCAGAAAAGTCTTGGTCTTCAAGTGGTAATGTCCTATTAAAATTAATCATGGGAAATATTTCTTCACCACTTACAGTAGTGCAGAATCTTAGCCATCGACTTTCCACCCTCTGTTTCATCAGACATTCTCCTCTCGTTTGTCCTTGTTAGCTGGTATAATTACTGACATTTTCTGCTTTCTTGATAGCATTTTGTTGTTCTATGTAAGCTCAATACACTGGGATACACAGGGATATTTGCTATCAGTGTGCACCTACTGCAAGATGTACCTCTAATATAATGTTACAATGTCTATTGTCATCTGTATGGCTGTTGTGTTTAATTAAGATTAAGGCCTCTTTCACACTTGTGCGACCTAAAAGTTGTGTGAATATACCATGATTTTGCCTAGACTTGAAGCAATGCCTATGTCTATGGACCTCAAAACGCATTAAAATAGTCCCAAAGTAGTACAGGGACTACTTTGAAGTCGTTGTGTCCTAAAGTCGTACAGATATGAATGGTACTCATTGGAAATCATGGAGTACGACTTGTCATGCGACTTTGCAGTCCCAAATCCCAGGACAAGTCGCACAAGTGTGAAAGGGGCCTAAGTGCACTGAATTAAACTAATTAACCATGTAATATGTATAGTATAAACACCCAAGATCAGTAATAACATGATGGGTTTCCCCTTTATTTTACCCTGCATTTCTCAGGAATAGTCTACAGTTTGGATATTTTGATATCTAAAGTGCTTCTTACTGCCATTTATGTGCAAAAAGAGAACCCACGGTCATAACCCACGGTCATAAGGGGAAAAAAAGAAATTCCCGCATTCATGTGGCATCTGGGAGGTAGAAATTTTTAACAATCCCCCCATATATCAAAAATCGTCTCTTTATTTCAGGATGAAATTGAACATGGTGCATGCTGGGGGTTGAGAGCAGAAATGTCCAAAGGGGGGGGGGGGGGGCACAGCAGCAGTTGTATGTATGGATTCAACTTTATGGAGTGAAGTGGAACATGGCATATCAATCCACCCAATGTGCAGGAGATGCTCAGAGATTTGAACGTAGTTAGAAGGGATGCCTTGAAGGGAAGAAAGAAGTAGAATGCAAACTCTGGGGGGTGTGATCAATAAAGTGGGTGTCACTTGTAGGCAGTGCCGGGACAAGGTCATCCAGTGCCCAGGGCAAAGATGCCAAACTGCTCCCCCCCCCCCCTTTCCCGTAGGCTGCATTCACTCTTGAGCGTATCGTTTTTTACCGCGATTTTTACAGCGATTTTTTTACCGCGATTTTACCGTGATTTCCAGGCGTTTTTCATTGACATCTATCAAAAACGCTGGTAATCAGCCCAAAAAGAAGCTCATGTACTTTTTTCAGCTACAGGCGTTTTGCAAAACGCTCAGATGTGAACAGGGGCCATTTAAATGAATGGGGTTTTACTTGTTCTGCGTTTTGGAACGTTTTTATTGAGCGTTTTTGGAGCTGAAAAACACTCAAAAACGCCCAGGTGTGAATGGAGCCTTAGGCTCTGTTCACATGTAGGCGTTTTGGGGCGTTTTTGGGGAGTTTTTCTGCTCTAGGATCAGCTCTCAAAACGCCCAACAAGACAAATCCTATTCATTTCAATGGCCCCTGTTCACATCTGAGCGTTTTGACGCTGTAAGCAAAACGCCCAACGCTCAAAAAAGTACATGAGCTTCTTTTTGGGCAGATTACAGGCGTTTTCCATTGGTTTCTATTCAATCTAAAAACGCCTGCACAAAAAACGCCTGTAAAAACGCCTGTAAATCACGGTAAAAATTGCAGTAAAATCGCGGTAAAAAACACGCGAAAACGCTACGCTCAGGTGTGAATGTAGCCTTAGGGTTAGGGTCAAGGTGCCCCCATCCCCGCAATAAACTATTGCGCCCAGGGCAATGCTTGTAGGCTTGTGGTGTGGGAGAAAAATAAGTCCCATCATTGGTGTCAGTGGCAATGAAAATCACCCTCAGCATTGGTGTTAGTGGCCACAATAATCCCCCCTTTATTGGTGGTCGGTGGTAGTAATGTGCACAGGATGTAATCATAAGCCCCCAACCCTCAGCATTGAAGGTCAAAAGCAATCTGTAATAATACCCCCACCCCAGCATTGATGGTCAGTGGCAGGCTCTACCTGTACAATCTACGGCTGATGTCTGTTTACAAACACCAGCCAGAGGTTCTCACCCTGTAAGTGCCGGTTCACACTAGGTCGCTCCGACTTCGGGGGCGACCTGTGAAGTCGCGTGAACCGCGACTTTGGCACGACTTGCATGGACTTCATATAATGAATGTCTATGCAAGTCGCTCCGAGGTCGCCCCGAAGTAGTACAGGACCCTTGTTCTAAGTCGGAGCGACTTGTGTCGCTCCTATTAGAACGGGTCCTGAAGCACTGCATGGACCACGACGGACCGCGACTTGTCAGGTAGTGTGAATGGGGGCTAAAACAACCCATTTAGTTGCAAATGCAAAACATTTGTGTATAGCTATAAAAAAAACGTAATATATACCAGAGGCGTAACTAGAACCTTCAGGGCCCCGGTGCAAGAAACCATGAAGAGCCCCTCGGCCGGGGCCCTTCCCTTCAAGTTTGGGGCTCTTCCCACTGATCCGGGGGCCCTTTACTCTCATTGCAGGACCCTTTAACAAGTTCTGCAGTGGGCTCCCTTCCTGCCATCTTGGGGCCTCACGGTGGTGGAATGCCAGGGGTCGGTCGCAAGTGTGACCCTTGCTATCCTGCTAGTTCATCCACTGGTGTCAGTAGTTTTTATTTTTTGGTAATTTAATTGTATTAGTACAATGTGACTGACTATGACTCTGTCCATTCAGAAAAGGAAGGAGCTGGTAAATTACATATTCAGGGACCCCATCCTGGTTCTCTATTGTGTCCTATCCTATCCAGGTGTACAGGGTAGCCGCACAGGCCCCCTGGAGCATTGGGCCCGGTTGCAATTGCAACCCCTGCAACCCCGGTAGTTACGCCCCTGATAAATACCTTTTTTTCCTTTTTAATAGGAAAGCAGAGGGACTGGCAGGAACACCAGGGATTTCACACAAAGGAAGCATTACAAACCGGACAGGATACTTTCGCATACAAGTACATGGTACAGCAGGCACATATCAGGAATATAAAGTGTTGGGGTAAAAAACGCTTTAAATCAATGGCTTTAGTTCTGCTTCAAGAGGAAAGAAATAATTTAAAAAACTTGATTGTCCAACTGAATGGTGAAATAGACATTTGAGATAGGGGAGGGTGGTCTTGGGACAGATTTGATTTTAGCTGTCAAGGATGTCAGAAGTGTGACAGTAGGCTTATACTGTATGGATGTACCAGGATTAACCCTCTGAGTGTCAGGACACTAATGAGCTCCTCTCCTGTAACATGGAAATAGTAATCCATACTGTCCATCCATCCCAACAGAGACATGCTACAGATGTCTAATATGAGTAAAGAGTTAAAAGAAAAACATACCAGTCAGACACCAGATCAGCTTAAATTTAATTCCAGTGTAATTCCCTTAGCAGCATTCTATTTAAGGTCTCTTGATTCTATTAAGTAGCATTTCAAAATCATAGAAGCAAGCTGAGTAGGTTCCAGTTTTTTATTTTTTTACAGGTCAAAGCAAAAAGTAAAAAATTTGGAAGCCAACTTTTTTTTAATTTTTTTAAATCAGAGAAAAGTTTAATAGAATTAAACAATATGGCATTCCAGAACATTACAGACAAACGTCAGTAAGCACGTAACAGTACAGATGAAAAAAGTACATACTATGCCATCTAACATTCCTCCAGCAAATTGTAGCAACAGTAAAACAACAAAAGCAACCAAAACAGAAAGCTGACATCATATCAAAGGGCAGCCAAGGTGAAATAGACATGGTACCCTTTAGGCCTACCAGGCAGGGCCGGATTAAGAGCATCATGGGCTTGGTGCTAAAGATTTTGAAGGGCCTTAAGGGCCGTGCCTCGGCATGCACCCAGAGGAGGAAGGGTGCAGCCGTGCATGCCTAATACAACATGGGATGCCCTCTCTGAAGCCCATAAACACATCCATGCATCGGCAACTGTCCCTCTGTGTCTGGCCTTTGTGCTGTGTGGGGAGGTTCTGAGGGAGCTGCCTGGGTAAGCGAGCATAGAAGCCAGACTTATGTGTTTACAAGTGACAGAAGAGCGGTAACAGTGAATATGGCCAACCCGGGCCTATATTAAGGTAGAGGCCTGGAGCTGCAGCTCCAATAGCCCCTACGTTAATCCGGCTCTGCTACCAGGGCATTGGAAGATTTCCTGATATATAAGTTTACTAGGACTGAGACCAGAGGTGTCGAGGCATGAATCCCATGCCCCAACCCCTGCATTGATGGATATGGCGTTCTAGGATAAGTGCGTTAGTCACCCAAGACCTGTGCGTAGGGGGATCAGGGGATTTCCAAAATTGCTCAATTAATTTTTGAACATGAACGAGAACACGGCCCACTGCTATCCTGGAGAATTCTTCCTGTACAACCTCCCCAAGAACACCATGAAGGCAGCATTTAGGATCAAACGGGACGTTTACCTGAAACACCACATTAAAGGTATCTAGCACTCTCTTCCAGTAGAGATGGAGTTTGGGGCATCTCCAGAGTAGATTTATCAAATCCCCATGGTCTCTCTTACAGCTATAGAAATGGAAAGAAAAGGGGGTCACATAACCCCCTTTTATCTATGGGAGAGTGACAGGTTACAGGCTTAGTAACAAGGCAGATTTAGAGGGCTTAGTGTGAGGAGAAAACCTGTTACTAGGGGGAGACAGGGTCCCTAGCTTGTGGTTGGTTAAAATAAGCCCCTATCCGGTTGAGCCTTCCCTGTAGCTAGGGAGATTAGGTGAGGTACCTGATTCTTTCCTGAAATCTTCCCACCTTCTGAGCTCTCTTCAGCCCTTTTTAAGGGGGCTCCCATGGGACGATTCCCTCAGACCACCTCATCACCTCAGACATCTCGTCACCTCAAGTCGTGCTGTTTGCCTCCCTCCCTCCCCTTTTTGTTTGTCGCGGCCAGTATATTTTTTGTTGGGTCACCTTTGCTTATATAGCTTAGGGGGACGATATTTATTTGTTGGTTTTCAATTTATGCTATTATTTACAAGTGGATAATTGATGTATTCATTTATTTATTTATTTGCTTGTGTTAAACCTGGGCCGTAGTGGCCGAGTTTATTTGACTGTTTTTTTAAGAAACGTTTTCAAGTTTAAAGGCCGGCTCACACTTCTGCGAGTGCGCCGATCGCATGTAATTCGGGGCGCACTGCTCCTTCATTACATGCGATCGGAGGTGCGGATGCAAATTCATGGGCCTAAAATCCACCTCCCATTTAGCCGTCACCTTTATTGGGTGGCCTTTTAGCAACTAAGATTACAGCATACTGTAACACGAGAGATGAAACCATTGGACCAGCGGATTGAATCAGATTGAAAATAGGCGTCGGACAACTTTTTTGTATTACCTACCTTCCTACAGTAAATGTAGAAAGGGTTGTTATTTTTTTTTAAAACTGCAGACACTTTGTAAAGGGGACAGCTTAGATATAGACAATGCTTTCAGAAGATCTTCTGCTGCATGAGATAGGAGAAGAATAGTGTACACTGTATCTCTATTTAGAGCTGTGATACTGTGGCAGCACCAACAGATTATGCGAAGAAGATATATCTATGACAGGTTCAGCTGTCGTTTGCCATCCTAGTCGCTTAGCATTTTCACAACACTGAAGGTGCATTTTAAAGGGTCAGTCCACCGGAAACTGATATTTCGATTTTTAGTAGATACCTGAGCCCAAACCACTGGACAGTTACTTATATTGTTCTGGGGCCACTTCAGTTTAGATAGTTGAGCTTGAGTTCCTGGGTCTTCTCACCATTACTCGGGATACCACCAGAATAGCAGACTTTCAAGGTACCAACACATGATACAGATACATACAGTATATACTGGAGATATATTCAATTAACACATATTAATGTCACATTAAAACATTTTAGAATTTCATAACTCACAATAACAGTTAAATGCATTACCAAGATCCAGTACCTATAGTGGTCCCCCTCCAGCACCCATTAGCCGTCTTATTATTAGTGCATACTCACATAGTCAAAAGACTCAATATACCAATAGGATTTTAGGTATGCTAATGCATCAGTGGAATGGAGATCTCTCTCAGCAAGTTCCTTGGAAATGAAATCTGCTTTTTTAAGAAGTGTAGTTAGAGCTACTTTCTCATGACTGTAATCTGTACCACAGTACTGTATAGTCACCGGGGCCAGCATAGGGGCACCAGAAATAGAGAACTTGACACCCAAGGTCAGCCACAGACTCACGTAGGATCTTGGAATCCCTGATCATTTAGGTATCCAGCCCACTCCCCTACTGGTTTGCCAATGAGTGTGGTTCTGTTAACTACCCAGTGATTGCAGTCTACCACTGTCCATTGTGATCATGTTATAGAAAGCAAGAGAAAGTGGTAAGAACATTACTCTGAGTCCTTAGATGTTACAATTAATCTAGACATCCACACTTATAAGAGTTATCCCCAGGGCTGGTGTCTTGTACCTAATAGGAGACTGAAATTATGAGGGTTGCCTCTCCTGTATCTCCTGCCCAAGCATCCCTGGAAGTGGGACAGACAGTACCAGGGGACATGAGTACCGAAAGATGTTGATTGCAGAACCTCAAATTGGAGATGTCGACCAGAAAGATCCAGCAGAGCATATGGCTAGAAGTGTCAGTCGGGGGATCAGGAGAGCCATGAGGAAAACCAGCAGAAGTTAAAGGAGAACTCCGCAAGTGAATATACAATACCCACGCTCCACCACTGGCTCAGCTTCCCATGGCTGGTGCTCTGGCAAAAGGGTTCCTGCACTTAAGTAGTCCATAATAGAATTAAGCCGCCACTTGGTACAAGGATTGGGCTGCAGGTTCAGAATGATAGAATCCACAAGTGATCCCAGCAGACAGGTAATGTGAATACACATAGATGATTATAACTGGTTCTAGAAGCATCCCGAGCTGGCACTAAGGGGATTGCCTGAAACAGATTCAGTAGCAGTAGGTCAAGGGAGAGCCAGGTCAATAACAGGAATCACGGGAATAACAGGACACAAGTCGGAACACAGAGAACAAGTTGAAGACCCCTCAGTTATAGCATCTCTTAAATAGGCCATCTGGGGCCAGTACTGACCGTGGGTGTGCACATGCCTCAGCACGCACACTGTGAAGCACATGATCAAAAACTCGTGCACTTCTGCGTGCAGGCACACACCTAGCCACTGTTCTATGTGCACAGCCATGAGTAAAGCTATTGTAAGGGGTTAGCTCGGTAGCGGGTGTGGGTGACCCCCTGGGTCGGTTCGCTACACAGAGAGACAGCCGAGGAGTGGTTGAAAACAACGGTCTAAGATATATTCTTCCAATTTGCTGGAAACAAGTGCTAGCATCCAAACAGCATAAATCAAACAAACATAAAATAAACCCTGGCCACTTGGGGCGTCTACCTTCACAACACAGGAACCTACCTACGGAGTCTGTCACAACCTACTGCTGGGCAGACACTGCTGATCATACAGCAGAAAACCAATAGTCTATTTTTCTTTTCACACAGAAAAAGTCCACACCACCTCACCTTCAGAAATCTCTCAGCTCACTGCTCTCCTTAACGCACAAAGCCTCAGGATGCAGCAATCAGTAGTCATCCTCTGGATAACATATAGAGGCCTTAATTGCCTCATTCTGAATAGCTGAAGCTTTCCAACATCCTTATATCTTTCTGGCTACCTCGGCAGCCGACACCTCATTGTAATTGGTGAATTGTCTAAACAAGGCAGAAATGTATCTCCCGTCTGTGACAACACCCACAGATTTACCTGACTTCCTGTCACACTATGCTCATGTTTCCGAGCCAGCTGGCTAATAGGAATTCCCTGATAGCTGCCATCAATCTGGACCTTTGGGTGATATACTCACGGGAGAAGGGAAGGTACTAAAATGAAATAGAAGGTGTTGGAACATGAAAAGGTGTCTCAAATGGATTGGAAAAGCGTTGGGCACATGCCAGGGAGAGCCAACTGTTGGAGTATCATATAGGGATATACTTTAGAAGAAACCAGAAACCCAGCCCCCCCAAGATCTAGCCATAGCTGGAATGTCACTGTACCTTTAAATAGAGTGTCACTGTCGTGTATTGTTTACAGCCAATCTGCTTTCATCACTGTATATTGTAAAACCGTATATATCCCTTTAGTGACACAACACATTGGAGTTTAAATAACATCTTGTCATCTGTGTGGCAATATTGTTTTCTCATTGTTTACTTAAACACATTTTTACTGCATTGGCTAAATACGTCTAAGCGAACCGATCATTAACACAACTTATTTTACATCTGCCGCATGTTCATACCTACAAGACTCTAAGACAACTTTTATTTGTACACTAAAATTAGACCTAAGCGTTTAACTGAAAAGCCTCTAGTTGTAGGATGGCTCCTCAAAGCATGTCACTTACTGTCCCTTACGCCCCTTTCACACTTGTGCGACTTGTCCTACGACTTGGAACTGTGAAGTCAAATGACAAGTCGTACCCCATGATTTCCAGTGAGTGCCATTCATATCTGTGCGACTTTAACCACTTAAGCCCTGGAAGATTTTACCTATTTTGGGATTTGGCACTGCGTGACTTTAACGGACAATTGCGCGGTCATGCAACACTGTACCTAAACAAATTTGACGTCCTTTTTTCCCACAAACAGAGCTTTCTTTTGGTGGTATTTGATCACCTGTGCAATTTTTTGATCATGCGCTATAAACAAAAAAAGCGACAATTTTGCAAAAATAATATTTTTCACATTTTTTTATATGAAATTCCCCCCCAAAAAATGTAAAAATCAAAATTTTTTAACATTTTTGGCCAATTTGTTTTATGCTACGTATGTTTGGTAAAAAAAAAAATCGCAATAAGCGTATTTTGATTGGTTTGCGCAAAAGTTATTGCGTTTACTAACTAAGGGAAAGATTTTTCTCATTTTTGTTGTTTTTTTTTTTAAAACGAGTAATGGCGGCGATCTGCGATTTTTTTTTTTTTTTTGCGGGACTGCAACATTGCGGTGGACAGATCAGACACTTGACTGACATTTTTTACACTTTTGGGGGTACCAGTGACATTACTACAGTAATCAGTGCTATACATATGCACTGTTACTGTAAAAATGACACTGGCAGGGAAGGGGTTAACTTAGTGATGCAGTGGCTAAGTGTGTCCCTAGGGGCGCGCTTCTTACTGTTGTGGGATGTGTCTTTTCATGTAACAGCAGAGATCTACGATCCTACATAGCAGGACCATATGATCTCTGCTGTTACACAAGGGAGAATGACAGGCGGCTTTGTTTACATTAGCCGCCTGCCTTTCTCCCTCTGTAACGGATGATCACGAGTGACCGGCGGACATTGGGTCCGCCGGTCACTCGCACGGAGGTGTCCATGAACGAGCGGGGGGCGGGAGCTCGCCTCCAGCAGCGAGCGCTCACCCCCTATTGGCTCACAGGCGAGTGACGTACCCATACGTCACTTTACCTGCACGGGGCTGACTGCCGCAGTATATGTACTTGTGGCGGTCGGCAAGCGCTTAAAGTAGTCCTTGCACTATTTTAGTCTGATTTTGATGCGACTTGAGGTCCAGAAACAAAATGTCAAACTCCTGTAAAACAGGCATTTTTGAGTTACAGTGTGCATGAGGCCTTATTCACATCAGTGATATAGGCCCCTTTCTCATAGGCTTTCCGATCAGGTCCACCTGTCAGTTTTTCAGGCGGACCTGATCAGATGCTCCATGCACCTCTATGGAGTAGCAGATGTAAATGGTGACATGTCCGCTGACACCCGCTGCTCTTCGATCCGATGTGGTCCGTGAAATCCAGACGGATGGAAACCCTATTTTCCATCCGTCTGGAGGATCGGATCGGATCGGAAAGGATCGGATAAAAACGGACAGTCGGTCCGTTTTCATCCGATCTGCCATAGAGGAGATCCGGGATCTGACAGGTCTGTCTGCAAAGTAAACGGACCTGTCATCGCCTCAGCAAAACGGAGTCCCCTGGGCGGAAAGCCCGTGTGACCCTAAGTGAAAATTGGAAGTTCTCAACTTGATTACCATCTGTATTAATAAGTCAAGCAAACTTCCATAGATGTCAGCATGTACTCATAGAGTCATACCATCCATATGTAATGCTGCCAGCACTTACTAAACTTCCATTACCTATAGATAAGACATATAACATAAAAAACGTATATTGAGGTCCACAACAACATACTATAATAGAGCTGCTGTATAAAGCTTTTAAACTGCTTATTAGTTTTCATAATGGACACACAAAATCATTCCTATGGATACCTCTGTTAGGTATTTTGGTTCAATAAAATGTATTGTTCCCACTGTGTAGCAAATATTGGATTTCATCTACTGTTTATCTTGTCTTATCGCATATTAACTGACATTTTTCTCACTAAAATAATCAATTCATGTGGCCAGAAACATGTTTATTACTGATATAAATTGTAAATCAATGGTAGAAAAAGTTAAATCTGTGTTTAGACCATACAGGCTTCTCAAATTTTAAAAATCCATTTGATATAGAACACCTTTTCCCAGACCTAGAGAGTGCCACCTTAAGAGCATTAAAGGGCCCTGGGCAGTGCAGGGCACTGGGGCCCTGCCTACACAATCATCCACGAGAATAAAAATGCAAATTATCGATACAAATAATAAATATAGACGATATTTATTGGTATAGTAGTGCCAGGCTAATGACAGCTTCCAAGTTTGGCGGCTGGGTCCGGTAAACACACACACGGATGGGAGTCAGACACGACTGTCCTGTGTGTTTCTGTTCCCGTGGGGGCAGACAGGCATTCCTGCAGTTGTGGGCTCCCCCTCCACGACAGCAGCATAGGGCCGACAGGCGCTTGCCACCTGCTAAGTTCGGCGGCGGGATGCACACGGGAATCGGTACTAATTGTTGGCTGGGGCTGGGTTGCTGGGCAGGTGGGGCCCTCGGGCAACTGCCCAGCATGCCCATTCGGTAAGATGGCCCTGGACCTTGATAGTGTTGCACCAAGGTCCAAAATTTAGGGCCGATTCACACCTTTGAACGGGAACTGGATGGAGGGCATTGATGGCTGTTAATATACCATGTCTGCTGTCTGTCTAGTGGAGACAGAGGGGTAATACTGCTGAACTGCAAGATCTATTGTAGATATGGACATGTAGCACTGCAGAGACTGTCCTGTGTATATTGATGTTGTGTGTACTGCTGGGGTGTCTTATGTAGCATTCGCTCAGGTTTCTAATATTCATAATCAGTCAAAAATATTATGATCAATGCAGGGGCGTAACTACAGGGGTTGCAGGGGTTGCAATCGCTACCGGGCCCCATGCTCCAGGGGGCCCGGTAGCAAACCAGTGGGTGAACTTCCAGGATCGCAAAGGTCACACTTGCGACCGGACCCTGGCATTGCACCACTGTGGGGAGGCCCCAAGATTGCAGGAAGTGGGCCCACAAGATTGCAGGAAGGGGGCCCACTGCAGAACTTGTGAAAGAATCCTGCTGCGGGACCGTAATAAAAGGCCATGCAACGAGTGTAAAGAGCCCCAGGATTAGTGGGAAGAGCCCTGGGCTTGAAGGTAAGGGCCCCGGCCAGGGGTCTGGGGGGCCCTTCATGGTTACTTGCATCAGGGCCCTGAAGGTTCTAGTTACGCCTCTGGATCAATGTTAATCGGTTGCCGACCACACGCCATGTATTTACTGCGGCAGTGTGGCTCTCCTAGGCAAACCAAAGTAGGGCTACGTCGGTCGCGCGCCTGCAGCTAGGGCGGGGTAAGCGTGAGCGGGGAGGCCATTGCACGGGTCAGGTGGCTCTGATTGCCGCCTGACACCTGCGATCGTTCCCCGCTGTGAGAGAAGGATGGGCAGCTGTTGTAAACACAGCTGACCGTTCTTCTCCCTGGAATGATCATAGAGCCCCTGTGATCCCACAGCCCCCCCCCCCCACAGTTAGAAACACACTCCTAGGTACACATTTAACCCCTAGATCACCTACCCTGTTAACCCCTTCCCTGCCAGTGTCATTATTACAGTAACAGGGCATATTTATAGCACTGATTACTGTAGTAATGTCACTGGTCCCCCCAAAAGTGTCAAAAATGTTAGTCAGTGGTTCGATCTGTCTGCCCCAATGTGGCAGTCCTGCATAAAATTGCAGATCGCCGGAATTACTAGTAAAAAAAAAAAAAAAAAACAATAAAAATGACTTTTGCGCAAACCAATCAAAATACGCTTATTGCGATTTTTTTTTTTTTTTTTTACCAAAAATATGTAGCAGAAAACAAATTGGTCTAAAATGTTAAAAAATGTAGATGTTTAAATTTTTTGCACTTTGCAAATTGCACAATCTGTTTACCTTTAGTAAATGAACCCCTGAGTGGGTTGGGAGACCAGGGTACATGTAATAGATCGTAATGCGTTCTATTTAGATTTTGGCCCTAAAATAATTTGGGCTTCGAAAGGCAGAGCATCAGGTGCAACTCTTAGTTTTAATTATTTTAGGTAATTTAAATGATCTCAGATGCAGAAAAAGCATTGCGAAACCTAATTGCGAGTTTCTTGCTTTTTAATCACGGTTTCCATATTGTGACTTAGAATGTCCTTCAGTCTAAGAATGTAGTCACAGCTTTGTGTATCAAAAATGACTCTCCATGCCTCTCTCGGAGTCTGCAATTTACAATGTTATTATTCAGTGTCAGGGGGAGGCACCATAATTATTTCCCCTGGATTTTATGGCATGACTGGTATGAATAATATGCTGAGCTCCAGTTATGCTAATCATTTTGTCTTTCAAGCAGTTATCTTTTCTAGTAGCCTTGCCTTTCAATTCTCTTTTGTTTAAATGCCAATCTTTAAATTAAACCTGACTATTTCCATTCAGTTATTTAACCACTTCTGGACCGGAAGGTTTTACCCCCTTAATGACCAGGCCATTTTTTGCGAATCGGCACTGCATTCATTTAACGGACAATTGCGCAGTCGTGCAACGCTGTACCCAAATAAATTGATGTCCTTTTTTACCCACAAATAGAACTTTCTTTTGGTGGTATTTGATCACCTGTTCGTTTTTTTTTTTTTTTTGCGCTATAAACAAACAAAAAAAGAGCGACAGTTCTGAAAAAAAAATATATATTTTTCACATTTTGCTATAAAACGTTCCCAAAAAAATAGCATTTAAAAATCAAAATTTTTCATCCTTTTAGGCCAATTTGTATTTTGCTACATATTTTACATCAGCAGACCATCGTTCTCTCTCAGCAGTCGCAGGTGCCCGGCTGCCCGTGGATTGGCTTCCCCACTTCCTAATGGGGCGGGTGCGCGCCTCCAGCAGCACGCGCACGCCCCTAGGAGCGCTTGCGCAAACCAATGTACCCATACCTCAGTTAGCGCAGCCGAGCCAGCCTGCGATCGCTGCCGCCGGTCCCATGAATTGGCTTTCCCGCTTCCTAATGGGGGTGGGCGCACTCCCCCAGGAGCGCTCCCGCGAACCGACGTGCCCATACGTTATTTCGCATAGCCGAGCCGAGATATACTGCGGCAGGCTGTCGGCAAGTGGTTAACTATTCTTAAAGTACTGTTTTTCAGGGTTAAAAAGGTGAGAAGGCGACATAATGCCGGCCTGTCAAACACCCTCTGAAAATCAATCCAGCTTAAGGTTAGTCATAGATGGGTAGAATTTTGGCCATAGATGGGTAGAATTTTGAACTAAAAGTTTGCATTTGAATGTTCTGGGAATTTTTTCGTAGGTATTTTACTAAGACGTTTTCTAAGAATTTGTGTTTGAAATTCTATCCATGTATGGCATGGATTACAGAGCAGGGGTGGACAGGGGTAGGTTCTCCCACAGACACCATGCTATGATGCTGGACCTTTGGGGCAAAGCCTTCTAAGGGAATGTTGACTAGAAAGCGGGACTGTCCTGCTAAATCCTGGACTGTTGGCAAGTATGGTATTACGTTCCCGTTCCTAACAATTTTTTATCCATTTTAATTGGCCACCCTTGACTTGCTGTTTCTCTCAGTATGTTCAAATTCTAACTTTGTAATTTCAGTGCTTATCCACTATATCTTATTTATCATCCCTTTCATCGTGTCCTTGAACTTCTCCTCTATAATCATGATAGAAGTGCTTTGTGCTTCCTTTAGAGTTAAGGAAGGGACAGGTTTACTTTCCAGGAATCATTTTAGTTTCAGGCATTCTATTTTATTATACATTTTCTCTATCATCACTCCACAAAATCGCACTTGTTAATTAAAAAATGTATTGCATAATTTCTTATTCTACATACAATTTGCAGGAGCACTTTGGTGCACACTTTGATAGCAATTAAACAGATGGTCTGTTTAGGACAATACAGCTTTTTATGCCTTGCTCATTTTTTTTTTTTATATTATTTACATTTTTTTGTATGCATAAAGCCAATTGGGGGTTGATCACTAGTAACTTTCCCTAAAATATCACAAATTATAAATAAAAATATTATTAAAAACATTTTTGAGTACCATATTTTCATGCTTATTGTGGCAAAATTGCCACAAGCTTTAATAAAAAATATTTATTTCCATGGATCTTAAATATAATCTAAAATATAATCAGATATAGTGATGTTATATTTATACAAAACTAAGGGCAGGTTCAGTAGCAAAACCCATTCTGTAGCAGCAATAGGAGTTAAAGGTTAATTTACTAAAGGCAAATAGACTGTGCACTCTGCAAGTTCAGTTGCTTCAAAGCTTAGTAAATGAGCAGACGCTCTGCTGACTTCCATCATCCAATCATGTGCAAGCAAAAATTTTTTTTTTTTTTTTCTTTGCACGTGATTGGGTATTCTTTGCAAACTGAGGCTTTACCTCATTTACTAAGCTCTGGAGCAACTGCACTTTACAAAGCACAGTGTCTTCGCCTTTGGTAAATCAACCCATAATTGTCTATTTATAATTATGGTTTATTTTCTGTTCACCAGTCCTTGCTTTATCAGTGTTGCTAATGTAATGCTACCTAAAGCGTAACTCCACTTTTGTTGAGAAAAAAACATTCCCCTCTGGGGGATCTCTGTACACTGCAGGGATTTTAACAAACTTTGTTGCAGATTCCTACTTTTTGTTATTCTGAAGAAATCATTGTTTGTTCCTCTGTGCTTAGTGGGTGAATTGGGAGTGGTTTCATAATTATCTATCAGCTGTGGCAGCTGCAGGGCCCTAATGAGGGAATCTGCTGGGCCAAGCAATTTTTGCTTTACAGGGTTAGATAGATTAGGGTGAGAATGTGGCACAGAGCAGGTTTAGCGTTAAGTTTTTCCTGGACTTACACTTTAGGTTCCTGAAGTCACACTCGATATGTTTTATCCCCCAGACCTTTCACAATTGTTACCCGTCTCTGGACTCCTTCTATTTTATCAATATCTTTATGTAAGTGAGGCCTGTAGAACTAAAGATCTATATAGGGGAATCAGAACCTCCTTCCTCCTGCTTATGATCCATCTAGTGACGCATCGTAGAATTCTATTCGCTTTTCTCATTCCCTATTCGCAGCCAGAAAGTTATTGAAAATTCCAATTAATTGGCACGTTGTGATATATACATACAGTGTAAATTTGCTGTATCTCAAAAAAACTCAACACACAGCCATTAATGTCTAAACCACTGGCAACAAAAGTCAGTACACCCCTAAGTGGAAATGTCCAAATTGGGCCCAAAGTGTCAATATTTTTTTTTTTAATTCGTTAAGTGTCAATATTTTGTGTGGCCACCATTATTTTCCAGCACTGCCTTAACCCTCCTGGGCATGGAGTTCACCAGAGCTTCACAGGTTGCCACTGGAGTCCTCTTCCACTCCTCCATGAAGACATCACAGGGCTGGTGGATGTTAGAGACCTTGCGCTCCTCCACCTTCCATTTGAGAATGCCCCACAGATGCTCAACAGGCTTTAGGTCTGGAAACATGCTTGACGTACATTATATGTACATATTTCTATTTGCAATAGGCTCTGAATATGAGAAGATCTGCTGTACAACCAGTTGTTAAGTGTGGGTTAAAAAGTAAGCAGGCACCTGGAAAGTGTAGTTCCGGACCCTTATCCTTTACCCCTTCCTTCCACTAATAGTCTTTTTGTCATACTGCTTATCTTCATAAGGTGATCAACTCAAACTGTTAACATAATTACGCAAAGATATAAATAAGCACAAATAACATACTGGCACTTTGGGTAAACACTAGACAGGAACTGATTGTATAATATATAAAGGAGCAGAGCCAAAGAGATTTCTGTGCTGTCAGATGCTGCAATTGGCAGGTGGAGACACTGGGGAGGGAAGACGAAGCACAGCGTAATGAATGTCTATCTACCCAGCATGTGGTGTGAATAATGTCTGTGGGCTTTCAACCGTTTACTGTGACCCTTTCATGACTCGGACATTACACAGGAATTCATCCTTGTAATTCGCCATTTTCCCTCTTTATAAACAATGCCACACATTTTTTGTCATATACAAACAGATTAGCAAATAGCAGAGCCAAAGAGATTTCTGTGCTGTCAGATGCTGCAATTGGCAGGTGGAGACACTGGGGAGGGAAGACGAAGCACAGCGTAATGAATGTCTATCTACCCAGCATGTGGTGTGAATAATGTCTGTGGGCTTTCAACCGTTTACTGTGACCCTTTCATGACTCGGACATTACACAGGAATTCATCCTTGTAATTCGCCATTTTCCCTCTTTATAAACAATGCCACACATTTTTTGTCATATACAAACAGATTAGCAAATAGCATATTGTTTACAAAATATATAAAAATTTAATTTAACATACTTACCCATTTTTTTTTCATAAATGTTGCTTCCCTAAGTTTAAAGGAAATCTCCACTTTAGTATTATTATAGGCTCAGATCTGTGAATGAGAAAATTATGATATATTTGTGTTAGATATATTCTCCTACAATACTGCTACAAGCACCACTCAAGTCTCAATTGCTGCTTAGTAATATGCCTAAATTCAGCAACCTGTCACCTCTGATATAAGGTATGTGGGTTCAGACTGCTCTTAGATTCAAGGCTTTGAGAAAACCACAGGTGTAATGAAGAACATTACAGTCAATCTGCAGCAAAGGAGATGATTGCAAACATAGGTTAATCTCATTCTGCTCAGTGCTTAAAGTAATTGTAAAGTCTCCTTTTTATCCCTATAAAAATAACAAACATGTTATACTTACCTCCTCTGTGCAGTGGTATTCCACAGAGCAGCTCGGATCCTCCTCTTCTCTGGTCCCTCTTCTGTGATCTTGACCCCTCGCTCCTTTTCAGTGCCCCCACAGCAAGTGGCTTGCTAGGGAGGCACCCGAGCCAAGGTCACAGCTCTCTGTGTCCATTCAGACAAGGAGACCCGGTCCTGCTTCCTCTCTCCCCTGATTGGCTAGCGGACTTTGATTGACCATTGGCGGCTGCTGCTGTGTCTCAGCAAATCAGGAGGGAGAATCTTGGACAGCTGAGACACTCATGGACATGGCTGGACTGGACAGAGAGGGACCTCAGGTAACACAGAAGGCTTTTTATCTTAATGCATAGAATGCGTTAAGATAAAAAAAAACTTCCGCCTTTACAACTCCTTTAACCTTCTTAGCAGTGGCTCCGGGTTAAATTTCAGAGCCAAAAGCGGTAACCCCGAGCCACACTCGGGGTACCGCCAGGAGCATCGCTGGATCCTGTAAGCAGGGTTACTTACCTTGTCACCGGGATCCAGCGATGTATCTCGGCGGTGTCTAGCGGCGGATCTTCCTCCCGATCCTCTCCGTGCCCTGGCTTCCGTCTCCTGCGACGTGACGTTCGCAAGGGGGTGGAACCGGCGGCAAATTCAAATGTAAAACACACCAAACACACTGATACAGTTCAAAATAAAAAAAAATCACATTCGTTTGCCCCCCAGTGCCCTTTCCTGCAGTTTTACTGTACTTTTTATGTGTATATAAATATATATATATACGTGTGTATATTATATATGTGTGTGTGTATATATATATATATAATAAATATATTATATAAATATATATATATATATATATATATATATATATATAATAAATGTATATAGTTGGTTTGTGCTGCTCATTCACAAGAATGACATGCAAAATAATGGTACCCTTTTCAGCACCCAAAATCCGAAAGAATCATACTGCCAGGGAGGTTAAGATCTCCCGTGTGGTTTAAAAACCAAGTCCACCCAAAAGTAATATTTTAGTTCTAGGTGGAGCTTTATGATCTTATATGCCTCATATAAAAGTATCCAATATATAATCAGTGCAAAATAAATATAACTAAGTGTAAAAAAATCAGTGTACAAAGTATTGCAAATTGCTACAAAATAGGTGTGATAGTACACACACCTAATCAAAACTGCTCAAAAAATTGCAAAAACTCAGAGCAAAACAATATATTATTGTGTAGATAATTGTGATTGCTGCCAACACTTATTAAAAAGTGTCCACCTATAACTTCAACAATGTTCAATAATCCTATAATCTAGTGACTTCAGTGACCACCACCTATGGCTGGAATGGCTGCTCACCTCCAAGTAATAGCCCCACTATAGAGCCTCAATTGCCTGTATTTATGTCCCTTTGGATCTCACTGGGATGGTTTTCTCTTTATATTCTGGTTATACGTGATTTATGGATATCTGTGGAAGTGTCAATTTGGTTCCAGGTACATCCAGAGGAAGACCAACACTATGGACCCTTTTTCCCATAATAGTCACAGCAAATGTGCAGACCCAGAAACGCCAGTGCAGAGATCTCATGAATAGTGAGAGACACATCAAGGGAGTTTAAGAGTACAAATTTGAGACCGCACTCAAGGTATATGATGAAATCAAAAAGGTTCCTTTATTCCTCATGTATAAAGTAGACAGACAGTGTGCAAAGAGACGTGCCTGGTTGACGCGTTTCACGACGCTGTAGGTCGCTTACTCATAACCACACTCGAGCGTCCTACAGCGTCGTGAAGCACGTCAACCAGGCACGTCTGTTTGCACACTGTCTGTCTACTTTATTCATGAGGAATAAAGGAACCTTTTTGATTTCATCATATACCTTGAGTGCGGTCTCAAATTTTGGATTTCTTCAGTTCTCGGATGACGGATCTGACCTGCACCAGGTTTGAAATACACACCTGAGCGGCTTTCCCCTTCTCATTGTTTAAGAGTACAGCCAAAGCTTGTTTGACTGTACTTCTCCTGTGGATCACAGGAGCGCAGTTCTTTCTGCACACCTGTGATCCGTTTTCAGCTGAAGCCCGCTGTCGGCTAATGTCACGGAGTTCCACCCCCTTTAAAAAAATTAAAAGTCAGCACCTACAAATACTGTAGCTGCTGACTTTTAAATAGTAGAACTTACCTGTCCAGGGAGTCTGCGATGTTGGCACCCGAAGCCGATTTACGTATCGGCTCTCGGGTGCCGCCGCCGCCATCCAGGGTAAGGGAACCCGGCAGTGTGGCCTTTCGGCTTCACTGCTGGTTCCCTACTGCACATGCGCAAAGTGCGCTGCGCTTTGTAATTGTCCCAGCGGCGGAGGAAAAAGGAGGGGTCCAAACTTCCAAGGGACAGTGCCGCGGCGCTGTCTCTCAGGAAGTGGGGAAGGGTACCTGTCAAAAACAGGTACCCGTTCCCCCCTCCCCCCCCCGAAAGGTGCCAAATGGGGCATCGGAGGGGGGGAGGAAGCAGATCAGCAGAGTTCCACCTTTGAGTTGAACTCCTCTTTTAATTGTTGGAAAAAGATACATATAACAAAGTCCATAAATTTGCAAATAATTTGCTATTATCACAAAGGAGGGACACCCACTGATCCAAAAGGATTAACTCCAGAGAGAGAACACCCCCGAAATCCAGTGAGGGTGAAAATGAGATTGGGTGCTTACCGTAAATATTTGGCTTTTATACAAATGAAAAGCCAACAACAACATAGGGATAAACTCCAAACAAATCCAGGGTTGATGGCAGAACAACACTCTGACTTGTGGCTCTGCTCCAACTTCACCTCTGGCTCACACGAGATGCCAACAGCCAGTCGGCACAAGCTGATTGGAGCAGAAGTGCCTGGAACCCAAGGCCAAGCCACGTTCCTTTCATAAAAGACATGTAAAGTCAAACAAGTTAACCTTTCACTGCAGTTGTCCAGGTTATAAAATGGCCAGTCAAATGTCTTTTCAATACCTTACTATTCAGATTTTTTTGCAAACATAATTTAAACTATATTATTTTTATATAATATACTTTACTGATAATTGCCAGTATACACAAAAAAGTTGAATGGTGACCTCTAAAATTCCATGCAGTACTTTTAAATTAGTAGGTTGACATCAAAGTTCTGCTGGGCAGATCTGACACTGAAGACTTAAGCCTCGTACACACGCAACGATTGTTGGCCGACCGATCGTCCGTCTTTTGTCCAGTGTTGTTGTGTTGGTTGAAATGTGCTCTAGACTGCACACGAATTTTCTCGGCCAACAACAACCAACTTCAGAAGTGATGTCATGTTCTGGTTAACTTTCCGTGTGTTTTTTCTTCTCTGAGCATGCCCAGTCTTGCTCATCTGATGTTTGTCTGCCGAAATCTGTACTGACTGACGAAAAATCGGCTGTTGTGGTGACGGCCAACAAAAATTTTATAGCATGCACACCAGATTTTGTTCGCCGAAAAGTCGCAGTCTGTTGTCGGAATCATCATACTAACAAGCCGACAATCGGCCGATCGGACGTTGGCCGAAAATTCACGGCCAACAATCGTTGCGTGTGTACGAGGCTTTACAGCCAAGATGGTGGTTTGCCTAACTACAGCTTACTGAAAAAACTTTTGCAAAGACACCAATCCATTTACTATTGACTGTCTAGAATGATGATAATGAACAAATCAGGTTTACTACTTAGCAGAGCATCATACATAACACTAAAATAACACCAGATCTTTATTGCTATAGAACTCCAGATGTTTATTGCTATTCCATTGACAGTGCTTAGATTGTAGGAAAGACAAGACTGCATTAAAACAAAAAAAATACCAGATCAGCAAGGCCAAGAGTTGCCAGAAGGCTTGTTTTAAGACCATGCTTTTTTCAAAGCTTTCCTCTTAAATCTCAAATTAAAGTAAAGATCCAGCAGGGTGAAATGTAAAGGCGAGTCTTCCCAAATCGTTTTATTTAGGTCACAGTTTTAAATTTATATTACATTACGGCATGGTGAGACAATGGCAGCAGAAGCTGGTGAGATCACACCTTTGAGGGTGTTAGAGATAAAAAAAATAAATAAAATAGTGGATTACGCACTAAACCACTATCAACTCTTATAAAAAAAATTATGAGTGAGCTTAGTATTTAAAAGATAACTGCATTTATAAAAAAAATGTTTTGCCTGAATTCAATGTCTAGCACAAGTTTAAATATGAAAAGGTACCACCATTCAAAAGTCCAATGCAATTATACTGGCAGTACAGCATTTTTAAGAAAAGTATGTATAATGTCAGGTTGAAAGGCACTTATACACTCAGGTCCTTTTTAAATACTCAATCATCTTCAAGGGAAATTTAAAATTTAGCTTGCAGATAATTGGATGATTGACATGAACACAGCTTCACCTTACTCAGCTAAGTGAACCTTCACTCTGCAAAGTGAATATTCTATTCCATTATTTTGTTTCTTTTAACCTCTCTTGGGATTTTGAAGGTAACCAAACCAACTAAACAGAAAGATATCTAATTTAAAACTACAACTTTTAATAATGAATTTAAGAAAAATACAAAATTTTCAAACCCACAGAACAGCCACAATTGGCATATGAAAGGTTGACATTCATTGATATATGTATACTAAGCAATAATCCCCAAAAAACGTGCATTGAGAAGCTTTGGTGTTTCACAAAATTGCTCATTTGATGGCATCGGGCATCCAACGTGTTTTGAGACTTTGTTGCCACTGCTACTGCAATTCTAGTTGCCTAACTGTGTCCGATCCCTATACCTGTCAGAAGCCAAAGCATCACCATGACAGCCAGGGAACTAACATTCTCAAAAGTATAGCTCAGCAATGGCTGCCTTTGTTATTCTCTCTCGACAGGGTCCTTTAAGCATAGATCTGAACTGTCCCTGTTTTAGTAATGTATAGTAACTACATGCAGTGCAGGAAGTGTACCTACATTAGGGCCTGGAAGTAAAGGTGGACATATATGACCCCAGGTTGGACAATCTTGTGACAATCAGGTGAAGATCAGGAAGAGCTGCTCTAGGTTCCCGCTATGTGCAGCTCCCATTACATTTCTGGCATAATGCCAGAGTGCCAGGATGACTGACCCCTGTGCATGCATGGGAATGATGTCATCCCACACCAGCCAATCTAGACACCAAAGACTGGCACCTGGAATTAGCCAGGGAGAAGATGCTGGTGCTGGCACTGTTTCTGTCATCAGTTTCACTTTTTCAATTATTACTGCATGTAAAACAAACTTGCAGTCGCAATAGCAGCCAAGAGTTAGTTTAGGTTGTTTTTAAAGTGGAGCTCCACCCCTTCCCTTGCCACATTTGGCACCTTTCGGGGGGGGAGCAGGTACCTGGTTTTGACTGGTACCTGCTCCAACTTCCGGCTGACCTTGCTGCAGCGAACTCGGCTGGAACCTGCTGCTCCAGGTGAGATGAGTGAGTCTGATGGAAACTTCCACATGAGTGCCAGCCCTGGCTCGCCTCCGTAAAAGATATCAGTATAAGAGGAAACAGCGGCACATCACTGGAGTTCCAAATGCCTTTATTAAGATATCCAAGGTGGCACAACAAAACACCAACCAGTCCAGGTAGACGCGTTTCACACAGTGCAACTGTGCTTAATCATTACCTTCCGTTCAAACATTGATCAAGATGAAAAAATTCACTTGCCCCTTGTAATGGTTTAAGGGCTTCTTGTAGCTCTGAAATGTCCCGTTGCAGGACTTCAATTTCTTTCTTTTTTGAAATAATGATAATGTCCATCAGAGCTCTTGAGCAAGATGACAGGGTGTCTGTCCATTGTTTTTTCAGGGACTCATCGAACAAATCGAATGAGGGAAACTCATTAACCTTCATTCCCCGCAGTGTCCGTTCAGTTGCTAGATACTCGGAGAGAGAACATGAGTCCCAATATGCTCGAATCTCCTTTGTCATGCTCTTTTCCAGCCCCCTGAAGAGTAACCTCACTGAGTCTGCTTTATTATCTGTATTGCTATTGAATGTGTTCTCAGCATTAGTTCTCAGTGGGTTATCCCCCAATAACCGAAAGGTGCGGCTGGTGTCTTGTGGTGCATTACTGTCAGTCATGCTGAAATATCGGAGTGGCACAGCTCCTTTATTAGAAATGCTGAATGGAGGTAAGAAAGATCTGCTGCTCCAGGTGAGATGAGTGAGTCTGATGGATCCTCCACATGAGTGCCAGCCCTGGCTTGCCTCCATAAATGATATTATTAATGATTAAGCACAGTTGCACAGTGTGAAACGCGTCTACCTTGACTGGTTGGTGTTTTGTTGTGCCACCTTGGATATCTCAATAAAGGCATTTGGAACTCAAGTGATGTGCGGCCGTTTCTTCTTATCTTGGGAAAATTTGAGTTGGGTCTTAAAATATCCTCCTTTTAGATTTTAAGATATTGTGAAGTCTATTTTAACACCACCATTTGTCTTAGTTCATTGATATAAAATATTGTATGTATTGGCCTATATTGTTAATGTTTGCTTCACTTTACACCATGATTATACTTTCTAGTATCTGCAATATTGCCTTGTTAAGTTTTATTCTACTGGAGATAATGCTTTCGATGCACTGATTGTTCATGGTTTTGTCGTGGTTGAGCAGTCTTCTTGCAAATTCCCCTGTGTGTCTCTTGGCATTTAGTCCCCTGTTGTAATGGATTTTCTGACCTTGTGAAGGCTGGCTGACATTCCTCCATATAGCTTGTAAAGCGCCTGCAGTGCCTTGCTTCTTGATATGCCCTTGTGTTATCAGCATTGTGGAATGTGCCTGGATCCTTAAAGAAACCCTCATTTGTAAATGTTTCCTGCATAAATGTCAGCCAGTTTTCTGACAGTAACAATGTATCAGTTGGTCGCCTTGCATGTATGCAACTCAGTCTGTAAATTCAAATGACACCAGGTGTACAAATTAAATGTCTCTGCTCACTCATAATCCTGAATAGATCTAAACCTGAATCTTGAAGAGCTCAAAAGTCCAGCTGTAATTTCACATTCACACTTCATGTTTCACACACATGAAACCCACTCATCCATGTCTCTATGGACCTTGCTTTGTGCATTGATGCGCAGTCCTGTTGGAACAGGTAGGGGCCATCCTCAAACTGTTCCCACAAAGTTGGGAGCATGAAATTGTCTTGGTATGCTGACACCTTAGGAGTTCCCTTTACTGGAACTGAAAGAGGCCAAACTCAACTCCTGAAAAACAATCCCATACCATAATACCCCTCCACCAAATGATTTGGACCAATGCAAAGCAAGGTCCATAAACACAAGGATGAGCGAGTTTGGGGTGGAGGAACTTGACTCTCCTGACCTCAACCCCATAGAACACCTTTGGGATGAGTGGAGACTGCGAGCCAGGTCTTGTCATCCAACATCAGTGCCTGATCTCACAAATGTGCTTCTGGAAGAATGGTCAAACATATCCAGAGACACACTCCTAAACCTTGTGGACAGCCTTCCCAGAAGAGTCAAAGCTGTTATTGCTGCAAAGGGTGGGCCAACTCAATATTGAACCCTACGGACTAAGACTGGGATGTCCTTAAAGGTTGTAAACCCACATTTTTTATTTGTTTTTCAACCTGAAAGAGAAACCCATAATGAGCTAGTATGCATCGCATACTAGCTCATTATGAAATACTTACCTTAGAACGAGCCCCCGCCGTGCCGCCCGCTTACCTCTATGACGGGTGACATGTTCAGTCGCCCGTCTTCCGGGATCGTGGCATCCAGCCATCTGATTGGCCGGAGCCGCGGTGACGTCACTCCTGCGCACGCGCGCAGGAGCCGACGGTCACGGCACGGGGCTCTGAAGTAACGGCACCAGCGGCCGTTCCTTCAGAGCGCATGCGCCAGTGATGTCACTTGCTGCATGTAAGGTAAATATCTCCTAAACGGTGCATGTTTAGGAGATATTTAGAGTACCTATAGGTAAGCCTTATTATAGGCTTACCTATAGGTACAACTTGCAGAGGAGGGTTTACTTCCTCTTTAAAGTTTATGTTCGTCCCAATACTTTTGACAATATAGTGTATATCCGATAGGTAAAAGTATGTTTTAAAATCCTGTATGATTAGATTGTAAAAATGCAGTGATAACCACAGCCATTGGAAAAATGACAGGTAAGTAACCATGTTGTTATTATTATTATTATACAGGATTTATATGTTAAGATCCAAGTTGAGATTGACCTCGAAACTCGGTTCCTCTATGTTAGTCAATCTGTCACATTTGTAGCTAGGCCTTATGTGCAACAATCTTGTCATCTGCCTGTGCTGTAAAGATCCCAGAATGCTAGCATATGATAACAATTATCCATGCTGCTGTTCATTTGCTTTAGTAAAGCAGGCCTAAAGTCTTTATTTTATTTGATTTTGTAGAACTGTGCTCATCTTTGTTTATTGCTGCATGTGATTTTCTTTAGTTGGGTAAACATAGAATATCCTATTCTGCTATGTTTGAAAAGCTTCATTCCCCATACAAATCATTGTGAAAGCAAAGCAAGGAAACTAGCATCAGGTCAGCAGCAGGAATGGGCTCAGGCGTATTTGGACATGAGTCGGAACCGGCTGAGCTGTCCCATCAGGAAGCTGTCAAAGTGGACAGCCAATCATAGGCAGCAAAGGAATTCCCTCCCCAGCAGCTGCATGAATACATGCCCCCTGTATAAGTGCAGCTGCGGGGTAGCTGCGGGGTAGCTGTGGAGTAGCTGCGGGGTAGCTGCGGGATGGGGAATCCTCCACCACCTATGATTGACTGTCCGCTTTGACAGCTTCCTGATGGGACAGCTCAGCTCAGGCCGGTTGAGACTCGTGCTTGAGCTCATCCCTAGTCAGCAGCAACTTCAAGCATAGGTTAACCACTTTTGGACCGCAAAGTTTTACCCCCTTAATGACCAGGCTATTTTTTGCGATACGGCACTGCGTTACTTTAACTGACAATTGCGTGGTCGCGGGACGCTGTACACAAAAAAAATGGATGTCCTTTTTTTCCCTCAAATAGAGCTTTCTTTGGTGTTATTTGATCACCTGTGCGATTTTTATTTTTTGTGCTATAAACCAAAAAATAGCAACAATTCTGAAAAAAATAAACAAAAAAAAACCCAATATTTTTTACTTTCTGCTATAAAACATTCCCAATTAAAAAAAAAAAAAAAATTTCATCATTTTAGGCCAATATGTATTCTGCTTCATATTTTTGTAAAAAATCCCATTAAGTGTATTTTCGTTGGTTTGCACAAAAGTTATCACGTCTACAAACTAGGGGAAATATTTGTGTTATTTTTATGTAATTTTATTTTTTTCTTACTACTAGTAATGGCAGCGATCAGCGATTTTTAGCGGGACTGCAACATTGCGGTGGACAGATCGGACCCCTAACTGACATTTTTTACACTTTTGGGGGGACCAGTGACATTACTACAGTAATCAGTGCTAAACATATGCACTGTTACTGTAATAATGACACTGGCAGGGAAGGGGCTTAACCCAGTGGTGATCAAAGGGTTAAGTGTGAGCCTAGGGGAGTGTTTTTTAACTGCATAGGGCAGGGACTTGTGAAATGAACACAGATACCTGTGATTCTAAATAGGAGGAACACAGGCGCTCTGTTATCATTTCAGAGAGAATTACGGTCTGCTGTGTTTATAAGAGCTGACCGTCCTTCTCTCTCAGCGCGGAGCAATCGCAGGTACCTGGCGGCAATCACGGACGCTGGCCCCGTGGATCGGCATCCCCGCTGCCTAGTGGGGGTGGATGCGTGCCGCCAGTGGTGTGCGCTCGCCCCCAGGAGTGCTCCCACAAACCGACTGACCCATACGTCGGTTCACACAGCCGAGCCAGCCTGCCGCAGTATATCTACAGGGGGCGGTCAGCAAGTGGTTAAACTGCATTGCTATTTTTCCCTAAACCTGAAATCCAGGCAGATATAAAAGACACAAATGAATTCAGCTTTGTAATCATGAATTTATCTATAAATGTATTTCTATAGTTGTGCTCATAAGTTTACATACCCTGGCAGAATTTATGATTTCTTGGCCATTTTTCAGAGAATATGAATGATAACACAAAAACTTTTCTTTCACTCATGGTTAGTGTTTTGGCTGAAGCCATTTATTATCAATCGTCTCTTTTTAAATCATAATGACAACAGAAACTACCCAAATGACCCTGATCAAAAGTTTATATACCCCACTTCCTTATACTGTGTATTGCCCCCTTTAACATCAATGACAGCTTGAAGTATTTTATAGTATTTGTGGATGAGGCTCTTTATCTTCTCAGATGGTAAAGCGGCCCATTCTTCCTGCAAAAAGCCTCCAGTTCCTGTAAATTCTTGGGCTGTCTTGCATGAACTGCACGTTTGAGATCTCCCCAGAGTGGCTCAATGATATTGAGGTCAGGAGACTGAGATGGCCACTCCAGAACCTTCACTTTATTCTGCTGTAGCCAATGACAGGTCCACTTGGCCTTGTGTTTAGGATCATTGTCATGTTGGAATGTCCAAGTACGTCCCATGCGCAGCTTCTGGGCTGATGAATGCAAATTTTTCTCCAGTATTTTTTGATAACATACTGCATTCATCTTGTCATCAATTCTGACCAAATTTCCTGTGCCTTTGTAGCTCACACATCCCCAAAACATCAGCGATTCACCTCCGTGTTTCACAGTAGGAATGGTGTACCTTTCATCATAGGCCTTGTTGACTCCTCTCCAAATGTAGTGTTTATGGTTGTTGCCAAAAAGCTAAATTTTGGTCTCATCACTCCAAGTGACTTTGAGCCAGAAGGTTTGAGGCTTGTCTCTGCTGTTTGGCATATTTTAAGCGGGATACTTTGTGGCATTTGCGTAGTAATTGCTTTCTTCTGGCGACTCGACCATGCAGCCCATCTTTCTTCAAGTGCCTCCTTATTGTGCATCTTGAAACAGCCACACCACATGTTTTCAGAGAGTCCTGTATTTCACCTGAAGTTATTTGTGGGTTTTTCTTTGCATCCTGGACACTTTTCCTGGCAGTTGTGGCTGAAATTTTAGTTGGTCTACCAGACCGTGGTTTGGTTTCAACAGAACACCTCATTTTCCACTTCTTGATTAGAGTTTGAACACTGCTGATTGGCATTCTCAATTCCTTGGATATCTTTTTATATCCCTTTCCTGTTTTATACAGGCATACCCCGTTTTAAGTACACTCACTTTACCTACACTCACGAGTACGGACACAGCCTGGTCAGCTTGGCATGGCACTACTCCCGGTTTTTAACATTGGCGTCTATGGGAAATCTTAGTAAGCTTGACATGGCACTGCTCCCAAACCATAAGTGACAGGGATACCAAGGGAGCACCTAGAGGGGACCCAGGACTACAACATATCCTATTTGTGGCCGGCCAGCTTGCCTAGGTAATCTACCATGTCATAGTCCTGCATCCCCTTAACATGCTCCCCAAGCTTGGTGTCCTTGTCACTTATGGTTTGGGAGCAGTTCCATGTAAAGCTTACCAAGATTTCCTATGGAGCTAGTGTATTTTCATGCATTGAGAAATTAAAAAAGGTATTGCTTCATTTTAAATACATTTTCGTTTAACATACATGCTCTGGTCCCATTGTGTACTTAAAAATGGGGTATGCCTGTACAGTTCAACTACCTTTTCCCACAGATCCTTTTACAATTCTTTTGGTTTCCTCATGACTCAGAATCCAGAAACGTCAATGCAGCACTGGATGAAAGATGCAAGGGTCTGTCACATCAGGAGTGAAGGATTTCCTGTTCTTACATTTTGCACAATCTTTTGGACTGTACTCTTTATTCACATATTATGTTCACATTATGTTGATGTGCATTGATCACTATTATTATTTTTGATTGCTTTTTTAGCACCACCTTTGTATTATTTGTTTCACTGTTTGATTATTTTATCACATGCTCTCATTTTGCATGTCTCAAATTAGCGTGGCTTCTATTATATAATATCTATCACCTTTTGGCTTCTTTGGGCCACATTGAGTGTAGAGAAATTTTCTCGGGCTGCATATAAAGTAATAAAATGCTGCCGCGTCCTTCCCGTGCCGCCGCCCCCCCCATTTAACACAACTAGAGAATGATCAAATGAAATGAAATCAGTATACAGAGGTTTACTTCTTCTGAGAGATAATAAAGGAACACTCTAACCACCATGATCACTTCAGTGATTTGAAGTGGTTATGGTGGTAGGAGTCAGAAACACTGCACATGCCAAATCCCCCCCCCCCCCCCCCCCGAGGCAGCCTCTGGCTACCGTTAGTTGGAAGCTGCTGTGGCCATGCCCCGACCTCGTCTTCCTTCCTCCCCAGCAAAAAAAAATTGTCAGGGGGGCAGTGGGCCGCATTGCCTGTGGTTCCCAGCCACATGCAGCCCTCGGGTCGCAGGTTGGACATGCCTGGTCTATCAGGAGTCCAGAAACTCACTGACCTTTTATACACACAGACACTAATTACAAGCAAACAGATCACAGATGAGAATGGTTACCTTTAATAGCCATTCAAACCCCTTTGTGTCAACTTGTGTGCATGTTATCAGGCCAAAATCACCAGGGTATGTAAACTTTTGATCAGGGTCATTTGGGTAGTTTCTGTGGTCATTATGATTTAAAAAGAGTAAACACAGTTGATTGACAATAAATGGCTTCAGCCAAACACTAACCATGAGTGGAAGAAAAGGCTTTGTGTTATCACTCATATTCTCTGAAAAATGGCCAAGAAATCATAAATTCTGCCAGGGTATGTAAACTTATGAACACAACTGTATATGTAAGCATTGTAAGGACCTGAATTTGACAGCCCCTGAACGGCAGAGCTGAGGGAATGAGAGGGCACTGAAAGGTGGAGAGAACATAGTGACAAAGAGACAAGCCCATCATTGTGCTGCTTTTCTTTGCACAGCCCAGTCACAGGATGGGGGTGGGGACAGGCCTGTGTAAGTATCAGGACTGGATGGACAGAAATAAAAATAATACAAAGAAAATAAAACAGTATTCACTGCTTTATAAGTCTGCCCTTAGGGTAATCAAAAACTAATAAAATGCAAGGTATTTGCTTTTTTATGTACTTTCTATACATTTGCAAACATTGGCATTTCTGTCCTCTCCGGGGTGAGAAATGTGGAAGTTCATCCAGCTTAGTAAAACTTTTAATTTAGAAGTATATTTCTTATGGCCATTATAAATACCGGCAGACAAAAACCCATGACCTAACAAATCTACAAGTCAAGGCTGTGCTGTGCAGCTGTAAAATGTTAACATAAGCAATTTCTGACTTGTAAACTTCGTCCAGCTCAAGGTATTGTATACGATACAGTAAGGGCCCGTTCACAGCAGCGGGCATGCGTTATAGTACACATATGACAATATAAACCTAAACAGAGAAATAACTTCACAACAGGATATAGAAACTTTACAAGAAGAAGACCTAGTTAAAATAGAGCATTCGGCAGCAATATGGCAGATTAGGTTCAATACTGAAAAATGTAAAGTAATGCACTTGGTAGTTAACTACTTGCCGACTGCCGCACGACTATTTACGTCGGCAGTCAGCCCCTCACAGGCAGAGCGACGTAGTACTAAGTCGCTAGCCTGTGAGGGTCTTGGGAGCAAGCGTGCGCCCCCCGAGGCGCGCTCCCGCGCGGTCACGAACCCCCCTGCGCGCGTGACCGGCGGACCCGGTCACTCTGCGATCATCGGTGCAGAGGGAGAAAGGCAGGCGGCTGATGTAAACAAGCCGCCTGTCATTCTCCCCTGTGTAGAAACAGTGATCATACGGTTCTACTATGTAGGACCGTTGATCACTGTTCCTACACCTCAAGCCACAGCCAATCACAGTTAGAATCACGCCCCTAGGGACACACATAACCCCTCCCTCTCAAAAAAAGTTAACCCCTTCCCTTCCAGTGTAATTTTACAGTAACAGTGCATATGTATAGCACTGATTACTGTAGAAATGTCACTGGTAACCCCAAAAGTGTCAAAAATGTTAGTCAAGGGTCTGATCTGTCCGCCGCAATGTCGCAGTACCGCAAAAAAATCGAAGATCGCCGCCATTACGCGTTAAAAAAAAAAACAACAAAAATGACAAAAATCTTTCCCTTTGTTAGTAAACGCGATAACTTTTGCGCAAACCAATCAAAATACGCTTTTTGCGATTTTTTTTTTTTTTACCAAACATATGTAGCATAAAACAAATTGGCCGAAAATGTTAAAAAATTTTAATTTTTACATTTTTTGGGGGGGGGGGGAATTTCATATAAAAAAATTTGAAAAATATTGTTATTTTTGCAAAATTGACGCTCTTTTTTTGTTTATAGCGCATGATCAAAAAATCGCACAGGTGATCAAATACCGCCAAAAGAAAGCTCTGTTTGTGGGAAAAAAAGGGCGTCAATTTAGTTTGGGTACAGCGTCGAACGACCGCGCAATTGTCCCTTAAAGTCACGCAGTGCAGAATCGCAAAATAGGCCCTGGTCAGGAAGGGGGTAAAATCTTCCGGGGCTTAAGTGGTTAAAAATATGCATGCAAGTTACACTCTAATGCAGTGTTTTTTAATCTTTTTTCTGTCTAGGCACCCTTCAAAACTGTGGACAATCTCGAGGCACCCTTTAAAAATTACAGAGAGTCTCGAGGCACCCCATTCTAAAATGTAAAAACTATTCTAAAAGTTTTACATAATGCAGCAGCATCCACACATGTAGGACACCCAACATTAGAGGTGAATAACTCTTCCAAAGCATGCTTGAGGTGATTGTAGCCGTATTAGTGCACTTGTGACAGAGATAATTGAGTACTGCCCGTGATACTTTTTTTATTTGCACTAACATACAATTTTTTTAGGACAAGCTTTCGGGCTATGTCCCCTTCATCAAGGTCCAAGTAGAACTGTTTGTGATACTTTTTTTATTTGTACCAACATACAATTTTTCAGGACAAGCTTTCGGGGTATGTCCCCTTCATCAAGGTTTAAGCAGTAGTGCTTGGACCTTGATGAAGGGGATACCCTGAAAGCTTGTCCTGAAAAATTGTATGTTGGTACAAATAAAAAAAGTATCACAAACAGTTCTACTTGGACTTTGATGAAGGGGACATACCCTGAAAGCTTGTCCTAAAAAAATTGTATGTTGGTGCAAATCAAAAAAGTATCACAGACAATACTGCTTGGACCTTGATGAAGGGGACATACACCGAAAGCTTGTCCTGAAAAATTGTATGTTGGTGCAAATAAAAAAGTATCACAGACAATACTGCTTGGACCTTGATGAAGGGGACATACACCGAAAGCTTGTCCTGAAAAATTGTATGTTGGTGCAAATAAAAAAGTATCACAGACAATACTGCTTGGACCTTGATGAAGGGGACCTACCCCGAAAGCTTGTCATGAAAAATTGTATGTTGGTGCAAATAAAAAAGTATCACGTACAGTACTGCTAGGACCTTGATGAAGGGGACATACACCAAAAGCTTGTCCTGAAAAATTGTATGTTGGTGCAAATAAAAAAGTATCGTGGACAATATAGCTTGGACCTTGATGAAGGGGATACCCCGAAAACTTGTCCTGAAAAATGTTTTTCTTCTCCCTCTCCCTCGGTTTTTCTGCATCACTCAACTAATTTGAGCCCAATTCTGATGAAGAGGGACGGGGAAGGTCAAACAGGCATGCCATTGGTTGTTAGGGCTTGAGCAGCTAGAAGTTTGCAATGGTGCACAGTGAAAACATGTGGCCTTGTGTAACTGAAAGGCAGCTTTCTCCACACGCCAGCTTGAAAACAATTTGTGGGCTATTTTTAGGTATTTTGCCAAGGCACCCCTGAGGAAACCTCATGGCACCCTGGTTGAAAAAGGCTGTACTAGGATATGGGAAATGGTAGTGACCTATGCACACTTACATATACAGGTTAAGCTGGATGCTCCTGTGTCTTTATTCAACCATTCCAGCTGAAATGATGCAGAATGTGCGCATTATGGTGTACTTTATGCATGTGGACTGCGATGGCACCAGTAATTATGTTTATGAGTGAAAGTGTTTATGAATAAATGGCACATCGCTGAACTCTATGTGATGCTGTGCCATGCATTGTAAGCTGTTGTGATAAAATGTACACCTGAATCCATTTATTGCAGCACATATCCATGCAGCACATTGGTATTAACCGGCCTTATATAAAACACGAACACTTAAGAGTATTTTTGCAGACGTCGGACTTAACGATACTACTTTTTTTTTTTTTTATGCTACTTGCTGACTTTGGCTTCACTAATACGGGGTGCTTAATGAGAAAACTGTTTAATGGACCATGCGAAAAACACAGCACAAATTGCTTGGCTTCTAAAAAAATAAAATCAGAGGTGTTTAGTCTAGTAACCACTCATATCTCAACTGGCATTCATTAGAATAATAATGAGGCTTTGTTTGATTTTCTTCCTTTTTAAGCCCAGTTCTGTTTTTCTTTACGATTATAAAACGGGTTTCATTAGAAGGGCTTGCAGTGGGACTTTATAAAACGGGGTTTCGTTAGAAGGGCTTGCAGTGGGACTTTAGTGACATGGAAGAGTGACCAGAGTAAAGTTTGTGATGTCATCAGTGTGCGGCCCTGGCTTCTATTATTCAGTATTAGGGCCTAGTTACATGACCATCCAAGGCCGGACACCCCAGATCAGTGTATTTCTGTTGTAGGTTCATCCAGGTATTTGCAATCAGCTGAAGACAGGAAGCTGGTACAAATCAATGAAAGGATGACACCACCGCTGTTCACATGGGTGTAAATTGAGCAATTAAATGTAGTTAGGGACAGATGAGCGGGCCTGTATGCAGACAGATTGCGTCCAGGGCCACTTATTTGCCCCTAACTGCATACTTATATAGGCTGAGCGGCTACAGTCGATCATAAACATAGTCCATATCCATTGCAGAAATATGCTGATGTGGACGGTGTACAGCCCTGGACCTTAGGCCATCAGCACCACAGAGCGTTACCTCCTTCTTTGCCATAGCCTTGCTTGGTAATGGAAACGTGACTTTTGCCCAAAATGGACATACTTATACATTCACCCTGTCACTGTCAAACTTGCATTTATATACTCTGAACAAAATTATAATCGTAACACTTTTGTTTTTGCCCCCATTTTTCATGAGCTGAACTCAAAGATCTAAGACTTTTTCTATGAACACAGAAGGCCTATTTCTCTCCAATATTGTTCACAAATCTGTCTAAATCTGTGTTAGTGAGCACTTCTCCTTTGCTGAGATAATCCATCTACCTCACAGGTGTGACATATCAAGATGCTGATTGGACAGCGTGATTATTGCACAGGTGTGCCTTAGGCTGCCCACAATAAAATGCAACTCTAAAATGTGCAGTTTTGTCACACAGCACAATGCCACAGAGGTCGCAAGTTGTGAGGGAGCGTGCAATTGGCATGCTGACTGCAGGAATGTCCACCAGAGCTGTTACCTGTGAATTGAATGTACATTTCTTTATCATAAACTGTCTCTAAAGGCGTTTCAGAGAATTTGGCAGTACAGCCAACCGGCCTCACAACCGTAGACCACGTGTAACCACACCAGCCCAGGACCTCCACATCCAGCATCTTCACCTCCAAGATCGTCTGAGACCAGCCACCTGGAAATCTGCTGCAACAATCGGTTTGCATAACCAAAGAATTTCTGCACAAACCGTCTCAGGGAAGCTCATCTGCATGCTCGTCATCCTCATCGGGGTCTCAATCTGACTGCAGTTTGTCGTAACCGACTTGAGTGGGCAAATGCTCACATTCAATGGCGACTGGCGCTTTGGAGAGGTGTTCTCTTCATGGACAAATCCCGGTTTTCACTGTACAGGGCAAATGGCAGACAACGTGTATGGCGTCGTGTTGGTGAGCGGTTTGCTGATATCAATGTTGTGGATCGATTTTCCCATGGGGGCGGTGAGGTTATGGTATGGGCAGGCGTAAGTTATCGACAACAAACACAGGTGCATTTTATTGATGGCAATTTGAATGCAAAGAGATACCGTGATGAGATCCTGAGGCCCATTGTGCCATTCATCCACATCTAAACGCATCTAAACTTGTTTGAACGCCTTTCTGCCCGCACTGATGTCCCTTTAAAAAGCTCTAACTGCCTGAGGAGGTGGGAAAGAAGGGTGATCATGTTATCACTGTGATTAGCTGTCATACTGGTCATGTAATCAGGAGCCAATCCCATTGGCTACCGATCTTTAGTCCAAAGCAAGAGATGTCTTTTGCATCTTGGTCTCTTTGCTGGGAGCAGGCAGTGAGTTATGTGTATGTGCAGCATGCGGGCATTACCCATTTGCTGTCACATATTGGTGTTAGCAGGAATATCTAAACACAGGAAAAATTGATCTGGGAGGCATAACATGTATTTATGCTTTCCAGTATAATGACTGGGAACAAAGCTTTGAAGATAATGCCTTAGCAGTTGCTAACCATTAGACCGTTAGAGATTACATTAAAGTGCATCTTTGTAAATATTCCTATTTTTCTGGAGGGCTTTTGTTTTTTTTTAAGCATTAAATTTAAAGCTGCGTACTTAGCATTTTGGCAATAGATTGCCTACCTAAATTTTCAGGCTTCCATGAATGTAGAGCCAGCCGACACTTTATTCTCAGAGTTATACCTCCACGTTGGAAGTCAGCACTCTCTGGAAACATTTCATAAAACTATACAGGCAATTTGACAAGCCACAATATCCAGGCATCTCTCCCGCTGCTAAAATGTATACAGTAATATGTATGTGTACATGGGGAATTGGTGTGCTTTCCTATACAAATAAATGTAAAAAAAAATGGATATAAGGAGGATCTTCATTTTTTATTCTTAATGATCCTGCCTGTGTTAACCACTTGCCTACTGGGCACTTATACCCCCTTCCTAACTAGGCCAATTTCCAGCTTTCAGTGTGCTCACACTTTGAATGACAATTACTCAGTCATGCAACACTGTACCTATATGAAAATGTTGTCCTTTTTTTTTTTTTTACACAAATAGAGCCTTCTTTTGGTGGTATTTAATCACCACTGGGTTTTATATTTTTTGCACTATAAATAAAAAAAGACTGAAAATGTTGTTTAAAAAATTAATTTTCTTTGTTTTTGTTATAAAATTTAGTAATTTAGTCATTTTTCTTCACAAATTTTGACCAAAATGTATATTGCTACATATCTTTGGTAAAAATAACCCAAATCAGTTTATATTATTTGGTCTTTGTTAAGGTTGTAGAGCCTACAATCTATGGTGCCAATCATTGAAAATTGATCACACCTGATCACATCTGATGTGCTGACGGCTCATTTCTTGAGACACTAATGCCTCGTAGACACGTACCGATCGTCGGCCGAACGATCGGCCGTCTTTTGTCCAGGGCTGTCGTGTCTGTTGAAAACTGCAAAAGACTGCACACGAATTTTATCGGCCAACAACAGCCGACTGCAGAAGTGATATCATGTGATGGTTAACTTTCCTTGTCTTTTTTCTTTTCTGAGCATGCCCAGTCTTGCTAATTGGCTGTCTGTCGGCCGAAATCTGTACTGACTGGCGAACAATCGGCCGTTCTGGTGTTGGCCAACAAAAATTTTAATGCCTGCACGACAGATTCTGTTCGGCCGAAAATGCGCTGTCGGCAGCATCATACTAACAAGCCTACAATCGGCCGATCGGTCGTCGGACGAATATTTACGGCTGACGATCGGTACGTGTGTACGAGGCTTTAGGGCTCTTTCACACTATAAGTCCGTCAAACGGACTCCATTTATCTCAGTGGGGGATCGATCTGCCGATCCCCCGCTGAGCAGGAGGATGATAGCTGTGTCTCCGCGCTGTGTGCGGAGACACAGCTGTCAGTTCCCCATGCATCTCTATGGGGAAATCGGATGGGAACGGACCGTCTGTCCATTCTCATCCGATCCGATCCACTGGACAGATGGAAAATAGGGTTTCCATCCGTCCAGATTTGACGGATCGGATTTCAGCGGACATGTCTCCGCTGACATCCAATGCCCCATAGAGATGCAAGGGGGGACCGTTCAGATCCGCCAAAAAAACGGACAGGTGGATCTGAACGGTCCGCCTGTGTGAAAGGGGCCTTAAGGCCTGTACACACAATAAGAAAATCTGAAGGGAAATTTCGTCCGACGACCAATCTGCCGATTTTCGGATTGTTAGTATGGTGCTTTCGACAGCCGACTCCAGGAATTTTTCGTCCGAAAAGTCGATGTGCAGGCTATGAAATCTTTATCGTCCGTCAACACAACATCCGATTTTCGTCTCATTAGTACAGTTTTCCACGGAAAAAAATCTTAAGAGCAAGTCTGGGCATGCTCAGAGACGAAAGAACACATACATAGCAATCCAACACATGACGTCACTTCTGAAGTAGAATTCTGTCGTACGGGAAAATTTGTGTGAAAATAACCTCTTCACTTTCCACATCAGACTAGCATGCCACAAAAAACGGACGACAGATCGTTCGATAATCTGATCGTGTGTACAGGGCTTAAGGCTGGCCACACATGTTCAATTCTCTTGTACAATTTTCCTTTAGATTTACCTTAAACTATGTAGTGCAAGAGCCTGCCTAATTGGATACAATTAAAAGTTGTTTAGTTTGTTTGACCTCATATATGGTTTTTGGTAAACCTAAAGGAAAATTGTGCAAGAAGATTAAACATGTATGGCCAGCCTAACAAGCCAGGACAATACAAATACCCCCCAAAATTACCCCTTTTTGAAAAGTAGTGGCACTGTAGGGACACTGTAGGGGCACTGTAATGGCACTGTAGGGGCACTGATGTATCATGCCAACTCACGCTGCTGCGGTGTTTCTCTCTCCTCTCCTCACACCGATACAGAAGAGGAGAGAGAAACCCTGCAGCAGGGTGAGTTGAACCGGGCATGATCGTTCCATCATTGGACAGGCGATCACATGGTAAAGGGCCGCTGTGATTGGCCCTTACCCCGATCCGTGATGCGCTGGGTCCCGTGGACCCAGCAATCACAGACACTTCCGGGTGTGCCTCAGGGGCCATATGAAGGCCTTCCAGAACTAACCAGCCACAATTTAGCAGTCATTTGGCTATAGCGCTGTCAGCAAGTGGCTAAGCAGGATATACACCGTCAATTCTTTTTCATTCAACCAGCGGGTTGAATTGAAAAAACTGACAGTTTCCAGCATCAACACAAGCGATGTGTGATGTGGGGATCTTTCCCACTCTTCTATTGTATTCTGACAGTGGGGACTCCCTCTCCCCCGCCCGTCAGGATACTGTGATTAGTGGCTGCGAGCGCTGATCAAATGGTAGTTTTCCAGCAAGACTGCTCAACAGAAGCCAGTCGTTTTTTGAAGTCAGTCGTTTTTTTGAACAGACAGTGGTACCCATGTGTTCTAAAAGTCAGCTGGCTCCTGCTGAACCAGCTGACTTTTGATACGTGTGTGCTGGGCTTTATGCTCTTAGTGCCGGTTCACACTAGGTCGCTCCGACTTAGGGGGCGACCTGTGAAGTCGCGTGCAGTGCGACTTCGGCGCGACTTGCATGGACTTCATAAAATGAATGTCTATGCAAGTCGCCTCCAGGTCGCCCCGAAGTAGTACAGGACCCTTTTTCTAAGTCGGAGCGACTTGTGACGCTCCTATTAGAACGACTCCTGTACTACACAATGGGAGCGTAACGGACTGCGACTTGTCAGGCTAACAAGTCGCGGTCCAAGTCGGATCAATGTGAATGCGGTCTTACACCAATGTTGCATTTGTATTGTAAGTAAACAGAGGAAAAGCAGTCTACTGACTGGTTGAACTAAACACACTCATCTAGATTGGAAGCTCTAACGAGCAGGGCCCTCTGATTCCCCCTGTATTGAATTGTACTGTAACTGTTTTGTCTTCCCCCACACTGTAAAGCGCTGCGCAAACTGTTGGCGCTATATAAATCCTGTATAATAATAATAATATAATAATAACAATCTGTCTAACGTAAGCCCCGTACCCACGGGTTGAGTATTGGCCGGTTCAACAGAAACCAACCGACATTCAACCCATGTGTACGGCAGCCTGGCCGAATGTCCAGGTTCTGTCAAATGGGCATGCCTGAAAAACATATGCTGATCGGTATCCGATCAGCGCTCTCAGTCAGTAACCACAAGCACTGATTGGTGTGTTCCAGCAGGGGGAATGTCAGAATACAACAGCTCAGAGGGGAGATCGCAGTACTAACATCGGATAGTTAGTACAGAAAACTCTCAATCATCTGTTTTTTTGTGGTTTAGTCTGCTGGGCTGAAGGATAAGAAAACTGACTAGTGTGTACCTAGCCTGGCTACATTTACAGTTGGCTTGGTGTCTTTGGTCATTTTTGGGGTGTTTTTACACATTCCTTGTGAGTTTTGAGGCTCAAGTGTTTTGACCAATGGAAAGCTAGTTACAAGGAGAAGGAGACTGTTATGCACATTTTCCTGCATTTTTAAGCTGCTTCCATTGAAGTTCTTGTACTTTTTCTGTGTATTGAGTGACAGTACATTGTGCAGATGTGAATGGTTACAATAGAAGAACCTAGAAGTCTGAGTGTTGAAGTACTTCTGTAAACGTGCTTCAGGTTACCCAAGTGTGAAAGGCGTTTAGTCCAGTAGCACTGCCATGTGCAAAAGCAAAATATTTTTTTACAGAGTATATATATAAAGAAAAGGTAGGTCAAATATGTACATGGCCATATTTTGTTAAGACCAATGGAACAGGAAAAAGTTGATATACCTGTAGTTCTGCAGACTTAGAAAAGAATTCATAGGCAGGTGCAGGCTATGTCAGGGCTGGATTTAGACATCATGCTGCCCAAGGCAATCCCGAATGACAATACTCTTTTGTACAGGCTTCATGACATGTGATTACGTCATATAATTACGTTGGGTAAAACTGTCATATATAAGCTTTTGGTGCTAGTAACCTGGAACTGGTACTTTTCAGAACTGAGCTCCTATACTAAAGGCCCGTACACACGTACCGATCGTCGGCATACAAACGTCGGCGGACGAAAGATCTGCCGATTGTACGTGTGTTAGTATGGTGCCTCCGACAGATGTCTGCGCACAATCCGCGGACAAAAGTCTTTCGTGCAAACATGAAAATTTTTGTCTGCAGACACCAGAACGGACGATTGTTCGCCTGTCAGTACAGAATTCGGCCGACAGACCGCAGATTTGCAAGACTGGGCATGCTCAGAAAATTAAAAACACAGGGAAAGTTAACCATTACATGACATCACTTCTGCAGTCAGCTGAAGTCTGCAGACAAAATTCTTGTGCTGTCCTTGTGCTGTCTTTGCACTTTTCAACAGACACCGACATCCCGGGGAGAAAAGACGAACATTTGTATGACGACGATCTGCGTGTGTGTATGGGGCTTAAGTCCTTCGTAATGTCAACCCACACACTCAGTCTCCCTAATGCACAGTAAACATAAACCCTTGTTTGCTTAAGCTGGATACACACTATCCAACTTTTGTGGTTAGATTTCCTTCAGATTTACCTTTTCTATGTAGTGCAAGGGCCTGCCAGATTGCATACAAATTGAAAGTGTTTAGGTTTGACCTCATATTATATGGTTTTGGTAAGTCTAAAGGAAAAAGTCTTCAGAAAATCTTATAGTGTGTATTGCCCATTATGCCCCATACACACGTGCAGATTATCTGCAGACTTTTGTCTGCAGACTTACCTTTTCTATGTAGTGCAAGGGCCTGCCGGATTGCATACAAATTGAAAGTGTTTAGGTTTGACCTCATATTATATGGTTTTGGTAAATCTGCAGACAAAAGTCTGCAGATAATCTGCACGTGTGTATGGGGCATTAGTTCCCTCTCCTTCACAGAATTCCTTGACACCAAAGACTCAGGGGTTGATTTACTACAACTGTAGAGTGCAAAATCTGGTGCAGCTCTGCAATGAAGCCAAACAGCTTCCAGGTTTTATTGTCAAAGCTTAATTGAGCAAGCTGAAGTTAGAAGCTGATTGGCTACCATGCACAGCTGCACCAGATTTTGCTCTCTCCACAACCCCTAAGGCACCTTTCACACAGGCGGACCGTTCAGATCCGCCTGTCAGTTTATTTGGCAGATCTGAACGGTCACCCCATGCATCCCTATGGGGCATCGGATGTCAGCGGAGACATGTCTGCTGAAATCCGACCTGATCCGTCAAATCTGGAGGGATGGAAACCCTATTTTCCATCCGTCCAGTGGATCGGATGGGATCGGATGAGAATGGACCGACAGGCCGTTCCCATCCGATTCCCCCATAGAGATGCATGGGGACCTGACAGCTGTGTCTCCGCACACAGCGCAGAGACACAGCTGTCATCCTCCTGCTCACTGGGGGATCGGCGGATTGATCCCCTGCTGAGATAAACGGAGTCTGTTTGACGGACTCCTAGTGTGAAAGAGCCCTAAGGATGAAGATGAAGGCACTAGTATCTACTATTAGTGTGAACTATTGAAACAAAAAGTCTGCTTTCTATGCAGATAAAACATACTTTTCTAGCACATACATTCCTTCATGAAAGGTTTGTTTCTTTCTCTGTGCATCATCACATAGGCCATGAAACAATTCCATTTTTTTTAAACCATGGAAGTTTCCTTTATCAACTCAATGTGACTTAAAAGTAAGTTTAAACCATGTTTAAACACAAATGTACCAATGAGAACCTATTCTCCATGGCGTCATAATGGCATCAGTTTCCCAACTAAAAAATAAATGCAAACATATACTGTGTGTATATATATATATATATATATATATATATATATATATATATATATATATATACACAGTATAACACAATAAATCGGTCCATGGGCTTTTCTTTGTTGTCATGTTGGGGGGAAAAAACTTTGATAGGGTATAGGGATTATGGGATGCCCAACTTGACTTGAAGAAACAGATGAGGACATCTTCTTTCCTATGTAGAGAGAAAGAGGCCAGCCTGGAGACAAAGCCCCCCCTAGGCCTAGAGGACCCCTCCTAGGCCACTAACAGCCTATTCAGCACTTAATATCACTCCCCTGCTGGCCAGGCTCCACCATTAAGGCTCCATTCACATGTAGGCGTTTTGGGGCGTTTTTGGGGAGTTTTTCTGCTCTAGGATCAGCTCTCAAAACGCCCAACAAGACAAATCCTATTCATTTCAATGGCCTCTGTTCACATCTGAGCGTTTTGACGCTGTAAGCAAAACGCCCAACGCTCAAAAAAGTACATGAGCTTCTTTTTGGGCAGATTACAGGCGTTTTCCATTGGTTTATATTCAATCTAAAAACGCCTGCACAAAAAACGCCTGTAAAAACGCCTGTAAATCGCGGTAAAAATCGCGGTAAAATCGCGGTAAAAACGCGCGAAAAACGCTACGCTCAGGTGTGAATGTAGCCTAAGGGATTATCCAACCACCCTGCCAGCCCTCTGCCTGGGGATCGGCTCGAAAGCAAGCCCACACGTCTGTCAAGCGGCTTGCTGTGGGGGCAAACACAGAAAAGGAGAAGCCAAAAGCACCAAGGGGGAGCCTCAGAAGAGGAGGTTTGTGGCTGCTCTGTGCAATACCATTGCAGGTGAGTATAACATGTTTATTATTTTAATATAAAAAAATAAATTGGCTTTATAAACGCTTTAAACCTAATTTATTGTACAACTATAGTCTTCTGTTTATTATACTATCTATACATATAAAGTACAAGTGTCTCTGCGTCCAGTCCCTGTGTCCGTGGGATTGCACTACTGCGCATGTGCCCCACGGACAGCCGTTGGGACTTGGTGTGCAGAGACTTCGGGCGGCCGGGCGAAACTGTTGAAGCGGCGTGTGTGCGCTGACACGCGGCGGGTGCACGCTCGTGTGTATTTACTGCTAAGCGGCAGCGGCCGTTACAAGTGGCGGCGGGCGAGCGATGTCACGCGAGAGCCGCTCGGTCAGCTCTGGGCGTGTCCCCGATGTTGCTAGGACAACAGGGACGCTATGCGCAGAGCTGGCTACGTCATGCGGCTCTCGCGTTGTTAGAAAAAAAGAACGAGATAAGCAAGAGCCGCTCAGTCAGCTCTGCGCATGTCCCCGACGTTGCTAGGGCAACAGGGACGCAGAGCTGACAGAGGCTCTCGCTTAACTGGAACAAGTCTGTTTTTACAAAGTTTTGACCACATATGTTCTAGCGCCCGTTAATTTAACGGGCTTAATGTCTAGTCTGTCATAAAGCTAAATTCCAAAGGTACTAGTCATTTTTGCCCAACACCCAAGAGACAGCACAACAATCCAGTCCTGAGGGCATCAGGCACTAATGCAGGGTAATCTGTATATACATCGGGAGACAGGAAAGGGGACTAGGTGACAATGGGAGGCAAAAAGGATAAGTGCACTTTTTGTATAAAAATGAACTCATCCTGTAAATACTATATTGCTTTCTAAACCAGTGTTTCTCAACCTTCTTTTCAGTCTAGGTACCCTTTAAAATGATATTAAATCTCAAGACATCGTATTAACTGATGGTGGCATTGGCTGTTAGGATGCCAGTGTCTAGAAAGTCATATTCATGCATGATTAAAACCCGTGGCTTTAAGTAATTGAAAGGCAGCCTTGATCCACCTGCTAGCTTGTATACATTTTTTGATACATTTTTAGGCATTTTTGCCAAGGCACCCCTGAAGAAACATCAAGACACCCCCAGATGCCTGGGCACGTTGGTTGAAAAAGGCTGTTCTAAACCATAACAACATTTGTAAAAACGTCTTTCTTAAAACGAACAGAATTGGCAGACAATGGGCTCCCATAAAAAATGACATTATTTTTGTAGGTTTATCCAGAAAACATGTTGAGTCAAGCCACAATTTGGCATTGTAGAAAGGTTTTAGTCACCATGGTTACCTGTTAAGATGTCAGACAGTTCTTGTTTTTCTTAAAATATTAGAAAGTGAAATGTTTGGAGAACTTGCACTTTTTTTGACCTGAAAGTTTTTATCTGACATGTGCCATCATATTGCTGGTTGGGTTCAGGTTACCTCATGTCCATATCTTTTTTTCCTCTATTGTGGTAATGTGTTTGCTGTGTGATTGATTGGGACATAAATACATCCCCTCTCGATTTTGAAGCATGTTGTTGACACTTTCAGGCACGTTTCTCTCTGAATTCCCTGATTTGATCGGGTTAAGCATACACAGGTGTTTTACATCACAGTGAGCTTGCTTCACTCTCATCTTTTTTAATTTCAGATTTTTGCCAGTTTATAATGTGCGTAGCGGAAGTTGTGTATTAAAGTAGGGTGACCAGACCGTCCCTGGTTTCCGGGGACAGTCCCCGGACTGAGGACACTGTCCCCGGACCAAGCCTGTCCCCGGTTTTGTCTTCCTGGATTCAGGGCCAGAATACCGTAGACAGGGCATCCCATGCTGGCTGAGAAACAGCCTGGTGGCTCGAATAAAAAGTGGGCACGTTATCAGGGCCCGCGACATGGGATTGTGGCTGCCTTAGGGTCATTAAAATATATACATGTTAAGTTAGGAAAGGTAGGTAGCTTTTAAAAAAAAACAAAAAACATTTTTCTTAATAGGGTCAGTGCAGCTTTAAGGCTGTGAGGAGCAGGTCACTGGGATTTATGGTGGGGAAAACGTGACCTTCTTGAAGGTTTGCCATGTGTCATGGGCTATATAAAGTGATGCGTGACTGACCTTCCCTCAGTTTGTCCTGGATCGGCTCGGCGAGCTCCCCTCCCACCCTGTCGTGGCACCATTATGTGGTTTTGTCACCCTTGAATTAAGGGGGGACTTTGTTGAATGAATTATTTGTTTAGCGCTTGAGTTCTATGACTGAGTGAATTTCTAAGGCTTGAATTTTAGTTTATTATGTATATTTATTCTTTTTTATGTTTTTATTAAAATTTTAATTGATGAATTTATACCAATAAAGGTGCTGCAGCCATTTCAATACCATCTTTTCTTTGTGTCTGTTTATTTCAAATATTGCTAAGGACATATCTTGACATGAAGGTGCAGCCTACAATCCCATGCCGACGTCTCTGTATATTATGTAGTCCTGTGCCCAGTGCTCTGTGTGCTATGCAGTCTTGTACCCAGCGCTCTGTGTATTATGCAGTCTTGTACCCAGCGCTAAGTGTATTATGCAGTCCTGTGCCCAGCGCTCTGTGTGTTATGCAGTCCTGTACCCAGCACTTTGTGTGTTTTGCAGTCCTGTACCCAGCGCTCTGTGCATTATGCAATCCTGTACCCAGCACTCTGTGTGTTATGCAGTCCTGTACCCAGCGCTCTGTGTGTTATGCAGTCCTGTACCCAGCACTTTGTGTGTTTTGCAGTCCTGTACCCAGCGCTCTGTGCATTATGCAATCCTGTGCCCAGCGCTCTGTGTATTATGCAGTCCTGTGCCCAGTGCTCTGTGTATTATGTAGTCTTGTGCCTTGCGCTCTGTGTGTTATGCAGTCCTGTACCCAGTGCTCTGTGGATTATGCAGTCCTGTACCCAGTGCTCTGTGTATTATGCAGTCCTGTGCCCAACGCTCTGTGTATTATGCAATCCTGTGGCCAGCGCTCTGTGTATTATGCAGTCCTGTACCCAGCACTCTGTGTATTATGCAGTCCTGTACCCAGCACTCTGTGTATTATGCAGTCCTGTACCCAGTGCTCTGTGTATTAAAGTGGAGTTCCAGCCTCAAAACGAAAATTTGACATCCGCTTGCTCTAAGTAACCTGAAAAAGAATTGGATAATCACGATTTTTTTTTTTTGCTTTACTTACCTTGTTTTTGAAGAAAATATACTTACCTTCCTTCCACTTCCTCCCTCTGCAGCCGCGGCCCACGCCGTGACTTCCTGCTTGCATTGACTCCTGGGAGCCGAATGTCATCGTTCCCAGGAATCAATGCGCCTGCACCGGCCCCGCTCGTCAGTTCCGGTGCAGGCTCGTCATTCCCTGCTAAACAGCTTCTGGGCAAGCTGTTCTGGGACTCCAACGTCACCGAAGAGGACACCGAAGAGGACGCTCTGGCTTCAGCTGCCCACACCTGAGATGGCAGCGCTGGACAAGACATTTTCAAGGTAAGTATTTCTTCTAAAAGCTAAGTGAACCTGGGAACAGTCCAGAGGCTATCATTGCTGAAATGCACTAGCCCTGACTGTCCCGGGGATATTTTTTTAGAAAAAAAAAATTTGATACCGCAACTCCGCTTTAAGCAGTCCTGTGCCCAGTGCTCTTTGTATTATGCAGTCCTTTGCCATTTGCCAATAAAAATATGTCCCCTGATTTCATTTTAAAAATCTGGTCACCTTATATTAAAGCCCAACACTGACCAAAGTAAAAATCCTCCCTTGCAGTGGGTCTGCCTCTGCACTGCATGGGCTAAATGCTGGTTTAGGTCTACGGAACGGAAAATCATGTTTAGGGCTCGTTCCCATTAGTGGTTGGCGGGTCTGAGAAGTCAAATAGGATCGGTGGCGGGAGCTCAGCTACAAAGTAACGTTTCTGCAAACTGACCAATGGAAAGATAAGCATGAAGATTTTTTTCTTCACAGGGGAATGCTTTTGGCATTTTTCAGTGGCCCTGACAGGTTTACTTTACATGGTAATGGATTTGGATACATATATTTTTATTTATATAATTGTATTTATCATTTTAAATAAAAGGAAAAAAAGGAACATTTTTGCTTTTTCTCATTAGAGTTTTATTCTTTATAGGATAAGTTCACCTTTGGGAACATGAATCAGGTAGAACATGTAACATGTTCCCAGTGCTGTAGGCTTACACAAATTATCAGGGGTTCAACATTTATTTTATTGCTAACATTTTGATTGATGTTCCTTATGTATGTCAAACTGGCGGCCCTCCAGCTGTTGCGGGAACTACAAATCCCATGAGGCTTTGCAGTAACAAGTATGACTCCCACAGGCAGAGGCATGATGGGATTTGTAGTTCTGCAACAGCTGGAGGGCCGCCAGTTTGACACCCCTTTCAGCACTGCCTTACTTTCACTGGCTTTTGTGTACTCATGCAACACTGTACATAAACCAAATTTCTGTAACTATTTTTCCACAAATAGAGCTTTCTTTTGCTGGTATTTGATTGCCACTGGGGTTTTTATTTTTTAATTGTATAAATGAAAAAAAGTGGAATTTTTATTTATTTATTTATGTATTAGTAATGGAGGTGATCAGCGACTTATAATAGGACTGCAATAGTGCAGCAGGCTTTGCAGGGAGAAAAAAAATGGAACATAGCTGCTGTCTGTAGAGAGCTCTGTGTTGTTTACCAGCACAGGGCTCTCTTCTGTCATTTGACCAGTTGATTAGCAGGTTCCAGTCATAAATCATCGGCCGGGACCTCCTAATTGGCTTGTGCTGTAGCAAATGACACATGCCCCCTATCCAGAATTACAGATCATGTATATTTACTGATAATTTAATTGATATTAGGTTTGAGTTAGTGTGACTATTGAATATACCTTAACCACTTTACCACCGGAGGCCACCGTTCCTGCTGTAGGTCCAGGCCACTTTTTGGGATTCGGCACTGTGCGATTTTAACTGACAATTGCGCGGTCATGCAACGCCGTGCCCAAACTAAATTGACGTCCTCTTTTTCCCACAAACAGAGCTTTCTTTTGGTGGTATTTGATCACCTCTGCGCTTTTCATTTTTTGCGATATTAATAAAAAAATGCGACAATTTTGAAAAAACAACAATATTTTTCTACTTTGACAATTAAAAAATATCCAATATATTCAATTTTTGTCATATATTTAGGTCAAAATGTATTTAGCTACATGTCTTTGACAAAAAAATTCTCAATGAGCGTATTTTTAACTGCTTTAAGACCAGAAGATTTTACCCCATTCCTGACCAGGCCATATTTTGCAATTCAGCATTGCGTTATTTTACCGGACAATTGTGCGGTCGTGCGACACTGTACCCAAATTAAATTGTATGTCCTTTTTTCCCCCACAAATAGAGCTTTCTTTTGGTGGTATTTGATCACCTATGCAATTTTTACTTTTTGCGCTATAAACAAAAAAAAGAGTGACAATTTTGAAAAAATAACAATATTTTTCACATTTTTTTATATGAAATTCCCCCCCCCAAAAAATGTAAAAATCTAAATTTTTTAACATTTTAGGCCAATTTGTTTTCTGCTACATATGTTTGGTAAAAAAAAATCGCAATAAGCTTATTTTGATTGGTTTGCGCAAAAGTTATTGCAGCTACTAACTACGGCAAATTTATGCCATTTTTATTGTTTTATTTTTAACTAGTAATGGCGGCAAACTGCGATTTGTTTTGCGGGACTGCGACATTGCGGCGGACAGATCGGACCCCTAACTGACATTTTTGACACTTTTGGGGTTACCAGTGACATTACTACAGTAATCAGTGCTATAAATATGCACTGTTACTGTAAAAATGACACTGGCAGGAAAGGGGTTAACTTTATTGGTGATCAAGGGGTTAATGTATGCCTGGTGCTTACTGACGTGTGTGGGGGGAGGGGACTATGTGACACAGACACAGATCGCAGGTTCAGCTATGCTGAATCCTGTAATCTGACCCTGCCTGTCACTTAGGAGATCCGCCCGCTTTGTTTACACAAGCAGGCGGATTTCCTCACTCGATCCCCGACGATCGGGGAAGAGCGGTGGTGATCACCGCCTCTCCTCCCCTGGCCCGACTCCCGCTGTGACTGAATACAGCGGGAGCGAGGTGAGGAGTCCAGCGACGTACACCTACGTCGCTGGACGATAACGAGCCACTTTGCCGCAGTACGCTCAATGTTTGAGCGGTCGGCGAGTGGTTAATTGATATTAGGTTTGAGTTAGTGTGACTATTGAATATACCTTAAAGACTGATACATTCAGTTGTTTTAAAACAATCTCATATTCCCAATCACCACGAAATGCGGTACTCAGGATACTGTAGTCACAGTTCTTTGGAAGCGACGTGAGATGCACTTTAGCATTCCATGGAAAATTGTTTATTAGAATGAGGTAAGATGAGACGTCCCTGGAGCAATTACCTGGCATTTAAGATGGAAATACACATCATAATATAGTCTGTATGGAAGAGTAATGTGTATTATACAGCCACAACCTTCACAGGTATCCAAAATGTGCTACACAGCATAACATTTTGAAGTGCAATGGCAGTTTGGTGGCTTTCAATCCGATTTCAACCACAGTGTCTTACCGGTTTCCATTATTGAATGTTCAAAAATAGCGTGGGAAATAATTAAAGCAACTTCAAAAAAATAATTTTGATTCATTACTTGATAATAGAAAACATTTGTAGTTTAAAGACTGAAGTTTAGGTATGCATAATTTTGCATAGGTATAAGCTGAAACAATGTAATGATGCCAAAACATACTGTACCTTTAGCTGTAGGCTCGGTTCACACATCTGCGATGTCAGACATTGCATGTGATTCGGAGCGCACTGCTCTGAAAATCACATGCGATGTCTGTGCGATGCAAATTCAGCCATACAGATTGTATGGCTGAATTCACCTCTGATTCGGCACAAACACGCACAGGACCCTTTTTTGGTCCGCAGTAGAATCGGATCGCATGGTGGTTCACACCTATGCGATCTGATTCCTGTCCGAATGTCAGATCGCACTGCGATATGTGAACTGATCTGGGGGTGTCGTTAACTTTAAAATGACACCCCCATTGATTCGCATACGGCCTGTGCTGGGAATGCGATGTGGGAACCCGTAGTAGATTCGCAGGGTTCCCGCATCGCATAAGTGTTAACCGGGACTTAAAGTGTTACTAAACCCACAACAGTAAAAACAGTATGCATATGCACTAAAGCATGCTTGTTATACTCACTGTGCAACTTAAGGGGTTAATTCTCCACATTGTGTAAAAAAGCTGTTTGATTCTGTCTTCTCTGATCTTCCCCTTCTTCCATTGTCCCCAATCCATATAGTTACATAGTAGGTGAGGTTGAATAAAGACAATAGTCCATCCAGTTTAACCTGTGTAAGTGTGTGTGGCTGTAATCATCTCACATACCCCTGAATGTTCTGATGCTTGAGATGTACATCTAAGAGTCTTTTGAAAGCCTCCATACTTCCCGCAGAAACCGCCTCTTGTGGTAGAGAATTCCACAATCTTGTAGCCCTAACAGTAAAGAACCCCTCACGTTGCCTGAGGTTAAAACGCTTCTCCTCTAATCGCATTGTATGCCCTCGAGTCCTCATGCAATCCCTTCGACTGAACAGCTTTTTTTTCTAAGCTGAGATCCCCATTGAGATATTTATAAATTGCTATCATGTCCCCCCTCAGACGTCTCTTCTCCAGGGAGAACAAATCAAGCGATTGTAGACGCTCTTCATAATTAAGGTCCTCCAATCCCCTAATCAGTTTAGTTGCCCTTCTCTGGACTCTCTCCAGCTCCAACACATCCCTCCTGAGGAGAACAGAGCCTTGGGGGTAAGCTGCACATTGCTCAGTTTGGTGTGTATTACTAGAGAGTTATTATTATTTATTTTTTTTTTGGGGGGGGGGGGAGGGTGCATTTATTTGGCACAGGGCCAATCAGCACTGTCCAGACAGAGGGTCAGGGGGTCCTGCAGCCTCAAGGACAGGGTAGAATGAAAACTCCTCCTACAAGCTTTAACCAGACACTGATAGAAGTCATAAGACTGCTATTATACTGCTGATGAGAAAAGATGTTTAGCAGTTTATATTTACTAAAATATTTGCATTTCCATGATCTGAGGGAGACCAGATAGAGTGAATGCAGGATCCTGGGTTTAGTAACACTTTAAAGCTAGTTTGTGTATGATCAACATATGGGAAAACATGTAGAGTAGATGGTAACCCTAACTGGATGATGGTTCATTTACTAAAGCACTGTGTATCGTGAACCCTTGCTTTTTTTCTTTTAGAAAAAAACGGTTTTCACTTTTTATCCATTATTTTTTGCATCTCAGTGCTGCTGATCTCCTGCAGCCTTTTTGCACCATTTTATGTCTATATGCACTTACCCCAGTGGATGCTGCTTGTGATTTATCAGAACTGGAATCCTGGGAGTGATAACAGTGGACCGTGCTTGTGCAAGGAGCACTGGCATTTGTCTTTATGGAGTGACATAACAGTGGGGGGGGGGGGGGGACTCAATAAAGCTGCTGCTCCACTCGCAGAGCGCCGCTATTACTAGTAAAAATAAATAAATAAAAAAGACATAAATCTCTACCCTAGTTTGTAGACGCGATAACCTTTGCGCAAACCAATTCAAAATACGCTTATTGCGATTTTTTTTTTTTTTTTTTTTACCAAAAAATGTGTAGCAGAAAGCAAATTGGCCTAAAATGTTAAAAAATTTTGATTTTTGATTTTTTTTGGGGGGAATGTTATATAGCAGAAAGTTAAAAATAGTTTTTCTTTTCAGAATTGTCGCTCTTTTTTTGTTTATAGCTCAAAAAATAAAAATCGCACAGGTGATCAAATTCCCATAAAAGAAAGCTCTATATGTGGGAGAAAAGAGACATTAATTTTTTTTTGGGTACAGCGTCGCACGACCACGCAATTGTCCGTTAAATTAATGCAGTGCCGAATCGCAAAATATGGCCTGGTCATTAAGGGGAAAAAACGTCTGGTACAGAAGTGGTTAAAACCAACTCTCTTTTGGCATACAGAGACTTGATTTTGTGGAAGTGGCTCACATGCATTATAAAACAATGCAGCATGCGCCGAATTTAAGTACAATTTCTAGACAGGTACATGAATTTGGCGCAAGCTGTGCCACCTTTTATCGCCTTCCTCTAGGTCAACTGTGGGCATAGGATTGTGTTTATGGGATGGTATGGTTCGGTTTTCTTTACTGTTTTTTTTTTTTTTATTGGTTGAGCCAGATGGACTTTTTTCTATCTGACTAACTATGTAACTTTTAGAACTTATGGGAGACACTTTCGCAAAAATCTGCCTGCGCCAGTCTTCCGAGGAGTATGCTTTGCAGATCATTCCTATGTGCTCATAGGAAGCACTGGAATAATATCTTTACCTTATGTAGTTAGAGGACATCTGTAAATCATATCCATTAAATCCATTAGGGTTGCACCGATACCGGTATCGGTGCCGATACATTTGCACAAGTACTTCAACTCATGCAAATGCTCCTTTATCTAAAACCAATACCTTTGCGGTGCGATTGAGGCCGTACAAAATGAATGGGCTCAAATGGCCCTGCAAAGAATCTCATGTGATTTGAACAGGAATGCGGTGCAATTCCTCTCCATATCACTTGGGGTTTCCTTCACCACTCCTGTGTGAACCCAGGCTTGTCACAGTGACCTCAGCCTCCTTAGACCTCCTTGTCATGGTGACCTCCTCAGACAGGAGCAGTGCGGGAAACCACATGTGATTTGGACAGAAATCGCACTGATTTCCTGATCAAATCACATGCAACTCTATGCAGTGCCATTTGAGCCCATTCATTTTATATAGGCACCACACAGTATTGGTAATTGGTATCATAACTCGCTCTTAAAAACAGGTATTGCTGCATCCCTAGAATGGTATTGTGTGTAAACCAGCCTTTCTCAAACATGCTTTCATGGAACCCTAAAGTTTCTCCGGAGATTGTTAGGGGTTTCTTGAGCATTGAGCAACTTCTGTCTCTTAGATACCCCTAGCGACAATGATCTTTTGAGCTACCTGCAATACATTTTGAAGCAAGTATAAACGAGCCCTGAGAAGAATGCTCCAAACATTTGTGGTCATTGGGAAGCATGGTGGTGGGGGTGTCATGGTCTGGGGCTGCATGTTCTGGGGAGCTACAGTTTATTGAGGGAACCATGAATGCCAACATGCACTGTGACATACTGAAGCAGAGCATGATCCCCCTCCCTTCAGAGACTGGGCCGCAGGGCAGTATTCCAACGACCCCAAACACACCTCCAAGACGACCACTGCCTTGCTAAAGAAGCTGACGGTAAAGGTGATGGTCTGGCCAAGCATCTCTCCAGACCTAAACCTTATTGAGCATCTGTGGGGCATCCTCAAATGGAAGGTGGAGGAGGGCAAGGTCTCAACATCCACCAGCTCTGTGATGTCGTCATGGAGGAGTAGAAGAGGACTCCAGTGGCAACCTGTGAAGCTCTGGTGAACTCCATGCCTAAGAGGGTAAAGGCAGTGCTGGAAAATAATAGTGGCCACACAAAATATTGACACTTTGGGCCCAATTTGGACATTTTGACTTAGCGGTGTACTCACTTTTGTTGCCAGTGGTTTAGTGGCTGTGTGTTGAGTTATTTTGAGGGGACAGCAAATTTACACTGTGACTCTCCATTCACACTAGTCCGACTTGTCAGGCGACTTGGTCAGCCTGACAAGTCACGCACCGTCGCGTCCCATAGTGTAGTACAGGACCGGTTCTAATAGGAGCAACACAAGTTGCTCCGACTTAGAAAAAGGGTCCTGTACTACTTCGGGGCGACCTGGAGCGACTTGCATAGACATTCATTTTATGAAGTCTGTGCAAGTCGCGCTTAAGTCGCGCTGCACGCGACTTCACAGGTTGCCCCCTAAGTCGGAGCGACCTAGTGTGAACCGAGCCTTATACAAGTTTTACACTCACTACTTTACATTGTAGCAAAGTTTCATTTCTTCAGTGTTGTCACATGAAAAGATATAATAAAATATTTACAAAAGTGTGAGGGGTGTACTCAGTTTTGTGAGATACTCTGTCTATCTATCTATCTATCTATATAAATATATATATATATTTGCCATTTTAGACAGTTTGTGCATGTGGATTTGAACTATTTGCTTATACTTATGCTATAGACGCCTTGGTAAATGATTCCCCTGAGTATAGAGGGATCCGCACACCGATACCATTTTGAAAGGCTGAATATGTTTTAGATTCATCAGTGGAGATGAGCTGTCATTGTGTGTGTTCCCATGCATGAAGATAGCCATGTCATCTTTTGCCTTTCACAATATATGATGACAAAATGATTAACAGGAGACACCAGTAACTGTAGGCGGCCAGATGCAAAAGAAATCTTTATTCTCCCTCTAAATATTGCAGCTTTAATTACAGTCTAAATAAAATGAGTGCTGGCAAAACAAAGAGATTTCTTGCTTCAAGGTGACATCAAATGCATGCTCTTCCTCTTGCCGTTTTATGTTAGCTAATGCGTTATCACCATGGTTACACCTCAAACTATCGTCACCGCCTTACCTGACTTTAGACTTGGGGACAGCGCAGTGAAACCCACAGCTGTGTCTACAGATGTCTCCAGAGGAAAAAAAATGGACTCTTTATTTTATCTGTGTGCATTGCACAAGGAACGTCATTTAGCCTTGTGTGATGATTTTTTTTTTATCATTTTAAAAAGTTGATTCATGCCTCATTTTTTTCAGCTTGAGTAATTATATACAATGTAACAATGTAAGGTGTAACACTTTGTTTCAATGATAACCCCCACAGAGATTATGATTCAACTCTGAGCAGAATAACAAATGACATAATCTGTCACTAACTTTAATGAAGGAGTTTATGTTCTCCGGTATCTCCCGTTACATAGTTTTAGTACCTGTGATCCTGCCAGTTAACCCACTATTTTTCCACTTCCTTTTGCAGGGTGACAGTGCTGTTCCTTCTGCATTGACCTCAATCAGTCCCCTTGTCACTCTGTGAACAGGGTAGTCTTAGATTGACGTGTAATTTTGCCTCTTGCTGACACCTCCTACTGGCCCTTTAAAGCCAAACTAAAGTCCCACTGTTGCATACTATCTCTTCTGCAATAAACAACACCTTCTGAAGACGCCCAGTGGGAGAGGCGAAACGCGTAAAGTGTAAAAATGAGAGGAGGGCTGAGTGTCTTAGACGCATAGAGCAGCGGACCGGGAGCGAGCACGCAGTAGTGTCCCCAGGGCAAGCGGCTTTCTCTGGGGGCACTGCTCGAGGGGGGGGAATAGCCAGGAGTGGGGGAACCGAAAAAAAGAGGATCAGAGCAGCTCTGTGCAAAACCACTGCACAGAGCAGGTAAGTATAACATGTCTGTTATAAAAAAACAAAAAAAAAAACAAAACAAAGCTAATACCACTTTAAAGAAGATGATGTGATGATTCATGATGTGAGTTCTGTCTGTCTGCTGGTCACCTTTTTCCACAACGTCTTGACTTTCCCCATGCTTTGCAGCTTCTCCTCTACTGTTTATTTCCAATTTCTAAGGACTACATATCCCATGGTACCTTGCTGCCTGCAAGCAGTGATTAATTTACTGACTCTAGCTCCTAAAACTCTCAGCACCTCTGTATTCCAGAAGGCAGGCTCTGTGAAATGTGTGACACAGCAGTGCCTACTCACAGGACATAGTAATTATGTGTCACAGAATTCAAGGAAGTAAATGTGTGGGGATCTTCACAAAGTAGGTATACAAACATAGGTATACAAACATCAAGATTGTTCAGATTAATAGTAGTAGGCTAGAGATAATTGAAATACAATGTGGAAATTAATATCTGATTTTACATTTTGACCATAGATACGTTACATACTTACTACTAAAATAAAGGTAGTAATCATATACAGTTACCAAAATACAATCATTTTTTCTATGGTGGCCCTATAAGTTACAGATAAAGTGAAACTTTTTTTCTCAACTGTGACATCATAATAATCCAAAAATGTAAAATGATGAAATGGGTTATAGGTACATACTAAGATAAGGATTTGAGTGTTCTGATTTATGATATTATGGCCAAGTGAATGTGCCCAAGGCCAATCATCGAGTGTTCCAGTTTTATGAAAGTTTTTTAGTAGGATTTTTGTTTCCAATGTTTATTATTGAAATTTATGAAAGAGCGTGCAAAAGGTTGAAATTTGAACATTTGGCAAGAAAAGATTAGCGACATCAAAATGTAATAGTATTAAGATCAACTACTGGATTTCAAAAAATTATGTATAAGAACCCAATTATCCAGCAATATGCGTCTTATAATAACATCTGGAATTAGTAATCACCAACAATATCCATGCATCAAATCAGTGTAATAGAGGTCAACTGGAACCAATCTATCCGGTCATAATCATACCGAACTATCCTGTTCAAGTAATACTCAAAATAACTAAAGAATAATAGGTTGAACTGGATGGACTGATGTCTTTTTTCAACCTTACTAACTATGTAACTATGTAACTATGTAACTATGTAACTATGTAATAATGAAAGGAAAAAGAAGAAGATAAAAGAACAAATCAGATCTTGTCCCCCTAGACCTGTTACCTATTACAAATACCTCTCGACACTCAGGGAGCTTGAAGATATGCTACCCACGGGTTCCACACTTTCTCAATGTTAGTTTGGGTATCTTTACAGATACCAGTCAATTTTTCATTAATCACGATCCAGGAGATTTTATGTTTGACCATCACAATATTTAACACTGGTGATTTCCATGAACGTGCTATGGTTATTTTAGCTGCTAGGAGGATAAAGAAGATGAGGGTATGTAAATGTCTGGGGATCTCCCCCGTGAGGTCAGCAAACAGCGCCGTCTTGGCAGCCCTGGGAACATTTTGCCCCGTCACCGAATGGAACATGTTGAGCACCCTGATCCAGAAGCGCCGGACCTTCGAACAGGACCACCAGACATAATATATTTCGCCTTCCTGTCCACATCTTCTGAAACACGGGGACAAGGTACCATGACATAACTTCCCCAATCTTGACGGAACCAGATACCAACGAGACATCACTTTATAATTTGCTTCCACTAGGAAGGTGTTAGGTATTCCTCTGTGTACCATAGTTGACCATTTTTTCCACTCTCCTCCTCAATTATTTCCCCCGATTCTGATTCCCAAGCCTTTTGGTATGAAAGTTTGTGACTTTGATCATTAAATAGGGTGTATATTTGAGTAGGATTTTGTGTCACTGGTGGTGATTATGGAAGCTGGAACTAGTTGAGCTGTTGTTCATAGCAGCCAACGTGATTGTTTTACTAGGAAGCTGAAACCTAATTTACCTGCATTAAATTAGAACTAATTATCAGAAATACACATCTCCCCCCTCCAGCGATGCAGTGGCTACATTCCTCCCCGCCCGCTGTCATCTTCTCCCCAACTACTTCCAGGTGCTGGCTTTTTGGCCTCTTGATTGGTCAGATGTGGAATGACATCATCCTGCACATGCTCATGTGTATGGGAGTCAGTCATGAGTCATGTGCAACTGACGTGCATTCAAGAGAAGACTGCGAGCGGGTAAGTGACTCTTATTGTATTGTGGAAGACACATTGCATGTTTCTTCTACAATAAAGAGATGCCTGCTTGCAGTTTTTAGATCTCTAAATTTTATTCCACTTTAAGAAAGCAACAGACCTGGCTTGGTGCCAGTTGAAATAAATCTGCCTCTTTATGTGGCTCATCATTTTTTATTATTCTTGTGGGTGGTTGATAGCTTAAACAAAGAAAGTTACTGGTAATTAGGGTGTATCCCCACCAATTAGGCAGATCCTTCAATATTAACATATGTTTTTTAAGCTAAATTCCACGTGAAGCCAAAGGTTAGCCTTGTAGTGCCCCCCATCCCAACCCTTACTGCTAGGGCTAAATGCTCATTTTTGTCTAGGGGTAACATAAAAAGCAGTTTTACTTACCTTATCCCGCAGGCTTTCTTCTAGTTGCACATCCGGTACCTCAAGATCACCCTTGGTTGTAGGCACTCTGACATCATCACGTACAATACAAGGCCATCAGTCTGGCATTGTAAGTGAGGATACCAAGAGCTGCTCACAACCCAGAGTGCTGGACAGCATAGGAGAATGTTGTCTTCCGGGGGAGAAAGAGATAAGGTAAGCATAACTGCTGTTTATGTTCACCATAGACCAAAATGGGCGTTTAACCATTGCAGTGAGGGGGGCTCACTACAAGGGTAACTTTTAACTAGAACCAGAGTTCAGCTTTAAAGGTTAAAATGGGATAAAGGGACCTTCTTAACTCAAACTCATTGCTTTGTCCAGTAACTAAAGCTGGCCATACACTGTTTTACACACAATTTTGTTGCTACTTGTTCATGAAAGATTGTACAGAAGAGCATTCAATTTGCCCATCATTGACTCAAAGAATTGTTGTTTGACTGCAACAAATTGGCATTCTATTGTCATATCAACATTTAGAATTTTCAATATTCACTTTTAATTAAGTTACAAAAGGATACAAATTCGATACAAACTATTTTTCCCAACTGAGGACCACATTAACAGTTAGAATTTAGTTTGCTCAGATAAGAGACAACAAAAAATTTCAATCCTGATCTTCCACGTTTTCTGGTCCATATGGTCAAAAAACGAATGTAGTTTTGTCCCCATTAACCATTAGAAAATCGAATTAACATTAATGATCCTTTCACACAGGCTTTCCGCCCGGCGGACTCTGTTTTGCTCAGCTGGGATCGATCCGCCGATCCCTGCTGAGCAGGCGGATGACAGGTCCGTCTCTGCTTACTTTGCAGAGACGGACCTGTCAGATCCCCACTCTCTATGGGAGATCGGATGAAAACAGACCGCCTGTCCGTTTTCATCCGATCCTCCAGACGGATGGAAAATAGGGTTTCCGTCTGGATTTCACGGACAGATCGGACGGATTTCACGGACATCCGCTGCTCCATAAAGCCTAGTACACATGCAAAGAATTTCTGCTGACCGGTCGTCCGTCTTTTGTCCAGAGTGGTGTTTTGTTGGTTGGAATGTGCTTAGACTGCACACAAATTTTCCCGCACGACAAAATTCTACTTCAGAAGTGATGTCATGTGTTGGTTTGCTTTCTTTGTGTTCTTTCTTCTCTGAGCATGCCCAGTCTTGCTCATAAGATTTTTCCCTGTCGAAATCTGTACTGACTGCACGAAAATCGGACGTGTTTTGACGGTCAACAAAAATTTTATAGTCTGCACACCAGAATTTTTTCGGCCGAAAAGTCGGAGTCGGTTGTCGGAAGCATCATACTAACAAGCCGAAAATCGGCGGATCGGTTGTCGGACGAATATTCCCGGCCGAATTTCGGCGCGTGTGTACGGGGCTTAAGGGTGCATGGAGCATCCAATCAGGTCCGCCTAAAAAACTGACAGGCGGACCTGATCGGAAAGCCCGTGTCAAAGGGCCCTTAGAAAACAAATGTTTTCAAATAGAATTCTAGCAGTTTAACATTAGTGCTCTTGTACGCAAGACAATTTGGTTTGATGATTGAAAAAGTAATTACAATAGTAATGTTTTGATTTTATTATAGATTTAATGAAAAACTGAAAAATAAAAATTTAAAATAATGAAAAAAAGTTTAGGCGTAATGGACATCCAAATGTAAGAAAAAACAATCCCTTGTAGTAAAAACAAAAAGGAAACCAAAAAAAAAACCACATGCCTTTAACAGTCATGGACGTTGTGGATAAATGCAGAAAATTGGCAGCAGTATGTGGTCATAACTTCTTCAAAATGTGCAAGTGGTCTTTGGTGGGAGCAGGCGCCAATACAGCCTGGCTTTCGCTGACTTTCGATTAGTTTATATGTTCCCACAGACACTGAAAACTACCAATTGTGGAGGCAATCTGATTTTTGTAAGCACCTGCCAAAAGTCCAAACCAACTGTTCTTTAAATATGTTATAAAACTTGTATAATTACTGTTATTTCCTCTAATATAACCTGATGACAGGATTGTCTGCAGGCTGTGCACTGCACCACCCCCAACGCCCCTTTCCTACTCCCGTATCACGCACACCAGCATTTATGTGAAGCACGTATTCCCGTATAGAGCTGAATCTGGACCAACAAACACTGTGAGATAATTGAACCATTCTCCAACATTCAACTTTTCCATGATGTCTATGGACAGTTTAAAAGGGAATTAGTGAAACTGGGCTTATGATATAATAGGACCATTCGGGGGTCTGTGCAGGGCCAGATCTAGCCTGTCTGATCTGGGGTTGAAAAGTGTCTACACCCTTTCATTTCATCTTTGTGGCACCGCAGTGGTTTGGGTTGAGCTTCAGGGCCTCATTAAAGGGTCCGTCATGCTGATGCCACTGGTCCTGTTGGAGCAAGACCAAAATCTGGGAGGGGGGCGCAGCCCACCCCAGCACCTTAAAAGAGACTGGACAGTCTTAAGGGTGTAGGCAGATTTCTTAAAGGTGCAGGGTGACCTCAATTGGCTAAATCCTGAGAGGTGCATTCCAAAAGACAGATCCAAAAGGGGAAGGGCAAAGGGTGCAGGAGTGAGCTTGGGGGTTGCAAGGGCACGCACACCGATGCGTTTCGTCCACTAGGTGCCGTGGATTTCTCCATTTTAGTGGCAGCGTTGTCTTTTTACCCTTTATGTGTTGTCTGCCCTTGGGATGATTTCTGATGTGGGTTCATTTTACTATAGTTTTCGCAACAATAAAGTATCAATTTATTTACATACCGCCGTTTTCTATGTCCCCTTCCTCCTCAATAGAACTCCTTTTTTTGGGGCTATCCCCTTCTCTTTTTTAATGTGAATTGTGTTCTGGAGTCTGAAGGGGTGAGCACCACCAATAAGGTGAGCCGGTTTTCCATAATTTACTGGATTGTTATTTACGCAGGAGGTACCTTCCATTTTTCTTGCTTTGATGTACCACCCCAGCACCTCTCTACATCCGGCCGTGGGTCTATGTAAAAAATTTGCTTTGCAAATGTCTCAGCATTTGCGCTAAAGTCACAAATAATGCCGGTAATGTTTGTAATACATGTGAAATGTCAGTTTCTATTGCCTTTCATTGGGCAAATGTAACATTCCCTAACATTTGATACTAAGAGGAAAAAAAAAGAACATTTCGCCAGAAGAGTTAAAGCATATTCAATAAATAGAGAAAATAGCCTAACACTATTCATTTGATTTAGAAGGGTAAATAATACGAGATCTCTACGGTGTACAATGTTGATGAACATTAGGTTCAATCTCTGTTTTAAAGGTTCGGTGGGAGCGAATGGCCAAATAAATGGTTGTTCGGCCAAGCAGAACCTCCACCAGCAGCACTATCAGCCGCAGAACTGAAACATTTAGCAGATGTATTGCTATTGCTGCAAAATGTGAAAATGCTCAGGGCATCTGGTTGTTAGGATGCTGGCGGATGCTGGTTCCCTAACAACCAGTGACTCTTCAACCAAAGACCCTTCAGGCATAGATTTTATATAATTATTCTTTTATTATTTTTTAGATCCTTAGCATAATTATTATTAGAATCATGTGTGCTTACCTGTGAGTTATTTTTAGCCCATTATTTAAGTTTACTTTCTTTGAATTTTGGGGCCAAGAATCAGAGGTGAGAGACCATCTGAGGTTTGACAACGCCTGTCATGTCAACTGCTTGAATTCCTTATTGTAACACACGTTTCCAGCTTCTAAGTAACTATAACAGTATCAAACAAAAGACCTTGTAGTTTACATTTGTCCTAACTAGAGGTTTTGCTATCTGGTTCAGAGCTTACATAACTTGTATGTCTCAAAATCTTGTAACTCTGTTTGTCACACTTCAGTGGATTTAGCGAACGGGGCCCTGCTGTCATTGTGACCCCAATCCGTCTAACAGCAGTTATGATCCATGTGGATTGGATCCGTGTCAGTTAAGTGGAACCTGACTTCAGAAATAAATGTTTGCAAACAGGCAGGTTTTTTTTTTTTTATTGTAGAAGAGATATACTATTTCTCTTTTGCAATAAAATATACTTACCTGCCTTTTCACAATGCACATGCAGCAGGGCTGGCCCAAGACATTGTGCTGCCTGGGTCCAAGAATAAAATGCTGCCCCCCCCCCTCAAAAAAAAAAAAAATCACGCCCACCAAAAGGCCCCCACATCCATTATTTTATATAAATATAACATTTAGAAAATATTATATATCCTGTTATCTTCTTCCATACCTCACCACCTGACCCATCCACCAAACACCAACTGTCTGTCCTCAGTCCTCCTGTGTCTGCTGTGCCCACCGCCCTAGAAGATCCAGCCTGTCCTGCATGAGATGGAGTGCGCTGATGTCTGATGTCATTGCGTACACCACGATCACGTTCCCTGGAGGAGATGCTCCGCCTCCCATACTCATCGGTTTGCACTATGGGCAGCAGAATGAGATGGGAAATGCTGCCCATAATGCGCCGCAAACTGATGACACACAAAACTGCTGGAAAAAAAAATCTTTGGATTAAATCTTGTCGTTCGAAAATTCAAAATCGGCTGTTGAAAGCACTATGCTAACAATCCGAAAATCGGCAGATCGTTCATCGGACGAAGTTTTACTTCCGATTTTCATATCGTGTGTACGGGCCTTTAGTATGCAGCTGCGGGGAATGGAACATCTCCACCGGCTATGATTGGCCGTCTACTTTAATAGCTTTCTGATGGGATAGCTCAGGCAGGTTCAGACCCGCTTCCGAACCCATCTGAGCTCATTACTGTCTGCAGATGTCGGTATACCTTTATCTCACCTTCTTACTGCCAATTGAAAGCTTGTAATAGGTCAGCCTGATTTTAATTAAATGAAACATCATTGGAACATATTTCCATTTTGTATCTTGTATAGTGGTTTAGGTATTATATATACATAAAACATAGCTTTATGCAGGCTGATGTATACAATGTACAGAGACATACTAATGATTGTGGATAGGGATGCTCTGTATGTTCAGTATAGAGGCTGAATATGAACAGACAGACTGAGGTGTAGTATAGTCGCCGTGCACACTGAGCCCTCTGTATGTCTGATCGAGACAGTTTGTACAAATGTCACTTTTCAGCATGATTCACCAAGCCGTACGCTCCAAGTCGCTCCATGCTGCATTAAGTATCCATGGCTGCAGAGTGCAAAAAAAACAGACCCTTAATGACTCCCCATGTGTACAGCTGACTGCCCAGACTCAGTGAAGCCGTTATGCTGCTTATTAACCTTTTGATGACAGATTTTTCATGGTTTTCTGGCACTGTTGTCATATTATGTGATTTCAGTGATTAATATTATGTAAATGCTTGATATACACAGATGCAATATAAGCATAGTTTGTCATTGCTGAGGCATCCTACGAATCTTGGCCCTACAGTTCTACACAGAATCAAAATAATTCACACAGATTTTGAACAGTTAGATTTTCAGAATTGCTTTTTGAGGTTTACTCATATTGTATTTAATTTGAAATGCCATGTATGTTTGTGGTAGATAACTCAAACACTCGAGGTAGACCCAGGTGCGAAGACTACACATCCCAGGACCAACACACAACCCAAAAAGGTCCTTTTTAGGGGGGCTTGAGACAGGGGTATGAGAAGGTTAAGCCTACATTTTAGGCCTCATGCACACAGGGTGTTTTTGCAGCTGCTTTTAGGAGCGTCAGACGTTTTTTGCAGCTTAAAAACGCCCCTCCATGTTATTTTATGGCCTCATGCACACACAGACATTTTAAAGCTGTAAGTGGCATAGGCGTTTTCAAGCTGCAAATAAACCCAGGGCCAGCGTGTTCTGAGGACGGGTGTTACAGCTGTAGAAACATCTGACGCTGCTAAAGGTTGCTTAGCGCCACATACAGCGTTAAGCAGCGTCATACGTTTTTTTTTTTGTTAAAATGTTGATTGATGTTAAAATCAATGGTTTCCTATGGGAGCCCATTGATTTGAATGGAAGTCGCATCCAAGTCAGATCATTATGATCCGACTTTTGGTGCATCTTGAGCTCTGAGGATCTTGAGGGGGAACTCCACGCCGAAATGAAAAAAAAAAATGGCGAGGGGGGTCCCCCCAAGTTCCATACCAAGCCGTTTGGGTCCGGTATGGATTTTGAGGGGAACCTCACGCAAAAAAAAAAAAACGGCGTTGGGTCCCCCTCAAAATCCATACCAGACCCTTACCGGAGCATGCAGCTCGGCAGGTCAGGAAAGGGGACGGGCGAGCGAGCGGCCCAACCCCCTCCTGGACCATACCAGGCCACACGCCCTCAACATGGGGAGGTGGGTGCTTTTGGGCTCTGCACCCCCCCCCACCCCAAAGCACCTTGTCTCCATGTTGATGGGGACAAGGGCCTCTTCCTGACAACCCTGGGCGGTGGTTGTGGGGTCTGCAGGGGGCTTATCAGAATCTGGATGCCCCCTGTAATAAGGGGGGCCCCCAGACCCCCCCCCATGTGTGTTATTACAAATTACAAATGTAATGGCACTTTTCCACTGCAAGTACCGGCTCGGCTCTACTTGGCCCTGCTTGGCCTGGTTTGCTTTTCCACTGCTGGTACCTCATGGTACGGTGTTTGAACGGTTCGGTACGGTTTGGTATGGTTTGCTTTTCCACTAAAGTAGTACTAAAGTTAAGTGGGTGGGATAACATCGATTCTCTCACCAATCAGTGGCTAGTAGTGACTACATGCAAAGGATTGTGGGATATGGTACCGGTATGGTACCTCTTGGAACCACAATCGAGGTGATACTGTTTTAGAGAGCCGTACCGTTCGGTTCCATACAGTGGAAAAGCGCCCCGCCGTACCGTACCATACCGAACTGTTCCTACACCGTACCATGCGGTACCAGCATTGGAAAAGCACAAAAGTGAGCCGAACCGTTCGGTTCCATGCAGTGGAAAAGCGCCGCCGTACCAAACCGTACCATACGGTATTAGCAGTGGAAAAGCACAAAAGCGAGCCATACCGTTCGGTTCCATGCAGTGGAAAAGCGCTGCCGTACCGTACCGAACCGTTCCTACACCGTACCATGCGGTACCAGCAGTGTAAAAGCACAAAAGCGAGCCGAACCGTTCGGTTCTATGCAGTGGAAAAGCACCATAAATGAATATGTTTCAAATGATATTATACTACAAATTATATTACACAATACATTTTCTAACACACAGGTTTAAATTAAAAATAGTTGTGATATTCTGCAGGGTATTGAGGGGTTTGGACAAAACCGTCAACTGCAGTATGGCTTGATGTTCAACTCATACACACAGTCCTAAATCTTTGGATTTGACACAAAACTCTGGAATTGTCTAGCAAATATTGGCACATGCCCAGAGATACGACTGCATGTAGGTCACATAGTAATTGTCCAGCAGAAAATAACACCACCTGCAGAAAAAGTAGTGTTAGAAAATTACAGGCCCAATTTTGCCTTGGTTACATTAAAATGAAATGTTGCCAATAAATTGCTGCTTACGTTCCTTGCAGAACATCTCTGCCATACCTCAAGCTCCCCTTTTCATATTCCATGAAGAGGGCTCTGTGTGATCCGGCTGGTTACAACCAGCTTTCATATAAACACTCCCTACTACACCGTCTATACCTGCTTTTAAGGAATAACACACAGCATTATGCTGCCTTTCTCCCCCTCACCTCCCCTTATAATGGTCATGCTGCTTTTAGTTATGGGGGGCACCTTTTTAATGCATAGCCTCCTTCAAATTCTGTGATGCCTCTTGGGCAGCTCCGGTGGGATAAGCCAAACATTTCTTGGAAATTCACTAAGAAACTGAGCCCTATTGATTTACATTTCTCTTCTCTAATGCCAAGTAATATTAGGCAGTCTTTATAAAGTATACCGGAGTGGGTTACTGAAATGGAAATATTCAGATATTCAACATTTCTATGGATGTTCTGCTCTATAATGAACTGAGTGGTTCCCATAATAGACCATCAGTGTTTTATATTTGTGTTTGTGTCCTGTCATTGATTGCTTTGACAGCCACAACTCAGAGTTGCCTACTCGTACGTTCCTTAAGGCCCATACACACGATAAGAAAATCTGAAGGAAAATTTCGTCCGACGACCGATCTGCCGATTTTCGGATTGTTAGTATGTTGCTTTCGACAGCCGACTCCGACTTTTCGGCTGACAAAATCCTGATGTGCAGGCTATAAAATTTTTGTTGTTCGTAATACAACGTCTGATTTTCGTCTCATTAGTACAGATTTCGATGGAAAAAAATCTTAAGAGCAAGACTAGGCATGCTCAGAGACAAAAGAACACATACAAATCAACCCAACACATGACATCACTTCTGAAGTAGAATTCTGTCGTACGGGAAAATTCGTATGAAAAAAACCTCTTCACTTTCCACATCAGACTAGCATGCCACAAAAAACGACAGATCTTTCGATAATCTGATCGTGTTTACGGGGCTTTAATCTGTTACAGATTTTTTTTCTAGTAAAGGGGTCTAGAATCATTACTAAGGTATACTCAGTGTTAGATCTACTCTTAAAAATGAAGGATTCAAAATGCCTAGTCCATGTCCATAGCATTTCAAAATGATTAGGACGGGAAGATGGGAAAAATGGACACCGCCAATGGTATAGGGCTATGACCAAATGTGAATATGGCCAAAAAGTGGGCTATGCTTCACATTTTGTGATGTCACACCTTTCCCATTGTGCTTTACTAACTTTATGGGCAAAATAAGACCAAGGACAAAACCTAAAGTGGGATGCCCTATATCAATGATGGCACCCCAGATGTTTTGGAACTACATTTCCCATGATGCTCATGCACAGTGTAGTTGAGTATCATGGGAAATGTAGTTCCAAAACATCTGGGGTGCCAAGGTTCGCCATCACTGCCCTATATTCTATACTACTGTGTAACAGGGTTGTTTTTCAACAGAAAAAAAAATCTTAAAATAAAATTAAAAAGTCAAATTTAGTTGTGGCAGGTGCAAAGGTAAGTGTATTTTTAAGGACTGTAGTTAAGTAGTGATAAACTTTTCAGCCACTATATGCCAACAGTTTAAGATCCCTCCTAAAGTAGCAGGATTAGGGCTCTTTCACAGCTGGTCTGCCGCAATCAGCAGGGAATCCGGGAGCAGATCCCCTGCTGAATCAGAGCTGAATGGCGGATGGCAGTTTTTTTACATCTGCGCCCGTTCAGTTTGTGTTCGGCGGACACCGTTGGACATGTAATAGCTGTATGGGTGACCAGATATAAATAGATTTGTGTCTGTTTGCATCAGGCTACCACCTATCCGTCATATTTAGAGACCTAGAGATGCAGTCTTTTTCCATTTATTTTGGACAGACTCAAAGGTAGGTGGGTGCAAATGGACACAAGTCCATTTGCATCCAACTGCCCATAGAGCTGCATGGATCTGTCGATCAGATGTGCCTGAAAAACTGATGATGATGGTTTAGAGCAAGTGGGCTTCAACAGATAGCCCCCCCCATTTTCAGAAGCATTAAAACTTATTAGCTTACTGACTGCAAAGTTCCTCCAGTGGCCAGATGTTTGTGGCTGTCCTTGCAATAATGCCCATTTCAAATCTCCCTACAACAGTTCCATGAGATTCAAATCAGGTCTTTGACTAGACAAGTCCCTAACCCTCTATTTCAGTCTTTCTCAACATTGTTAGTAAAGAGGAACCTTGAAATAAAATTTCAGTCTTAGGAAATGGAACCCTTGACAATGCTTACTATATCTACAGCTTATTAACCACTTAAGCCCCGGAAGATTTTACCCCCTTCCTGACCAGGGCCCTTTTTTGTGATTCGGCACTGCGTGACTTTAACGGACAATTGCGCGGTCGTGCGACGCTGTACCTAAACCAATTTGACGTCCTTTTTTTCCCACAAACAGAGCTTTCTTTTGGTGGTATTTGATCACCTGTGCGATTTTTTGATCATGCGCTATAAACAAAAAAAGAGCGTCAATTTTAACAATATTTTTCACATTTTTTTATATGAAATTCCCCCCAAAAAAATGTAAAAATCAAAATTTTTTAACATTTTCGGCAAATTTGTTTTATGCTACATATGTTTGGTGAAAAAAAAATCGCAAAACGCGTATTTTGATTTGTTTGCGCAAAATTTATCGCGTTTACTAACAAAGGGAAAGATTTTTGTCATTTTTTGTTGTTTTTTTTTTTTTTAATGAGTAATGGCGGCGATCTGCGATTTTTTTTTTTTTTTTGCAGGACTGCGACATTGCGGCGGACAGATCGGACCCTTGACTGACATTTTTGACACTTTTGGGGTTACCAGTGACATTACTGCAGTAATCAGTGCTATACATATGCACTGTTACTGTAAAAATGACACTGGCAGTGAAGGAGTTAACTGTATTGGAGAGGGAGGGGTTAAGTGTGTCCCTAGGGGCGTGTTTCTAACTGTGATTGGCTGTGGCTACTAGTGTAAGAACAGAGATCAACGATCCTACATAGTAGAACACGCTGGGGGGGTCCGTGACCGCGCGGGAGCGCGCCTCCGGCGACACACGCTCGCTCCCTAGAGCCTCACAGGCTAGTGACGTAGCCCTATGTCGCTTTGCCTGTGAGGGGCTGTCGTGCGGCGGTCGGCAAGCGGTTAATGTGATGGTCCGCTCCTTACAGATAGCTAAGATGGTCATTGATGTCAGTGGGTACTTATCAGAGATATTTCTCACTTTCTCATTTAGTTTTCTTAAAGGTAATTGTTGGTGGATTTGTTAGTGTGCTGCAGATCTTTATTGTGTTGAAAGATCGATTTCCAATTCAACTTCAATCTTTGGACAGATGATGATTACATCGGTGATTACAAGCTGCTAGTTTGCAGTAAACGACTTCCAATCACAACATTTCCATCATCATTCTTTACTGTTTTATAAAGTTCTTCTCCTGAAATGCTGTCAGTTTGTGGCAAACATGTCTACTATTAAAACGGTAGTAAACCGACAAAAAGAAATAAATAAATAAATGGGTCCCCTGCAGGTTTTGGACATAATGTGCTAGTATGCTTTGCATACTATCACAATATGACAAAATTACCTGCAAATGGAGCCCTCCAGTGCAGCGCTGTCATGGCTCCCCCAGCAATTCCATCTTCACCCGGTTTTCCTTCTGTGTTGGTGGGCATCGGCTGTTTGAATGGCCAGGGCAGGGCCTCAATGAAGTCACTCCTGCACATGCGAAACAGTGCATGTTTAGGAGATATGCATTGTACCTACAGGTAAGCTTGATTGTAAGCTTACCTGTAGGTACAAGAATAAATACAGACTTTACTACCACTCTAAGCCCTTTTTTATCTTTGATTTATCAGTTCACAGTTCCTGAAGGCCTGGTCTTCCTTGATATATTCAGTCTGGCTCTAAATTGGTGTAGTCTTTTTCTTACTGTGCATGGCACAAATGCAGGCGCTTTGATGAAATGTTGGGGTTCTTTTAGGATCAGTTAGCTCTTGGGATGAATTTTCAGGGCAGGTCAGTCCTAAAGAAATTAGCATTCTTTTGAAATCTGTGCCACTTGTAGATTATTTTTCTTACAGCAGAAATATTGGTTTTAAATACTAAAAAAGGGGGGAGAGAGAAATGAGCTAACCCTTGTGTGCCATAATCCTAATTGTAAACAAGAAAAGGAAAAAGTTGATACACCATTGGTTGCACAACGGAAATTTAGCAGACTTTAGAGGCACATACTGAACAGGCAAAATCGTTTGATTAAAAACGTTTGTATTTTATTGAAAACATTTATAAAGGAAGATTCAAAAAAAGCATATTTGCATAATACAACATATTAAAACCGAACTATTTATGGGAAAGAACCTCCATACAAGTTCAAAATGGATATGCAGACATTGTTCATGATTCGTTACAAGAGGTACGTATGTTGTACTGGTCTGGAAAGGTCGACGCGTTTCGCATTGCGCTTCTTCAGGACCACAGAAGTTTAAGTACTCTCTTACCAAAATAAGCAGAATATATAATTAATAGCCAATAAACATTATCAGATGTTTACATTTTTGCATTTACTCAATGATAACCAAAAGAGTCAAACATAGTGCATCGACCAACCTCCTGTAATGCAATACACTGTATCATCCATGGCGGATCAACGGCCAGTGGGGGGTAAAAAGGAACCCACCTGTGTTATAAGATAGTAAGAGATGTATAAGCTTTCAAAATTTATTTCCCTAAGAGCAATATCACAGTTAAATGTTTATCCCATAGTTACCTATGGTTCCAATAGATCTCAAATGGGGAACGGCAGGACAACAGATGACACTTAAACCAGCTGGCAAACGATTCAAGCCTAGCTGTAAAAAGTATATATGTATTAGATTGTAAAACAGCAAACTGGCGTTCATTTAAAATTAATTTAGACTTACATTTACCTCATGAGCTGCAAAGATGAAGGTTCACAGCTCAGAAGACCATTGTATTTTTCTCATATATCAAAGGGCAAACACTTCAAATATTTTGGGATAAGAACACCCAACTGACTTTCATGTGTGATCTGTAATAAGGATCAATTAGAATATAAGTTTTGATGGACAGAGTTATCAAACCACATCATTCTCAGAGTAAGGTTATGCATTTATATACTTACAGGCCATACACGTAGCTTGCAGCCCTAAGTATGGTTGGTGTAAGGTGACAGCGCTTGAGAAGATACACGTCTGTCTTAAAGAGCAGGGAAAAGGAAAAATAATCCCATATCCCATATGAGCCTCAAAGGAGCCCTTGCCACTAAGAAAGAGACAAAATAAATATATCCAGCTTAAGGAGAGTCAAAATTAGGAAGGTTTTTGCATTCTTTCTTAGCATAGCATGTAAAACAGCGCCAGTTCAGAACATAAGTTTGCTTACTTTGGTGGGTGTCTCCGTCTCTATCCCGCCGTTCTGCTGTATTCAATGGTGGTATAGTGACCTAAATACCCCCAAACACACCGGCCGCTAATCGGCGCAGGTGTTAGATGATGATCACGGCGCACCGGAAGTGCGTCATGTGATCACCGCCGGAGATGACGTTCGTTGGAACGCATCTCCGCCGGAAGAGGGGAGGTCGAGCGGAAGTGACGCACGCTCACCAACAACCCATCAGGGGTGGGTCATCGCCGCCCTGTCACTTCCACGAGAGGCGTCCCCAATAGCGGCTCCGTAGTATCTTGTAACAATGGAGACACAGTATATGCAGAGCAAGAGGAGGTTCCTGCATTTTGACCGGCATAAACATATACAAAAAAAGCCTTAATACCATCTGCCTACTTGTCTGATTTAACAATCGTAGGCATACAGATGTACAGTATCTATACATTCTGCCTGAACATGCGAGATAATAATCATCTTATATCGCATATTATTTAAGGATAATAGCATATACAAATAAATACCAAAAAATATGAGTATTTTTGAAGCGAACATCTTCGCCTAGGAAGTGATATGAGTGTTGAGCAAAGAAAAAAGACGAAAAAGAGAACAAAGGAGCGGATATATATGGGTCCTAATAAAAGTATATATTATCATATTTTTCAATGAGTGTACATTAATAAGATTATGATCGGAAACATCGGACCTATTCACTTCAACAGTCATTCCGAAACGGCGAACCCTACAATGTTCAATTCTAAGTTATTGGTTGAGTGTGTGATCCTATATTTTTTCCAATAGTTGTGCATTAGAAAAATTATAATTGAGAGCACAGGACCTATTTACTTAAACAACGTTGGGAAAAGCAAGCCCCAGAGTATTTGGTTTGAATATATAATTTCATATTTTCCTAATAGATATACACTAAACGAGTTATGATTAAGAAAGTGAGGCCTATTCACTTCCACAGCGAACCCCAGAATGCTTGATTGTAGCAGATTGTTAGAGGAAGGGTTTGAAGCTTAATGCTTCATTTAAGCCTGGACTAAAAGTGTCCCGAAGCGTATAGATCCAGCGTGCTTCACGCTGCAATATGATCTTATCAAACTCGCCACCTCTGGGATCCTCTAGGATCCGTTCCAGTGCTGCAAATTTGACCACTTTTGTATAGTTTTTGTGATACAGACCCAAATGTCTACCGATTGGCGTTGAAAGTAGGTTATTTTTCCCATAGCCTATGTGATCTTTAATGCGGCGCCAAAATTGTCGCTTTGTCTTGCCTATGTAATAGGCACTGCATTCACAGAACATAATGTATACGATGCCTATTGTTTGGCAATCCACGTAATGTTTAATCAAATGTAATTGTCCATTCGGTAGATATAGTGGTTGGTTCACGTACTGTATATCCAATCGCAAAATTTGCAGCTGCCACAGCGCCAGGTACCTGCTATGTCTTCATCCTCCCTATCCCTTTTGTCATCAAAATGACTTTTAATAACTTTATCTCTAATCGATTTGGCTTTTTTGAAAGTTATTTCTGGGAAATCCTTTAGATATTTGCTTAGGATATTATCATTTTTAAGCAAATACCAGGGTTGTTGCAAGATGTTGCGAATGATATGGTGCTGTCTATGGTAGGGGGTGATAATACGGACACTCTCATCATGATTTTTCTCTTTTTTGTAAAAAAGAATCTCCTCCCTAGTTTTTTGGCAAGCCCTATTGTATGCTTTGCGTAACGTTGTTGTTGTGTAGCCTCTGGCAAGTAGTCGGGTGCGGAGATGGCTAGCTTCAATGGAAAATTTTCTTTGTTGGAACAAATGCGTCGCAACCGTAACTACTGTGAGTATGGTATACTTTGGACTAATGGTTTAGGGTGAAAACTATGTGCGTGAAGCACAGTGTTCCCTGCCGTGGGTTTACGATAGAGAGTTGTCTCTATCTTCCCCATATCTGTAATGGATATTGTAATATCCAAAAAAAGTATGGATCTATGGTTCCATTGAGTTGTAAATTTGAGATTATAGTCATTGGTGTTGAGTAATTTAAGAAACTTTCGCAGGTCCTCCTCTGGCCCTGACCACAACATAAACACATTGTCTATGTAGCGGAGCCAAAGGAGGACGTGCGGAAAGTAAGGGGAAAGGCCTTCGTCCGAAAATAGGGTCCGCTCCCACCCCCCCAGGTACAGGTTGGTGTACGATGGGGCACACAAAGTCCCCATTGCCACCCCCTGCACCTGGAGGTAGTGGGAGCGGTCAAAGACAAAGGCATTCCCGGTCAAAATGAAAGACAGAGCTTCCAGGATAAAATCAATATGTCCCCGATGTTTCAAGGGGCGTTCCAAAAGGAAGTCCCTCATCACTAACAGGCCCTTTGTGTGTGGAATACTGCTATAGAGAGCTTCAATGTCTATAGCAACTAACATAGTACCTGAAGGGACAGTAAGTCCATCCAGGCGTTTCAGGAGGTCGGGTGTATCTTGTATGTAGGATGGAAGCATTATCACATGTTCTCTTAAGATTAAGTCTATATATTGGCTTAGGGGTTCTGTGTAGGACCCTATTCCCGATATTATCGGTGTTCCCGGTGGTGCTATGAGGCTTTTATGCATCTTTGGTAAGGCATAAAATGTTGGAATTTTCGGATTTTTTACCAGAACAGCATGGTAAGTATCTTTGTCTATAATGCCTTTGTTATATGCCCTTAGAAGTAACTGCACAAAATCTTTTTGGAGTGTATTGATTATGTCTTGTGATATGGGTCTATACCACTCCCTGTTACTGAGAATGGCAAGACACATCTCCCTATACTGCTCCACATCCATTACAAGGACATTCCCTCCCTTGTCGGCAGGTTTGACTATGATCTTATTATTTCTACTTAGTGAGGATAAGGCCTGTTTCTGTTGTTGGGTAAGATTATCCGTATTGTTTTCCGATACTTGTATTGACTCAATCTGTTTAGTCACCTGAGTGATAAACGCTGCAATATTTGGGTTGGTCTGTAATGAAGGAAATTTATCTTATTTCATTTGGACTGTTTGTACCGAGGGTCCCTGTATTGATTGGGTGGACGGTATCGAAGTGCCTACCTCCAATATTTGTGTAGGGGGAGAGGATTGTGGATTTTCTGACTTGGAGGACTGTTCAAAGGCCTCATTTTCTTCCAAGAGGTCCATGAGGTCCTTGAGTGCCCGAAAATCCTGTACCTTAAAATCCCTCCACTGTTCCTTGATCCTTCTTCCAAATAAATTTAAATCTTTAATAATTTCAAAGTGATTCATCTCCTGAATTGGACAAAATGTAAGGCCGAGAGAGAGAACTTCTCTTTCGGCTTTTGTGAGAGTGTGGGACGATAAATGAATCACGTCTAATTGGGTGGTTGCTGGGTTAGTCTGATCACAAACGTGTCTAAAGTGCCTTTGTTTGGTGCAGTATCTGTCTGTGTTTTGACCAGATCTAGCTGGTTGTTCATCAGGTCTAAAAAACCATCATCATCGGTTACCTGTTATCTTCTAATGTGTGACTCTGTGTGACAGGTGTTGTAGAGGAAGTTTTTGGACGTACCGACTCCGAGCCGTCACCGTGACGCGAGTGCGCAGAAATAGAAGGTGTTTGAGATTTGTGTGCCGTAGCGATAGATTTGTTTCTTGGTTCGTGCTCCAAAGCACGTTTCTTACCACCACCTTGTGCTTGTGTACCATCACCAGATTTTGGTCTTTTCCGTGTCTGTCGGTGTCTCCAGTGGTTGGCATGTGCATGCTGTCAATAATAAGAAGTATTAGACGTGTTTGATGAATCGGATTCCTGGCTCTCGTTATCATAGCCAACATTATTTACATTTTGTTTAAATATCCTAGGACGTCTTGAACCCCCCACAGGCCATCTATAAGCTGTGTTATTGCTAAATGCTAATTTGTCCCGAACAAATTTCTGTTCTTTCTTGGAAACTGTATCGCAATTGTATTTTTCCAAGAACTCATGGAGCGCATCAATTTCTTGTAGTGAACTCCGGGAGTGAGCAGATGCTTTGATTTTTTGATTATATAGACTTGATCTCATCATTCAATTCTATCATTTCATTGCGATATTGTTCCAATAATATGGATATCATCTGTTTAGAACATTGTTTAAGGGTCTTTTCCCAGATTTCCCTAAGCTCAGGAGAAATTGTCCTGAGACTAGGGAAAATCTGGACCCTTAGGCCTATAGGGTTCAAGTCCTCCTCGTTATAGCGCTCAAAATACTTAATATGCCAGTGGAGATTCGATTTTTTAATCAAACATTTTTTAAGTTTTAGGAAAAAGCCATTTATATCCATACATCCTATTGTGTCATCCTTTACATTTTTTTGAATTCTTTGCATTAATCCTTCCCAGGATGTGCCTAGATAGTCCGCCATTACTAGGAATAGGTATAAATTTATAAATGTAGTTTTTTTCTTCTCTGTCTCAATGATAAAAGAGACAGAGATAGGTGGGAAGCTCAAAAAAGTGGGTGGATAACCTATTCTAAAGACTAAAAAAGGGGGGGGGAGAGAAATGAGCTAACCCTCGTGTGCCATAATCCTAATTGTAAACAAGAAAAGGAAAAAGTTGATACAACATTGGTTGCACAATGGAAATTTAGCGGACTTTAGAGGCACATACTGAACAGGCAAAATCGTTTGATTAAAAACGTTTGTATTTTATTGAAAACATTTATAAAGGAAGATTCAAAAAAAGCATATTTGTATAATACAACATATTAAAACCGAACTATTTATGGGAAAGAACCTCCATACAAGTTCAAAATGGATATACAGACATTGTTCATGATTCGTTACAAGAGGTACGTATGTTGTACTGGTCTGGAAAGGTCGACGCGTTTCGCATTGCGCTTCTTCAGGACCACAGACGTTTAAGTACTCTCTTAACAAAATAAGCAGAATATATAATTAATAGCCAATAAACATTATCAGATGTTTACATTTTTGCATTTACATTGCATTGTGCATGTTATTTCATACTGTTTCCGATCATTCCATCTTTCCACTCATGCCATAGGGAGGTGTGTGTCTCCCGTGTGGTCTACAGATGGGAACTGCGATGCGCCCCGCCCGCGTCCGTTCTTCTCTCTCTCCCCTCTGGCTGTGTGCCGAGGTGGGGGCGGGACCTTCGGTCGCGGCCGCGACGCATCAGCGTCACATCCATCCGTGCGGGGTTGACGTCACACGCTGTTGGCCTCCCCGCACGTGACTCCACCAGCGTTCATTTGAGGGAGACCGCTTCGGGCAACAATTGTTTGCCTGATGGACTCCCTCTATGCTGAACAGCATTGTGACGCTGAGGGCCGTCTCCAGCCCAGTCTCAGCGTAGGTGCTTTCACTTACTTTATTCACCTGCTCCTATATTTTCTTCTATCACTGTTACTTTCACAATTCAGTTTTTTCACTTGTGGGATTTGTTTTCTACCACTGGTGTCAGTTACTTCACCTTATTTATTTTTCACTTTTTGAAGATTTTCTTTGGTGTTCTAGGGGTGTCTTCCATGGGTACTTTTTAACACTTTTTATGCATGTTTTTCCATTGGTTATGGCTATTTCCTAGCTATACACTTTCACCTCATTTTCTGGTACCATTACTGGTTTCACTTTCTTCATATGGTTTGGGCTCCCTTTTTCCTTTACTAATTCATACTTACTAACCTTATATGTGGATCAATGGCTTGATTTATACATATATGCATATATATTTTTCGTACAGTGTCATGACAATTCTAAATCGAGCCCTTCAATACCTCTTCCCAATTTCTTCACCACACTATGGATCTTGCGCTTTGACTGTGTTTGTGGAGACTGCTCTCTCAGTTCCCATTTGGGACTCTATTCCGGGCGATCCCATTACCTGACTGACATTCGATATCATAAGTGTAAGTTCTTTTTCCTTACGCTAACAACATAAAACATTCTTTTATTTTTGATATCATATTACATTTGTATATATATTTTTTAGATGCTATGACCATGCCTGCTCCTGAGGAAGTGAATAATATTTCACGAAACGCGTCGAGCTTAAGAGGCAAACAATTCATCTACAAGCATTACCAGATATACTCGAATGTTTTGTAATATTTTCTTCTATGTTCAATTATTTGTGTTACAAATTTGTATCAATTTTATATGCAAACCCTTTTTACCTCCATTGTATTGTATCTATAACATTGTCAACTGCCATTTATACAATATTAAAACACACGATGTTAATTGATTCTATACCTTTTTTTGTGCTTACCAGCCTAGGTATATTGAACATCATATAACAACATCATGTGCCCACTGGCCATATCTCATACAAAGTCCCAAAATATTTTTGAGCACTATGTGCTCTATATATTCATGTATACACAGGGATGGAGACTCTAGGCAGGAGTCTCATATAAAGTCCCACCTACCCTTGACGTTTTCCCATTTTCCTCCCCTGTTCCTTTCCTTTCCCCCCCCCCTCCCTCCCTTCTTTCCTTTCCCCCCCCCCCCCATTGTTTCCCCCCCCCCCTTTCTCCCATTATTAGATTTTTGCATTTACGCAATGATAACCAAAAGAGTCAAACATAGTGCATCGACCAACCTCCTGTAATGCAACACACTGTATCCATGGCGGATCAACAGCCAGTGGGGGGGTGAAAAGGAACCCACCTGTGTTATAAGATAGTAAGAGATGTATAAGCTTTCAAAATGAATCTCCCTAAGAGCAATATCACAGTTAAGGGTTTATCCCATAGTTACCTATGGTTTCAATAGATCTCAAATGGGGAGCGGCAGGGCGACAGATGACACTTAAACCAGCATGCAAAAGATTTAAACCTAGCTGTAAAAAGTATATATGTATTAGATTGTAAAACAGCAAACTGGCGTTCATTTAAAATTAGTTTAGACTTACATTTACCTCTGGAGCTGCAAAGATGAAGGTTTACAGCTCAGAAGACCATTGTATTTTTCTCATATATCAAAGGGCAAACACTTCAAATATTTTGGGATAAGAACACCCAACTGACTTTCATGTGTGATCTGTAATAAGGATCAATTAGAATATAAGTTTTGATGGACAGAGTTATCAAACCACATCATTCTCAGAGTAAGGTTATGCATTTATATACTTACAGGCCATACACGTAGCTTGCAGCCCTAAGTATGGTTGGTATAAGGTGACAGCGCTTGAGAAGATACACGCCTGTCTTAAAGAGCAGGGAAAAGGAAAAATAATCCCATATCCCACATGAGCCTCAAAGGAGCCCTTGCCACTAAGAAAGAGACAAAATAAATATATCCAGCTTAAGGAGAGCCAAAAATAGGAAGGTTTTTGCATTCTGTCTTAGCATAGCATGTAAAACAGCGCCAGTTCAGAACATTGCCGCTATTGGGGACGCCTCTCGCGGAAGTGACAGGGCGGCGATGACCCACCCCTAATGGGTTGTTGGTGAGCATGCGTCACTTCCACCCGACCTCCCCTCTTCCGGCGGAGATGCGTTCCAATGAATGTCATCTCCGGAGGTGATCACATGACGCACTTCCGGTGCGCCATGATCATCATCTAACACCTGCGCCGATTAGCGGCCGGTGTGTTTGGGGGTATTTAGGTCACTATACCACCATCGAATACAGCAGAACGGCGGGATAGAGACAGAGACACCCACCAAAGTAAGTATCCCACTATTCTTTTCTCCCATCCAAGTTCCACAATAAATACCAAAAACGAATACCTGACTGTTTATTGAGTAACGAGCCATTGGGAGTAAGGATGAATGTGTGAACTGACCCTAGGTGACTATCTGCAGGTAATCGGAGGAGGCCCAACAAGTCATAATACAGCAAGCCCTACGGGGACAATGTTACACATATGGCATCCCTTCTCATCCAACTGAAAAGTGATCCACCTAGGATCGCTACGTGAATCGTGATATGTTGCCTCCTCACAACCGGTTTTAACCCTGTAAGTTAAAACTGCATTGCAACCATTGGCATTACACAATTAATGGCTTGCATTGGGCAGCAGTTCTGCCTGCCAAATGTAACATACTGTTTCATTTTGCAGGGCTGTGAAGCCATACCCTGAGTGGCCGTATGCCTTTCTTTTAAGTGGGCAGTCATGGGACAGTAAAATTGTGGCTCAACCGCCAGCCTTTACCGCTGCCTGGCAGCCCATGTGAACTTGCGCATATAGCTTGGATTTTGTAGGGTTTTTTAATATTAAATATGTTATTCTAGTAAATAGCCATCTCTCTATAAATGACATAGGGGTCAATTCACTAACGTTTACTGCATGCGATAACATGACTTATTTGCATAAATTATCGCATACGGTAAATAAAGTCCAATTCGCAAAAAAAAACAAATATATGGTAGTTACCGCAAAATGAAAAATGTGCCATTAAATATCGTCAAAAAACATGCAGTAAGCTCTAAAGTCCAATTCACGAACGGAACAAAGAGTAAAAAAACATGCTATATATATCACCAGGGTTTTGCTGGCAGGTATTACATGCGCTATTTGTCAGAAACAGCATGGGGTCTCCCCCTACAATACCTGGTTGCTAATGAGTGGGCCAGAAAGCTGGCCAGCGCATCCTTAACAAGGGATTACTCGTTAGCTGTTAGCGGGTTCCCCGCTGACAGCTGAATGTTAAAAAAAATGACAGCAATTAGATATTATGAAAAAGAAAACCAGGCAGGGCCCTTCGGGTCTGGTATGGATTATAGGGTAACCACACCCCAAAGTTTAAATAAAACAGTGTGGCTCCCCCCACTTTTCTGACCTGCCGGGCTGCATGCTGAACCATACCAGTCCACATGAACTCAATATGGGGAGGTGCTTTTTAATGGGGGGGCTCTGCCTCTGCCCCACAGCCCTGGGCTGTGGAGGCAGGGGGATTATCGGAAACTTGAAGCACCATTTAACAAGGGGGCCCCAGATCCTGCCCCCCCCTATGTAAATGAGTATGGGGAACATTGTACCCCTACCCATTCACCAAAAAAAGTGTAAAAGTGAATAAAGACAGAAGGCAGTTTTACACAATTCCTTTGTTAAAAAATACAAAACAAAAAGTAGATCCATCGTCAATCGCGACTCCCGCCGACCCGCAAAAAAAAAGCTCCGCTCGCGAAAATCGCTCCAGCGGTCTGCCTGCTCCGCCGAGTGACAGTTCTTAAGTAGGTAAGGGGGCGGTGTCACCAGCTGACATCATCAGGTGGTCTTGCCTCTTACCTGTTTAATAACTGTCACATGGCAGAGCAGGGAGAACACTGGAGCGTTTGTCGAGAGCAGGGCTTTTGTTTTTACCTTTTTTTTGTGTCCGGTGGTGGCGGCTGCATTATGATCGATGATGGATCAACATCAGGGAAATTGTTTTTATTTTTAATAAAGGACTTGTCAAAAACTGTGTGTGTGTTTTTTTTTCTTTTTGACACTTTTTTTTGGTGAATGAGTAGGGGTACAATGTACCCCTACTCATTCACATCTTGTTAAAGGGGGCTTCCAGATTCCGATAAGCCCCCTGCTCAAAGACCCCCACAACCACAGCCCATGGTTATGGGGAAGAGGCCTTTGTTCCCATCATCTCTGCCCCCCTCACTTGTCTCCCCCCTTTCCTGACCTGCTGGCCTGCATGCTCAGATAAGCATCAGGTATCAACTTTGGGGGGGGGACCCCATGCCGTTTTCTATATAAATTTTGGCAAAGGACCTGGTATGCATTGGAGGAGGGGACCCCACGCTATTTTTTGTTCATCATTTTTATTTGCCGGCATATTTTTTTTAACATTCAGGCTTGCTCCTTAGCAACCAGCTCAATGCAATAAATTACTGCATGAAAACAATGCGGTAATTGCCACTCAATCGAACAAACACCACATTATTTAACGCAAATTTCTTTAAAACTGCTATTTTGCTGCATTTTAATTGCCGTTAATTAACTATTAGTGAATTGACCCCTATCTCTATTGGAAATGTCCTTCTTGTTCAACCTTGTTAACCAATTCCTTTACAAAGATTTTTAAATTGATTTACTGCATTTGCACTGGGTGTCTAAGTATTTGAAAACTTGTAGGAAGGATTGTGAGGCCTTGATTAGCACTTGACTGCACCTCGGTATTTATAGAACAGCTCCAGCTTTGTTTAGATGGTTTTAGGTTGCTTTAGTGGTGATAAGACCTAGCTTAGTTTGTGTGACACTCAGCTGGCTCATAATTCACTACAGGACAAGCCCATAGCTTAGCTATGAAAGGAAAGCTTCATTACACTTATTATTCTTCTATTTCTTTTATTTTGTGTGATTATCGGTCCAAACTGCTTTTTTTAAGGCCTCTTTCACATGGACGGCAAAAGAGCAGTAAAAACAGACTTTTTTCATTGCCCACCTCTACAATAACATGCAGCCAAAGGGGGCTGTACACAAGCTGGGGCCTTAATGCTCTGTCGCCTGCCAGACTTGCACATTCAGGTTAATGGGGCTGTGCCAAATGGTTGTCTCATGGTCTCAGAGCATTATTTCCATTGAAGACTGCCTTTCGGCCAAAATAAAAAAAAAAAAACAGGCATGGAAGCCACAGCTTAGCCATCCGCTAAAAAGCAATCCACTGCAGATTGCTTTTCAGGGTGTGCTGCAGCCCCCTGTAATTTATTTATGGGCCCCCTCAGGACCAAGGGTATCCAAAATGTACTGAAAGACAACAACAAAAGAAGGTCGCACCGACCTTGTGCATTACTACTAAAAAGGTTTATTGTAATCCAAAGACAACACACATTATACTCACAAACGAGTGATGATATAGCATATAAAAGATAATGGAACCGGTCGTCTCCAAAATAACTAGGGAACCCCTGTACTGGATGACGTGCTGGTGTCAGCAACTATATGGCTCCTGAGTAGCTCGTTTTATCTCTGAGGAAGAGGGTCATCCCTCGAAACCTGTCAGCCCAGCCATATATATAGTTGCTGACACCAGCACGTCATTCAGTACAGGGGTTCCCTGGTTATTTTGGAACAAGCACGCTGTGAGTCGTGTGAAACATGTCTACCATCCATTTTGTTGTACCTTGCATCCTTGTTCAATAAAACCTTTCATCGGGAGCTATTGCCTGGTGTGCAGCCATATTTCTTGTATCCTGGTTATTTTGGAGACGACCAGTTCCATTATCTTTTATGTGCTATATCATCACTCGTTTGTGAGTATAATGTGTGTTGTCTTTTGATTATAAACCTTTTTTAGTGATAATGCATGAGGTCAGTGTGCCCTCCTTTTTTTGTTCCCTTTTGCAGGTATACAGTGCCTTTAAAGAAGTATTCATACCCCTTCATATTTTTCCAAACTTTGTCATGTTACAACCGAAAATGTGAATGTATTTTATTGGGATTTTCTGTGATAGACCAACACAAAGTGGAAGGAAAATGATAAATGGTTTTTAAAATATTATACAAATAAATATCTGAAAACTGTGGCATGCATTTGTATTCAGCCCCCTTTACTCTGATACCCCTAACTAAAATCTATTGGAACCAATTGCCTTCAGAGGTCACCTAATTAGTAAATAGAGTCCACCTGTGTGTAATTTAATCTCAGTATAAATACAGCTGTTCTGTGAAGCCCCCAGAGGTTTGTTAGAAAACCTTAGTGAACAAACGGCATCATGAAGGCCAAGGAGCACACCAGACAGGCCAGGGATAAAGTGTGGAGAAGTTTAAAGCAGGGTTAGGTTATAAAAAATATCCCAAGCCTTGAACATCTCATGGAGCACTGTTCAATACATCATCCAAAAATGGAAAGAGTATGGCACAACTGCAAACCTACCAAGACATGGCCGTCCTCCTAAACTGACAGGCCGGGCAAGGAGAGCATTATTTAGAGAAGCAACCATGAGGCCCATGGTAGCTCTGGAGGAGCTGCAGAGATCCACCGCTCAGGTGGAAAAATCACTCCACAAATCTGACCTTTATGGAAGAGTTGCAAGAAGAAAGCCATTGTTGAAAGAAAGCCGTAACTGTTTGCAGTTTGCGAGAAGCCATGTGAGGGCTCAGCAAACACGTGGAAGAAGGTGCTCTGGTCAGATGAGACCAAAATTAAACTTTTTGGCCTAAAAGCAAAACGCTATGTGTGGTGGAAAACTAATGCTACATCACCCTGAACACACCATCCCCACTGTGAAACATGGTGGTGGCAGCATCATGTTGTGGGGATGCTTTTCTTCAGCAGGGACAGGGAAGCTGATCAGAATTGATGGGAAGATAAATGGAGCCAAATATAGGGCAATCTTAGAAGAAAACCTGTTAGAGTCTGCAAAAGACTTGAGACTGGAGTGGAGGTTCACCTTCCAACAGGACAACGACCCTAAACATACAGCCAGAGCTACAATGGAATGGTTTAGATCAAAGCATATTTATGTGTTAGAATGGCTCAGTCAAAGTCCAGATCTAAATCCAATTGAGAATATGTGGCAAGACTTGAAAATTGTTGTTCACAGAAGCTCTCCATCCGATCTGACAGAGCTTGAGCTATTTTTCAAACAAGAATGGGCAAAAATTTCAGCCTTGATGTGCAAAGCTGGTAGAGACATACCCAAAAAGACTTGCAGCTGTAATTGCAGCGAAAGGTGGTTCTCCAAAGCATTGACTCAAGTGGGCTAAATACAAATGTTCGACACACTTTTCACATATTTATTTATTTATAAAAACTTTGGAAAACTATTTATCATTTTCCTTCCACTTCGCAATTATGTTATTGTGTTGGTCTATTAAATAAAAGCCCAATAAAATACATTTACGTTTTTGGTTGTAACATGACAAAATTTTGAAAATTTCAAGGGATGTGAATACTTTTTTAAGGCACTGTAGCTATGTTAAAGATAAGTGCCCATACTGTTTAAAATTTAGTAATGCACTGTCTCATCCTGCTCTGCACATGCTCAGTTGCTCTCTATTCTCGGCACTGTGCCAAAATTCAGAGCTACTAGAGGCCAGACTACTGACAGCTGGGCTTTCCGATCCGATCAGTCTGTCAGTTTTTTCAGGCGGACCGGATCGGATGCTCCATGCACCTTTATGGAGCAGCGGATGTCAGCAGTGACATCTCCATTGACACCCGCTGCTATCCAATCCGATCCTGTCCATGAAATCCAGACGATCAGAAACCCTATTTTCTATCCGTCTGGAGGATCGGATGAAAATGGACAGGCGGTCCGTTTTCATCCAATCTCCCATAGAGGAGAGCTGGGATCTGACAGGTCTGTCTCTGCACAGAGAGCGGAGACGGACCTGTCATCCGCCTGCTTAGCGGGGATCGGTAGATTGATCCCCTGTTTAGCAAAGGGCGGAAAGGGCGTGTGAATGGACCCTAAGGATTTACTGATGCTCAGGGGTTCTTGCCTTCTGCAAAATGGTAGCCTCTAGTAAAAAGAAACAGGAGCAATGCAGAATGCAGTTTAAAGCACGCACTGATTTTGGTAGCCTAATTATTAATGTGGAACATTTTTTTTTTTTTTAAAGTTGTTATGGGTAAAGTTCCACTCCATCTAAGCCTACCCTGCCCCGCCAATTGCACTGGAGAGCGAATAATGCTGTCACCCTATTACAAAATGGGGAAATGAATGGATATACAAGCAGGATCAAGAGGTTCAATAAATATTACAGGGGGACTACTGTGTTAATGCTACTTATAGACTGCATCATGTCATTTTTTTATTTTGTCCATAAATCCGTTTCAAACCAGTTTCTGGCTTGAGAATGTGCCTGGCCTAAATCAAGGATGTTCAGAATAATTTGAAGTTCCAGGTGTGGTGTCAGCCACCCTTAATGAATATTTTGCATTCTTTCTACATTTTATAATGCATTTGAACCCAGACTCACAATATGCTCATTAAAGTGGTAATAAATCCTAAACTTGTAAAAAATATTATAGCAGCTTACGTGGGCACTTTGTCTTCACCTTTAAAAGTATTCTTTATTGAGCCAGTGTAAAGGTCCTTGCTGCAGGTTACCTCTTCTGGGGTGGCTATTTTGCTTTATGGGGTCCTATGGAAGCCACCCTTACATGTGGCGGGAAAGAGACCATAAATTGGCTACTTGCACCAGCAATACACAGGCAGCATGGGAGGACTAAGACAAGGCATGCATTCACAGTGGCACTTTGACTTATGGGACATGTAGTCCCGAGAAATTCTTCTGCAGTTATCCATGTGCACTTTCCAAATGATAGTTCAGGGAAGCAGCGGAAGGGGCTGAATATACGTTTTTCTGCACTTAAAAAAATAATGCAAAAATAAAAAAGCATTCTCCTCTGCTCAAATGACTTTGCTACATCTGATCCTGGGAAAAATATGTTAGGCTTTAATACTACCATAATGTATTAGCGATTGAAATGTCTTAGTAACTGCAGCTAATTTCAGAGAAAGGGTTACTCCTTGCCTTCATTAGTAATGAATCTGTTCTCTATTGTACATAGTTCATCACGAGTCCTTAGGTCATCTTGAACTTGTGTTAGTTCTAGTGGTAATTCTGTGGTGTACGTTCAGCTATTTTTGGCTATGAAGAATGTGTATGCAACTATATTACAAAAATTGGACGGATTACCCAGTCCCTACTAATTGGTAAGACATTTATTATCTGTTATTTACAGAGCTCCAGTGTAAGTGTTAACCTGGAAATACGTAAATTATGGCAAGGACAAATCTATTAGAAAACAGGAAAGTAAATGATAATTTATTCTGATCATTACATTGTTCTGTTGATATCGTGATAATGTACAGCAGGGATCTTCGAACTACGGCCCTCAAGCTATGGCGGAACCACACATTCCATGAGGCATTGTAAAACTCTGACATTCACAGAAATGACTAAGCATGATGGGAATTGCAGTTCCTGAACAACTGGAGGGCCGTAGTTTGAAGACCCCTGTTGTACAGAATATGAATGCTATATAATGTATTTGGGGTTTGGGCAGAAACAGGCCTCGCACCTAGAAAAGCAAGGTCTGCTGTTTACCTTCCTGAAAAACCTGTATGACAACAATTAGTATAATCACCTTTCCCTGGCTTCTTCTTGGAATGCCTAGGCGAGGGTAATGTCATCCTCCTTCTGGCAAGAGTTGGGAAATGTAGGGTACTCCAAATCTTGCTGAGTGTCTTCTCATGAGATTTGGAGTACTTAGCATTTCCCGGGATCTCATCGAAGCATGATAAAAACATCACCCTCTGCACCACAGAGACCAGGACAAATAGGAGTCTAATATATTTTTTCTTCCTCTACAGGCCTTTTCTTTCATGCATTTTAGCATGGGGGGGGTAAAGGTAAATAAGGTTCGCTTCAAGGCCCAATGCGCAGTGCAGGTTTAAGCCTGGTGCATTAGGCTCTGGCATTTAGATGCAGGCAGTAGATGCACCATCCAGCGCCGCTGCAGGCAACCTGTAAAGCTGTAAAGCTCTATGAGAGGCTGAAAGCTGCTGCAGCTGGATAGGGCTGGCGAATGCATTGAGTGCTACTAATGTTGAGGGCAAATGTTTAGGAATGTGTAGGCGCCCGAGAACAAATGCCATGAATGCAAGACTTCATGCGTTCTGGCATATGTTCCTGGGCACATACTGCCTAAATGTTAGTACCACTCGGTGCACCATCCAGCTGCAGCAGCTTTCAGCTGCTCTTTGAGTTTTTGAGGCTGATGGCAGCAGGGCTGGGCAGTGCACCTACATCTTCTGCCCACACCCAAAGGACGGAGCCTCATGCACTGGAGCTAAACGTCCAGTGTGTATGGAGCCTTATATGGTTGCAAATAAACTGTTTTACCAAATCTATGCATAAGAAAACTGAGCATAGCACTTTACATAAATTGTACATTAGCATCAGTCCCTGCCTCCAAGGAGCTTACAATCTAAGGTTCGTACACAAACATACTAGGGGGTCAATTTATAAAGCAGCCAAGTAATCTACCAGCATGTCAGTGGAGTATGGTAGAAAACCAAGGTACACAAAAGGTACACAAAGGAAACACACAAAAGCAAAGGGAGAACAAGCAAACTTCATGCAGGTAGTATCCCGGTTGGGATTCAAACCAAGAACCCTAAATCTGCAAGGCAGAAGTGCTAACCCCAAGGCCACTGTGCTGCACTACTATATAAGAACAGTGGGGGCAGACTGTTTCTTAAAGCGGAGTTCCAGCCATTTACTCACCTGTCCAACGGTCCAGCGATGCGGCCGCCGGAAGCCTCGATCCTCTCCCTCGGCGCCGGCATCACTGCTGTGGGCACCCGGCTGTTACAGTTTGCGGCTTCACAGCCGGGTACCCACTGCGCATGCGCGAGTCGCGCTGCGCGCCGTGATTGGCCGGCAATCTTCTGGGACCTCTGACATGTCCCAGAAGATTGCAGGGAGGGAGGGGGAGAGGAGAACTTCCGCTCAGGGCGCCGCGGCGCTCCGAGCGGAAGTGGGAGTGGGTACCTGTCAAAACTAGGTACCCGCTCCCCCCCCAAAAAATGACATGCCAAATGTGGCATGTCGGGGGGTCAGGACTCCCTAAAGCGGAAGTTCCACTTTTGGGTGGAACTCCGCTTTAAAGTGATATGTAAGCGATGAACACCATGCTAAGTTAATAGGCAGATGTGCTTACAGTGTTGTAATCAAATGTACCGTATATACTCGAGTATAAGCCGAGTTTTTCAGCACATTTTTTTGTGCTGAAAACGTCCCCCTCGGCTTATACTCGAGTCAAGGAAAAAAATGTCCTCTCCGACGGGTTTAAGGTTTAAAAATGGCGCCGCCCGTCGCATACATGTTACCGCGCACGCGCCGCCGCCGCTCGTGTAATTTCGGCTATTCCCGGCGCCGCTCGGGAGAGGCCGGGAATAGCCGAAAGTATACGAGCGGCGGCGGCACGTGCGCAATGACGTGTCGGCGCCGGGCGGCGCCATTTTTAAAATGAAGGCGCCTCTGGAACTGGTAAGTGAAACAGCTTCACTACCTGCCATGGGCTGTGGGCACACTACGAGGGATGCAGTGCTGCGGGCATGGTCCACATGTACCATGCCCACAGCACTGCATCTCCTGTAGTATGCCCACAACCCCGGATCCTCTAGTACCATGCCAGTACCATGCATTCTCCTGCACCATGCCAGTACCCTGCATTCTCCTGCACCATGCCAGTACCCTGCATTCTCCTGCACCATGCCAGTCACCCTGCATTCTCCTGCACCATGCCAGTCACCCTGCATTCTCCTGCACCATGCCCGCCGCCCTGCATTCTCACCCTAGGCTTATACTCGAGTCAATGATTTTTCCCATCTTTTTGTGGTAAAAGTAGGGGTCTCGGCTTATACTCGGGTCGGCTTATACTCGAGTATATACGGTATGTTTTCCAGTCTGGTCTCCCTAGTATTAGTGTGTATAAAGCACATTATGCTTCCTGCTTATTGGTTGTTAGACTCATTTAATTTTAGGCTCTGATGCCGACAGTGGTATGGAATAAAGGTGTCCAGCTATTTTCAAAGAAAGGATGTCTTAGACCAATGTAATAGTGATACCTGAGCGATGATACCCGTTGATTAGTTACTCTACAGTACTAGTGTTAATCCAATTGGTTTTGGGTCATGTTGATTGTTAGATACTCATGGGTAAAAGGAAACCTGTGTGATCCGAAACAGTTCACATCTATTGGAGTTAGTAAAATTGTAATCTTCTATATCAGAGGTGTCAAATTTAATCTTTTTGCTGGTCGCATCAGCACTATGGTTGCCCTCAAAGGGCCAGGTGTATCTGTAAGACTATATCAATTTATCCAGAGATTTTTTTCCCTCTGAGAATAAGTGCAGGAACTCAACAGCCCCCTTTCCCTCGAGTTGCATCGAAAGGTAGGGGTGGCTTAATTGCAGTAACAGTTAGTGGGAACTTAAAGAGCCAATAAATAACAGGAGTGTATTATTCGCATGAATCAGGGGTGTGCTATGTACAGAGTGCAGAGTTCAGGGGTGTGCTATGTACAGAGTACAGAGTTCAGGGGTTAGATATGTACAGAGTGCAGAGTTCAGGGGTTTGCTATGTACAGAGTGCGGAGTTCAGGAGTGTGCTATGTACAGAGTGCGGAGTTCAGGGGTGCGCTATGTATAGAGTGCAGAGTTCAGGGGTGCACTATGTACAGAGTGCGGAGTTCAGGGGTGCTCTATGTACAGAGTGCGGAGTTCAGGGGTGCGCTATGCACAGAGTGCAGAGTTCAGGGGTGTGCTATGTACAGAGCGCAGAGTTCAGGGGTTTGATATGTACAGAGTGCAGAGTTCAGGGGTACGCTATGTGCAGAGTGTGGAGTTCAGGGGTGCGCTATGTACAGAGTGCAGAGTTCAGGGGTCCACTATGTACAGAGTGCGTAGTTCAGAGGTACATTATGTACAAGGTGCAGGGTTCAGGGGTGCCCTATGCACAGAGTGTGAAGTTCAGGGGTGTGCTATGTACAAAGTGTGAAGTTCAGGGGTGTGCTATGTACAGAGTGCGAAGTTCAGGGGTGCGCAAATGTACAGAGTGGAGAGTTCAGAGTGGAGAGTTCACAAGGTGCAGGGTTCAGGAGTGCCCAATGCACAGAGTGCAGGGGCGCGCCACAAAAAATTCTGGGGTATGCTGTGTACAGAGTAAAGGGTTGAGGATTGCTCTACATGCAGAGTATAGGGTTTAGGGATATGCATTACACAGTGTGCAGGGTCCAACACCTCTGGCTGATAAAAAGCCCTAGGTGCGAGGTCCACATGAAATGGCCTGTCGGGCCATATCTGGCCCGTGGGCCTTGTGTTTGACACGTGTTCTATATCTTCTATGTTTTTATCATTTTATACCTTCTATACTAGTCTATTTTAGACATGAAATAGATTACCTAAGTGCCAGCTAGTTTTGTATATTAGTGATTGTAAACCTGATTAAATGTTTGCACCAATATAGATAGAGAATTTTCTCTCAAATATAACTAAAAAGCAGTTAAAAAAAAGGTGCATAAATATCTTTATTTGCTGTCTTTCATCCAGGTCCCAGGTCATCTGACCATCTTGATTTTTTCGTTCTCTAAATGGGTCATGAGATGGGAGTGGGACACCTGAGGTGTGCCTAGTGCAAACACAGTCTGCCCCAAAATGAATACCCATGACAATGTGGAGCCACTATCAATCAAAGCCCAAAGATCTGTCCTATCAGGCAGTGCTGGTGGCATAGGCAGTTGGGAGTCTGATGACCTGAGTAAGCCATAGACATGGTTTTCTGTTTGGTGGTTTGTCTGGAGTGGTGGAAACTCTGTTGAGGGTAGATGAGTCTGTAGAATGGTGCCACTGCTAACCAGGGAGGGGAGGTCATTGCCAGAACCAATGAGTATTTCCATCAGAATTCAATGTATGTTGGAAAAAAAAAAGAACAACGTATTGTAAAGACACATTTTTTTTATTTTGGCTTTACTGACACCTTAATGACTGTATAGGCTGATCTCAGTCATAAATCACTCTGATGGTAAAAGTTTTAGAAAATCTAAAAGTATGATAACTCCATTGAAATATGAAAGCAACCATTGTGCAATTGTAGCAGAGGGGCTAAATGACAAGATCATGTGGCTTTGGTTATAGCTGGGATGTGTCAGGAAGCCAAATCCTTCCATCTATAGCAAACTAAATACATCCCCAATTCCAAAAGTTGGGATGCTGTGTAAAATCTACATAAAAACAGAATGCAATGCTTTGCAAATCTCATAAACCCATATGTTATTCACAATGTAAAACATATTAAATTTAAAGTCCGAAAGTCTTTGCAGTTTTATTTTTAAAAAACATCATTATTCTGAAAAAAAAAAAAAAAAACCATCAAGAACATTATATCATGAGAAAAGCCTGGCTCGCAGTCTCTGCTCTAATTCATCCCAAAGGTGTTCTATCGGGTTGAGGTCAGGATTCTGTGCAGGCCAGTCAAGTTCCTCCATCAAAAATTTGCTCTTCCCTTTTTGGACCTTGCTTTGTGTTTTGATTTGGCCACTCAAGAACATTTACAGAGTTTTCCCGGTGGCCACTCCTTTGTTATCTTGGCTGTGTGCTTAGGGTCGTTGTCCTGTTGGAAGATGAACCTTTGCCCCAGTCTAAGGTCCAGAGCGCTCTGGAGCAGGTTTTTATCAAGGATGTCTCTGTACATTGTTGCATTCATCTTTCCCTCGATCCTGACCAGTCTCCCAGTTCCTGCCGCTGAAAAACATCTGGACAGCATAATGCTGCCACCACCATGTTTCACTGTAGAGATGGTATTGGTCAGATGACGAGAGGTGCCTGGTTTTCCCCAGACATGATGCTTGCCATTCAGGCCAAAGAGTTCAATCTTTGTTTCATCAGACCAGAGAATTTTGTTTCTCATGGTCTGAGAGTCTTTCAGGTGTCTTTTGGCAAACTCCAGGTGGGCTGTCCTGTGCCTTTTACTGAGGAGTGGCTTCTGTCTGGCCATGCTACCATACAGGCCTGATTGGTGGATTGCTGTAGAGTTGGTTGTTCTCCTGGAAGGTTCTCCTCTCTCTACAGAGAAATGCTGGAGTTCTGTCAGAGTGACCATTGGGTTCTTGGTCACCTCCCTGACTAAGGCCCTTCTCCCCAATTGCTCAGTTTGGCCAGGGGTCCTGCTCTAGGAAGACTCCTGGTGATCCAAACTTCTTCCATTTACAGATGATGGAGGCCACTGTGCTCATTGAAACCTTCACTGCCGGTTCACACTGTTCCGACTTGTCAGGCGATTTGGTCGCCTGACAAGTAGCGGCCCATGCTGTGCAATGGTTCCCGTTCTAATAGGAGCTACTCAAGTCGCTTCCGACTTTGCAAAAAAAAGGCGCAGGAACCTTTTTCTAAGTCGGAAGCGACTTGCATTGACTTCCATTATGTGAAGTCGTTGCAAGCTGCGCCGAAGTCGCGGTGCACGGGCAACAGCATTAGTCGCCCGAAGATCAGTGTGAATCGACACTAAATGCTGCATACATTTTTCTGTACCCTTCCCTAGATCTGTGCCTCGATACAATCCTGTCTCAGAGGTGAACAGACCATTCCTTGGACTTCATGGCTTGGTTTGTGCTCTGACATGCACTGTTAACTGTGGGACCTTTTATAGACATGCGTGTGCCTCTTCCAAATCATGTCCAATCAACTGAATTTACCACAGGTGGACTCCAATCAAGTTGTAGAAATATATCAAGGATAATCAGTGGAAACAGGATGCACCTGAGCTCAATTTTGAGTGTGATGGCAAAGGCTGTGAATACTTACGTACCTGTGATTTATTTTTGTTTTTTATTTTTAATAAATTTGCAAAGATTTCAAACAAACCTCTTTCACGTTGTCATTATGGGGTATTGTTTGTAGAATTTTGAGGAAAATAATTAATTTAATCCATTTTGGAATAACTCTGTAACATAAAAAAATGTGGAAAAAGTGAAGCGCTGTAAATAGTTTCCCGATTCACTGAAGAAACCACTAGCACACATTCTGAAAATTGTTTGACAATTTTTAGATACAGCTTTTTAGAGTTTGGCGAACCTCTGCCCATCTTTACTTCCAAGACACTTTGACTCTTGTTAGTACCGCTTACTTTGCCAGCTTTTCCTTGGCCAACTTTTTTGAGACATGTTGCTGCTATCAATTTCAAAATGACCTTTTTCTTTCTTAATACGGTACATTTTCTCTGTTTAAACATTTGTTATCTTTTCTTTTTTTCTGTTTTTATTTAGATTTTATACAGCGTCCCAACTTTTTTGGAATTGGGGTTGTATAACTAAATATAAGGTTATAATTTCTATATAATATCAATATAAGTATACTGTAACAAAGCACAGGATAGCAGTAACGCTCTGATAGGAGTTCTAATCCTTCCAGACTCTATCCAAAACTAACAAAGTTTTTGGCTTGACATACACTTTACCAGCAAAATAGTTACAGTATATCAGAGGTGACTATAGATGGTATTAGCTCTAGTAAAGTTGTTGAATTCTCAGAACTTGTTATTTTGAGCTTTATAAAAATGAAAGGACAAAAAAAAAAAAAAAAGCCAGATGTTTTTTACCTTAAGGCTCCTTTCACGTTCCGTTGCGGACCGTTCTCTGCTCAGCGGGTATCGATCCGCCGATCCCCGCTGAGCAGGCGGTTGACAGCTCCGTCTCTGCACTGCTCTCTATGACGAATCGGATGAGAGTGGACCGTCTGTCCGCTATCATTCGATCCCATCCGATCCGATCCCCTGGACGGATGGAAAATAGGGTTTCCATCCGTCCGGATTTCACAGACAGGATCGGATGCAGATGGCAGCAGGTGTCAGCGGATATGTCACCGCTGACATTCGCTGCCCCATAGGGATGCATGGAGGATCCGATCAGATCCGCCTAAAAAACTGACAGACAGATCTGATTGGATCATTCGTGTGAAAGGACCCTAACACAAAAACATAAAGCAGTGGATTATGAACCTAAGACATGATGCTGTGAAAGGCCTACCATATGATTTCTGAGGATGGCGCTCATCCAGATTTAAAGGGTAACTCCACTTTCGTTGGGAAAAAAATCAGCAAATAAAAAAAAAAACAATATAGCGTATAGAATTGCGAAACAAATCATATTGTAATTGAATGTTATTAAAAATGACCTTTCCTTTTCAGTCTGCAGCTGTTGTAATTTTCTGAAAATGCAATGCAATATGGCTACCTGGAGCTGTGCACTGACCACACCCCAGAAACATAATTTCCTGCTTGTGTGATTGGCTCACTAATTTTCCCAGAAGTCTGCACTAAGATACAAGTCAGATTTCTGGCTTCCCCTCATTTTTGGTGAGATACTCCCAGTAGGAACACGTCTAAAGGGATGCAGGCCCAGCAGCTTTCATCATTAGAGCCCTGCAGCTGCCACAGCTGATAGATAGTTATGAAACCACTCCCAGTTGACCCACTCAGCACAGAGGCACAGACTGATTACTTCTGAATAACAAAGTTTGTTAAAATCCCTGCGATGTACAGAGATCACCCAGAGGTTTTTTTTCTCAACAAAAGTGGAGTTTTGCTTTAACTAGTGAGAGGGGCCTCACTAGTTAACTCAAATTACTAGAATTTTATTTATCATAGCCATACCAGGATGAAAAAAAAACGCAGAGCTGTATAGTTGGCTATACACAATACAATATGATTGTTTTGTCTATGCCCAGTGTGGTGTAAGGTACTTCTTGAATAATGTATTTGATTATGTCGGTATAGTCTAACAGTCTAGCAGTACATAGCTTTTGGTGGAGGACATTGTGCTATCCTATTGTAATGTGTTTGGACGCTTTCACATTATTGACCATTACAATGAACCATTTTGCAAAGCTTCAAGTGTGGAGACAATAATGTATTAGGATGGGTCAATCTGGGTACTATCCTGGTGCCTATAGCTTCTTTGGGGGGGGTCCAGGTGAAAAACAAATAGTCCATCTATGATTTTAACAATTTAGTGAGCTTAAAGAATTTGTTTTTATCAAATTATTCTGGGAATCTGTAATACATGTCTGTAGAACTATTGGGTCATTGCTTTTATCATATTTTTAATCCTTGTATCCTGTTGTTGTGGCTTCCTATCTGCATATAGTTAGTGTATAAAATATGAACCGGTCAATTTACGAAGCTATTTTTAATTTTATGTTATCAGTATACACCCTGTTAAATAATTAATGCTCCTAAAACACAATTTGACATCACTGGATTTGAAATGAATAATTTAGATACATGTGGCTCTTTTTCGTTAAAGGAGAAGTACAGCCAAAGCTCGTTTGGCTGTACTTCTCCCATGGATCATGGGAGTGCAGTTTGTTCTAGACTCCTGTGACCCATTTTCAGCAGACAGCAGGCTGAAGTCCGCTGTCTGCTGACAACACAGAGTCTGTCCAGGCTCAGCAAAGTTTGCGTTCATATGGTTGGGATCCACCCACATACCTGGATAAGCAACCGGCTCAGCCTCTCAGCGAGCCAATGAGAGCCTAAGCAGGCCGCTCCCGCCCCCTTCACATCCCAGAGCTTCAGTGAGTACTGGAGGGGCAGAGCAGACAGCAATAGCTCTCTGCTCAGGGAGCTCTGAGAACCGAGTGATCTGCGGTGTTTGATCGCTCGGTTCTTAGCCTTAGGGCCAGCGGGGGACAGATGCAGCATCGGACCCGTGTTGTATTCACCTAGGTAAGTGTGATTCTAAAAAAAGAAAATAACATACTTCTGTTATAAGTCTCTGTGATAACAGGATTTATTTGCTCGTGATTAGACACATGTTCACATCTTATATTGGCATTTTTCCTGAGAAGGCCTGGGCTGGGGGTGGGAAAGGGAGGGGAGCATTTGCCATGTAGGTCAGTACTAATTCTGATAGATGTGAAAAGGTATGCACGATAGACTTGTGCCCTTTAGACACACCAATGCCTTGCCATCTTTACCAGTTGTGTGGTACACCTGGTTTGGGCCAAAAAATCTGTCCCTATCACAAAAGGACCACTTATTTATTTATTACATGTACGTATATAGTGCTGACAATTTACACACTGCTCTATGTATATATTGTACATTTACATTAGTCCCTGCCCTAAAGAGGCTTACAGTCTAAGGTCCCTAACTCATATTCATACATACACATACTGTGGCCAATTTAGACAGGAGCCAATTAACCTACCAGCATGTCTTTGGAGTGTGGGAGAAAACCAGAGTACCCAGAGGAAACCCACACAGGAACAGGGATAACATGTAAACTATGGGCAGGAAGCGTTGTGGTTGGGATTAAATCCAACAAGCATAGTGCTGCTAGGGGGAAGTTCTAACCAGTGAGCCACTGTGCTGCCCTGTTTACATCAGTGTCTGCCCTCATTTTTTTTATGAAACCCAAAGGTTTCCATTCCTAATTTTTTATGAAACCCAAAGGTTTCCATTCCTAATTTTTTATTAAACCCAAAGGTTCCCATTCCTAATTTTTTTATGAAACCCAAAGGTTTCCATTCCTAATTTTTTATTAAACCCAAAGGTTCCCATTCCTAATTTTTTTATGAAACCCAAAGGTTTCCATTCCTAATTTTTTATTAAACCCAAAGGTTCCCATTCCTAATTTTTTTATGAAACCCAAAGGTTTCCATTCCTAATTTTTTATTAAACCCAAAGGTTCCCATTCCTAATTTTTTATTAAACCCAAAGGTTCCGATTCCTAATTTTTTTATGAAACCCAAAGGTTTCCATTCCTAATTTTTTATTAAACCCAAAGGTTTCCATTCCTAATTTTTTATTAAACCCAAAGGTTCCCATTCCTAATTTTTTATGAAACACAAAGGTTCCCATTCCTAATTTTTTATGAAACCCAAAGGTTCCCATTCCTAATTTTTTATGAAACCCAAGGGTTCCCATTCCTAATTTTTTATGAAACCCAAGGGTTCCCATTCCTAATTTTTTTTAAGAAACCCAAAGGTTCCCATTCTGAATTTTTTATGAAACCCAAGGGTTCCCATTCCTAATTTTTTATGAAACCCAAGGGTTCCCATTCCGAATTTTTTATGAAACCCAAAGGTTCCCATTCCTAATTTTCTATGAAACCCAAGGGTTCCCATTCCTAATTCTTTATGAAACCCAAAGATTTTCATTCCTAATTTTTTTATGAAACCCAAAGGTTCCCATTCCTAATTTTTTATGAAACCCGAAGATTTTCATTCCTAATTTTTTATGAAACCCAAAGATTTTCATTCCTAATTCTTTATGAAACCCGAAGGTTTCCATTCCTAATTTTTTATGAAACCCAAAGATTTTCATTCCTAATTTTTTATGAAACCCAAAGGTTCCAATTCCTAATTTTTTATGAAACCCAAAGGTTCCCATTCTTTCCATGATCCAGCCTGAAATTCATCTTAAAGCCAAACTCTAGACATTTAGTTTAAATCCATACATTAAAGATGCATCAAAAGAAAAATATGTATAAAGTATTACAGTTTGCCTTCTTTAGAAAGCAGCTACAACCTGAATAGAAAAGCCTACTCCCTGCTAGAATGTTTCAGAGAAGGATCCTTGCTCTCTGTGTAGAAGCAGTGGTTTCTCTGCAGAGAACCAACACATCCCTTAGGTTGAGTTCACACTGGCATTAAAAACGCCCATCAAACCCCTATGCAAATAATACAATGGACAGCACATAGTGCTCTTCACATTAGAAAAACATGAAGCCCTTCGCTTCGCATCGCTACGTGTCGCTTTGCTTTAAAATTGAAGCCTCATGTCGAGTCATTTTGAAGTCCTTCAACACCTCCCATTCAATTCTATGGTAATGCTCAGCAAACGCTCTAGCAGGCGTTTGCGGTGCGGTCGCAGGGTATTTAAACAAGTTTATTTCTATCACTTTCCATTGTGGAGCAGTTTTATCTCACCTTAACGTTCATCAAATGCTTCAAAACTACACATAGGGCATTTAGGGAGCGTAACGCACACATACAGTTGACAAAAATGTACCTGCACATTAGCACTATAGTCAGATTAAAAATAGCCTGTGTAGCCTCAGCAGGAAACATTGATGAAACCACATCATTTTATTAGCTTTGGTTGATTTAGTTATGCCAAACTGTATACCAATAACTTCAAATAGTTAAAGAATTCCTGAGATGGTGCTTGATGGTGCAACCAGATTGAGCTGCAACAATTTTGTGATAACATCTCAGCGCTAATATGTGGTTGAAGTGCACCTGTGCCTAGACTATGAACCTGGTAGTGTTTATGTATCCTTAACAAGCCATCACTGACCTCTCTAGCTGTTTGCACTGGGAAGCAATCCATTCTTAACCACTTGTCGACCAGCCGCCCTACATATACTGCAGCAGGTTGGCTCATTCCCAAGAAACGACGTACTTGAACGTTGCTTCGCAGGACCGCGAGTGGGGGGCGCGCGTGCGTTTCCATTCGCCACAAAGCTGATCTGCGGGTCCAGCGGCCTTGATTGCCTCTGGGCAACCGCGATCGCTCCCCATGGAGACAGAAGAGCGGTCTGCCGTTGTCAACACGGCAGGCCGCTGTTCTGTCAGCAATGAAGACAGGGCTACTGTGCTCCTCCTATTTAGATACACAGGTCTCTGTGTTCATTCCATAAGCCCATCCGCAACACAGTTAGAAAGCATCCCTAGGGACACATTTAACCCTTTGATCGCCCCTGGTGTTAGCCCCTTCCCTGCCAGTGCCATTAGTTCAGTAACAATTCATATTTTCAGCACTGATTACTGTAGTAATGTTACTGGTCTCCCCAAAAGTGTCAAAAATGTCAGTTAGGGGGTCCGATCTGTCCGCCACAATGTCGCAGTCCTGCTAAAAATGGCAGACCGCCGCCGTTACTAGTAAAAAAATAAATAAATGAAAATGACATAAATCTTTCCCCTAGTTTGTAGACGCGATAACTTTTTCGCAAACCAATCAATATACACAAATTGGGATTTTTTTTTATGTAGCAGAATACAAATTGGCCTAAAATGATGAAATGATTTTTTTTTTTTTCAGAATTGTCGCTCTTTTTTTGTTTATAGTGCGAAAAATAAAAATCGCACAGCTGATCAATTACCCCCAAAAGAAAGCTATGTTTGTGGGAAAAAAATACATCAGTTGTATTTGGGTACAGCATGGCACGACCGCGCAATTGTCAGTTAAAGTAACGTAGTGCCGAATCGCAGAAAAATGGCCTGGTCATTAAGTAGTGGGATTTCAGCAGGTTTTTACTAGCTTAGGCCTCACAGAATACATTGTATGTGCATTCACACACTTGGATACACAACTGCTGCATACATAGTAATGAATGACTGGATGCATATAAGGGATCTAACCCTAAGGCCCCATTCACACGATTGGACCGATCAGGTCTGCCTGGGAGTTTTTCAGCCGGACCTGATCGGGCCACCCATTGTCCTCTATGGGGAGGCGGATGTCAGCGGACACGTGTCTGCTGACATCCAATCCGACACAATCCGCTGAAAACAGACGTCTGATGGGATCTACCGACCTCTCCATAGAGGAGAGCGGGACTCTGACAGGTCCGTCTCTGCACAGTGAGTGGGGATGGACCTCTCATCCGCCTGCTCAGCCGGGATCAGCAGAGCCAGAGTCTATCAAAATGGATCTGCCCCATGTGAAAGGGGCCTAACAGCCTGTGTTCAGGTGTTTAGGGTGTATGGCTGTAAACACCTGCTGTGTGTTTACATTTTAAGGCTGTCGGCTTGACAAGATTCTGTTAGCAATACAAAGCTAAGAATTCACTGTTTTGAAAATTCAAATTGAATTTCTGTACAGTACCTCGGACTACAGAGGTAAATGAGGGCTTGCTTAACCACTTGCCGACTGGTCACATTGACCGTACTGTGGCAAAGTGGCTCGATATCGTCCAGCGACGTAGACCTACGTCGCTATACTCCTCCCCTTGTGGGCGGCGCGCACGCGCCGCCGGAGTCTCGCTCCTGCTGTATTCAGTTACAGCAGGAGGTGATCACCGCCGCCCTTCCCCGATCGTCGGGGATCGAGTGTGGAAATCCGCCCGCTTGTGTAAACTAAGTGACAGGCAGGGACAGATTGCAGGATTCAGCATAGCTGAACCTGCGATCTGTGCCTGTGTCACACATTCCCCTCCCCCCACACAGGTTAGTAAGCACCAGGCATACATTAACCCCTTGATCACCAATAAAAGTTAACCCCTTCCCTGCCAGTGTCATTTTTACAGTAACAGTGCATATTTATAGCACTGATTACTGTAGTAATGTCACTGGTACCCCCAAAAGTGTCAAAAATGTCAGTTAGGGGTCCGATCTGTCCGCCGCAATGTCGCAGTCCCGCAAAAAAAATCGCAGATCGCTGCCATTACTAGTTAAAAAAAAAACAATAAAAATGACATAAAATTTCCTGTAGTTAGTAGCTGCGATAACTTTTGCGCAAACCAATCAAAATACGCTTATTGCGATTTTTTTTTTACCAAAAATATGTAGCAGAAAACAAATTGGCTGAAAATGTTAAAAAATTTAGATTTTTACATTTTTGGGGGGGGGGAATTTCATATAAAAAAAAATTGAAAAATATTGTTATTTTTTCAAAATTGTCGCTCTTTTTATGTTTATAGCGCAAAAAGTAAAAATCGCACAGGTGGTTAAATACCACCAAAAGAAGGCTCTATTTGTGGGGAAAAAAGGGACATACATTTAATTTGGATATAGCATCACACGACCACGCAAATTGTCCGTTTAAAGTAACGCAGTGCCGAATCGCAAAATATGGCCTTGTCAGGAATGGGGTAAAATCTTCCGGTCTTAAAGCAGTTAAAAATACGCTCATTGAGAATTTTTTTGTCAAAAACATGTAGCTTAATACATTTTGGTCTAAATATATGACAAAAATTGAATATATTGGATATTTTTTAACTGTCAAAGTAAAAAAATATTGTTATTTTTTAAAAATGTTCGCATTTTTTTATTAATATCGCAAAAAATAAAAAGCGCAGAGGTGATCAAATACCACCAAAAGAAAGCTCTGTTTGTGGGAAAAAAAGGACGTAAATTTCGTTTGGGTACGGCGTTGCATGACCGCGCAATTGTCAGTTAAATTCGCACAGTGCCGAATCGCAAAAAGTGGCCTGGACGGAAGACAGCAAAATCCTCCGGTGGTAAAGTGGTTAAAAGTGCTTTTACGGCTTCAAGCAGCAACATTTGAATGAGGTCACCTTTGTACTACCCCCCCCCCCCCCCCGTCAGCCGGTAGTTCACTGTGTACTGTAAAGAAACCCCTCGTTGCCCCTACCTGTTCCCCATTTTTTATCCTGAAGAGCTGGAAACTACACATAGCTAATATAATGACAGACTGAGGTAATATTCAAAATGACATTAGGGTCTTGTTAATGAACACATCGCTGGGTTTATGGTGGTATTTAAGTGTCTACACCGTTACTTTGAGTGAACTAAAAATGCTATATATTAAATGTTGCATTTTTAGAAGAAATGTATAACTAGGTGGAACTTTTTAGGTAATGGAAAATTATTTGAAAGCCAAGAATAAGTGTAATAACTGTTCTTTTTTTATATATTTCATTACAGATTCATGATTTGAAGTATACTAAGTAATGTTTTAAAGTATTTGTACACTTGTACTGTCCTGTGTATTTTCCAGATGTGCAGTTTATCTTTAGAGACACGTACTTCCAGTTCTTCTTCCCTGAATCACCGCAGGTTCACAATCTGTAATGTTGGCAGGAGTTCTCGCCTCCACAGGACGCTGTTATTTTGACTATCCACAGTATAAAAGAATAAATTCTGTGCTTGTAAATACAATTTATTTATGTCATTTTTATTTATTTTGATTTTTTTACTAGTAATGGAGGCGATTTTTAGCGGGACTGCAACATTGCGGCGGACAGATTGGACCTCTAACTTACATTTCTCTGTCGCTCATTGACAGACGCAGTCCTCTTGATTAATATCAATTGTTTTCAGTTGAGTCTCATCCTTTTGTCTGATGAGCCTTTAAGACTTCTAGTTAGCACCGGTTGGGCCTTCTGGATTGGATTTTGATTTCCGTTATCCCACCCCTCATTTGTGGCACTGCTTTGGGACGTCCCAATTGATATTAATCAAGAGGACTGCGTCTGTCAATGAGCGACAGAGAAAATTGGATTTTTGTAAGAACTTAACGTAAAATCCTTTTCTCTTAAGCTCATTGACAGACGCAGTCCTCTTGATTAATATCAATTGGGACGTCCCAAAGCAGTGCCACGAATGAGGGGTGGGATAACGGAAATCAAAATCCAATCCAGAAGGCCCAACCGGTGCCAACTAGAAGTCTTAAAGGCTCATCAGACAAAAGGATGAGACTCAACTGAAAACAATTGATATTAATCAAGAGGACTGCGTCTGTCAATGAGCGACAGAGAAAAGGATTTTACGGTAAGTTCTTACAAAAATCCAATTTTTTGAGGGGACCAGTGTCATTACTACAGTAATCAGTGCTAAAAATATGCACTGTTACTCTAATAATTACACTGACATGGAAGGGGTTAACTCAGGTGCGAACAAAGGGTTAAGTGTATGCCTAGGGGGTGTTTTCTAACTGTGAGGGGGTTGGGCTTATGGAATCAACACAGAGACTCGTGATCCTAAATAGGAGGAACACAGGCACTCTGTGCTGATTCCTGAGAGAACAACGGTCTGCTGTGTTTACCACAGCAGACCACCGTTCTCTCTCGATGGGGAGTGATTGCGGGTGCCCAGAGACAATTGTGGCTGCCTGTGAATCAGCTTCCCCGCTGGCTAATCAGGGCAGGCACGCCCCCAGGAGCGCTCCCGCGAACCGCCGCACAGGTACGGCAGTTTGAGCAGCCGAGCCAGCCTGCCGCAGTATATCTGGTCGGCAAGAGGAGATTCACCCTCTCTATTTGTTTTTGTTTACCATTATCATTGAAAGTAAAAGAGAATCCCTTAGTGACGGTTCACACAGGCGCGACCCGACTTGCCGGGGCGACCTGTGTAATATCGTTGAAGTCAATGCAGGTCGCTCCAGTTCGCCCCAAAGAAGGAAGCTCAGGACACTTGTGTCGCTCCTATTAGAACGGGTCCTGTGCTACTCTATGGCAGACGACCCACGGCGACTTGTCAGGCGACCAGGTCACCTGACAAGTCGCCCCAGTGTAAACGGGGTCAAATTTTGGCTATGGGACAGGAATTGAAGGTATCTCCCCAATGGGACGGTGAGGAGACGACATAATGCCTCCTAACCTCTTGTCAAATTTTAGCCGAAGAGCAATTCAAACACAGTTCGCTCTTCAGAGGACTTCACAGCACATGTGAACAAGCCCTAAGGCTTCATTCACATCTGCGCGTTCTGAGAACGGAATGCATGACAAACGCTGGAAGCAAACGCAAAAAAACTGTGTACATCTCAGGAATAATTAACAGAAATACAATTCTTTACTAGATAGGACAGCTCCAATGTACTGTATGTATTTCACCACTTCAATACCGGCACTTTTACCCCCTTCCTGCCCAGGCCAATTTTCAGCTTTCAGTGCTGCTGTTTGAAGGACATTTAAGCAGTCATGCAACACTGTACCCAAACTAAGTTTTTATTATTTTGTTCACACAAATATAACTTTATTTTTATGGTATTTAATCACCACTGGGTTTTTTACTTTTTGCTAAATAAAAGAAAAAAGACTGAAAATGCTGAAAAAAGTGCTTTTTTCTTAGTTTCTGTTATAAAATTTTGCAAATAAATAATTGTTGCTGTCAAAGTGTATTCTGCTACATTTCTTTGGTGAGAATAACCCAAATCAGTTTATAATATTTAGTCTGTGTGAAAGTTACAAATTGATGCAATATATCTGAAAATGTATCAATCCTGATGCACTGACGGCCTATCTCATTTCTTGAGGCCCGAAAATGCCAGAACAGTACAAATACCCCTTTCAGGAAAGTAGAAAAAGTAGAAAAAAAGTTTATTTTTTTTTTTTTTTACAGATATTTTTTTAAATACTGTCACCAGTGCAGTACAGCATTATCTTAAAACAGGTGTGGTGGCAATCAGGGACACAACAAAAAAATCAGGTGACAGTACAAAAAAAAATAATAATAATTTTTAGCCGCTGACTTTTAACCACTTGCCGACCGCCGCAAGTACATATACTGCGGCGGTCAGCCCCTCACAGGCAAAGTGACGTATGGGTACATCACTAGCCTGTGAGGCTCTGGGGAGCGAGCGCGCGCCGCCGAAAGCGCTCCCGCACGGTCACGGACCCCCCCGCGCGTGTGAGCGGCGGACCCGATCGTCCGTGACGGTGGGAGAAAGGCAGGCGGCTAGTGTAAACAAGCCGCCTGTCATTCTCCCCTGTGTAGAAACAGTGATCATACGGTTCTACTATGTAGGACCATTGATCAGTGTTCCTACACCTCAAGCCACAGCCAATCACAGTTAGAATCACGCCCCTAGGGACACACACAGCCCTTCCCTCTCCAATAAAGTTAACCCCTTCACTACCAGTGTCATTTTACAGTAACAGTTAATATGTATAGCACTGATTACTGCAGTAATGTCACTGGTAACCCCAAAAGTGTCAAAAATGTCAGTCAAGGGTCCGATCTGTCCGCCCCAATGTCGCAGTACCGCAAAAAAAAATTGCAGATCGCCGCCATTACGCGTTAAAAAGAAAACAACAAAAATGACAAAAATCTTTCCCTTTGTTAGTAAACGCGATAACTTTTGCGCAAACCAATCAAAATAGGCTTTTTGCGATTTTTTTTTACCAAACATATGTAGCAGAAAACAAATTGGCCGAAAATGTTAAAAAATTTTAATTTTTAAATTTTTTTGGGGGGAATTTCATATAAAAAAATGTGAAAAATATTGTTATTTTTGCAAAATTGACGCTCTTTCTTTGTTTATATCGCATGATCAAAAAATCGCACAGGTGATCAAATACCACCAAAAGAAAGCTCTATTTGTGGGAAAAAAAGGACGTCAAATTAGTTTAGGTACAGCGTCGCACGACCGCGCAATTGTCCGTTAAAGTCACGCAGTGCCGAATCACAAAATACCCCCTGGTCAGGAAGGGGGTAAAATCTTCTGGGGCTTAAGTGGTTAATATACATACTCTCCTGTCCCAGGATCCAGCCATGTGGCCGGCGGGAGCCTCGGTTCTCTCCCTCTCCTCTCTGCGGCGCTAACATCACTAGTGTGGGCACACGGCTGTTGACAGCTTACGGCTTCACAGCCGGGTGCGCACTGCGCATGCACGAGTCACATTGCGCATCCTGAGTCAAGGGGAAATCTTCTGGGACCTGTGAGATGTCCCAGAAGATTGCAGGGAAGGGAGAGGGAGAGGAGGAGAAGAAATTCCATTTGAGCAACCTAGGTACCCCCCCCCCCCCAAAAAAAAAAAAATGACATGCCAAATGTGGCATGTCAGATGGTCAGGAGGCCTTAAAGCAGAAGTTACACTTTTGGGTGGAACTCCGCTTTAACTGATACATTTGCAAGGGGGCTTATTCTTTTGAAAAACAGACTTGCTGGCCAGATCACCAGGTACAAATAAAAGAAAACTAATGCTGCCATCACATCTAAGATCTGCAATGTAATACGTTTGCTTTTGGGTTTAACACTTCATCAGAAGCCTTGTAATAGGCCAAGTAAAATCCCTATCATTTTTTCTTTAGGCTTCAAAACATTCATTTACCATATAATTAATGCAATCATGATATGTTTGTGTGTGTGTATGTTAAGGGCCTAAGGCCTCTTCTGAGTGCTCTGTGGTTATATTGTGGGCCATGAAAACAGGCTTTTGTTTACTGTGGAATATACTAGCTCACTTTCTTCTGAATTTAGAAAACAAAGCAGCCCTGTTTGCCCCTCAGCACTATGTATATCTCAGGACCACAACTAAAAACAGCCCTCAGGTCTCATTTCTGAGAGGGACAGAGATAGAAATGAGGCATGTGAGACACAGGCCTGTCTAGAGTATCAAAGCATCGTTTAAATGACTTTAGTCCTTCTAGGTAGAAGAAATATACAAAAGGCATCATACATGTAATATGGTTTATATCACAATTAACAAAAAAAAAAAGCATTGACAGGACTATGGTATGGATGAAATCATGGACCCTCTCTCTGAGGAGATTCTACGTTTTATCCATTTGCTATCAATGGGAGCTTAAAGTGGAACCTCACCCAAATAGGGGAGTTCTGCTTGTCTGCCTCCTTTCCCCCCCTTTCTCTTTAAGTGTCGGCACTTTAAATTGATATGAGAAAAGCTAATATATCAGCATAGGGGCAGCTTTTCCAAATTTGAGAAGGTATGGGGTAGCTGGTTTGCATCTCCTGGTTTGGCCCCAGCCGATTTATGCCTCATACACACGATCAGATAATCGGACGACTTATCTTTCGCATTTTGTTGCATGGTACTAGTATCGAATTCAACAATGCGTACTAAAGGTATGATTTTTTACGTTTGATTCTGAAAAAGCTTCCTGGTTTCGTAGCTACGTATCTGATAATGCAAAACAAAAACAATGGCAGCCAGGTTTTTTCCACGTTATTTTTGTGTTTCTGATCATGCGTTGTCTTTGTCTATCGATTTTTACGCTTACTGTACTAATCAAACGACTGTCGTAAGTAAAAGTTTTCATGTTTGTCCCTTCGGATTTTGTGCTGTCAGAAAGCAAATATCAGCTGTCGAAAGCTGTACACTAACGATCAGATTATCGTGCGATCAATTCGAAAGCGTTTTTTTCATACGATTATCTGATCGTGTGTACGAGGCATTATAATAATGGACAGATTATTGTTGGAAAATATGATATCACAAAAATGGATATGTTTAACCACTTAAGCCCCAGAAGATTTTACCCCCTTCCTGACCAGGGCCTATTTTGCGATTCGGCACTTCGTGACTTTAACGGACAATTGCGCGGTCGTGCGACGCTGTACCCAAACGAAATTGACGTCCTTTTTTTCCCACAAACAGAGCTTTCTTTTGGCGGTATTTGATCACCTGTGCGATTTTTTGATCATGCGCTATAAACAAAAGAAGAGCGTCAATTTTGCAAAAATAACAATATTTTTTAATTTTTTTTATATGAAATTCCCCCCCAAAAAATGTAAAAATCAAAATTTTTTAACATTTTCGGCCAATTTGTTTTCTGCTACATATGTTTGGTAAAAAAAATCGCAAAAAGCGTATTTTGATTGGTTTGCGCAAAAGTTATCGCGTTTACTAACAAAGGGAAATATTTTTGTCATTTTTTTAACGCGTAATGGCGGCGATCTGCGATTATTTTTTGCGGTACTGCGACATTGCGGCAGACAGATTGGACCCTTGACTGACATTTTTGACACTTTTGGGGTTACCAGTGACATTTCTACAGTAATCGGTGCTATACATATGCACTGTTACTGTAAAATGACACTGGCAGTGAAGGGGTTAACTTTTTTTTGAGGGAGGGGTTGTGTGTTTCCCTAGGGGCGTGATTCTAACTGTGATTGGCTGCGGCTTGAGGTGTAGGAACAGTGATCAACGGTCCTACATAGTAGAACCGTATGATCACTGTTTCTACACAGGGGAGAATGACAGGCGGCTGTTTACATCAGCCGCCTGCCTTTCTCCCTCTGCACCGGCGATCGCCGAGTGACCGGCGAACATCGGGTCCGCCGGTCACACACGCGCGGGGGGCTCCGTGACCTCCGGCGGCGCGCGTTCGCTCCCTAGACCCTCACAGGCTAGCTACGTAGTACTACGTCGCTCTGCCTGTGAGGGGCTGACTGCCGACGTAAATAGTCGTGCGGCAGTCGGCAATTGGTTAAGTCTCCATTCACATTAGTACGACTTGTCAGGCGACTTGGTCAACCTGACAAGTCACGCACCTTCGCGTCCCATAGTGTAGTACAGGAACGGTTTTAATAGGAGCGACATAAGTCGCTCCGACTTAGAAAAAGGGTCCTGTACTACTTTGGGGCGACCTCGGAGCGACTTGCATAGACATTCATTCTATGAAGTCTGTGCAAGTCGTGCCGAAGTTGCGGTGCACGCGACTTCACAGGTCGCCCCCGAAGTCGTGCCGCTGCTGTGTTATCCGGCACTTAGTGTTTGCTTTAGATACACTTTATTAAAGCTGACAAAACAATCTACTGGGCAGGGACCCAAAGAGCATTTAAAACCTGAAAGATTTTGTAATGTTTTTTTCTCTCTGAAAGGAAGCAGTTACCTTCTATCTTTAAAGTAGTTCTATTTGTACAATAACATACCTACTATTACATCAGCCATACTTTGGATCGCCTTAATAGCACAGTGTCCTTTTGAAATGAATAGTTTGAGACTTGTTTGGGAAAGAAAAAAGAGGTATAGTCTGTGTTAGCTTTTTTTCTACAGAATCGTAAATTGAAAATTTTCTACTATGGACAATTTCACTTAAGGTTTTTTTTTCTTTTTTGCGTCTTTATGTCGAGAGCAAAAAAAAAAGTTGCATTATTTCTTTTCACACCCTGACCTTAAAAAGTACAGTAAACATTCTAGTATCTTGTCCCCATGTGTAAAGACTGCTGGTGGCCTCTTCAGCAGCAAGAATCTCCCACTTGATTGTAGCCATATTGCAGAGACTGGTGAAGAGCAGATTATATAACAGCTAGAAATGAACGTAAATGGCTTTCAAGACTGTCCAATTTCCAGCTCCCAGTCTTTTACAGCCTGAGCACTAAAAAGGAGAAATTGCTTGCCTTGTCATCGTACCTTGAATCACAAAGGGGCTGGATTGTGAAAAAAATAGCAAGAATGTAGAAATATAGCAACCAGACTCCAAGATAGGCCCGGAGTTAAAAGAAGAAAGCATGGACGAAGGGCTGGCATGACAGGGTTAACCACTTTACCCACGGAGGATTTCGCTGTCTTACGTCCAGGCCACTTTTTGCGATTCCGCACTGTGCGACTTTAACGGACAATTGCGCGGTCATGCAACGCCGTACCCAAACGAAATTTACGTCCTTTTTTTCCCACAAACAGAGCTTTCTTTTGGTGGTATTTGATCATCTGTGTGATTTTTGCACCATAAACAAAAAAAGAGCGACAATTTTGAAAAAATAACAATATTTTTCACATTTTTTATATGAAATTCCCCGAAAAAAAATGTAAAAATCAAAATTTTTTATCATTTTAGGCCAATTTGTTTTCTGCTACATATTTTTGGTAAAAAAAATCGCAATAAGCGTATTTTGATTGGTTTGCGCAAAAGTTATTGCGTTTACTAACTAAGGGAAAGATTTCTGTAATTTTTGGTGTTTTTTTTTTTAACAAATAATGGCGGCGATCTGCGATTTTTTTTTTGCGGGACTGCGACATTGCGGCGGACAGATCGGACCCTTGACTGACATTTTTGACACTTTTGGGGGTACCAGTGACATTACTACAGTAATCAGTGCTATACATATGCACTGTTACTGTAAAAATGACACTGGCAGGGAAGGGGTTAATTTTTATTGGTGATCAAGGGGTTAATGTATGCCTGGTGCTTACTAACGTGTGTGGGGGGAGGTGACTGAGTGACACAGGGACAGATCGCAGGTTCAGCTATGCTGAACCCTGCAATCTGACCCTGCCTGTCACTTAGGAGATCCGCCCGCTTTGTTTACACAAGCGGGCGGATCTCCACACTCGATTCCCCGACGATCAGGGAAGAGTGGCGGTGATCACCGCCACTCCTCCCCTGGCCTGACTCCCGCTGTAACTGAATACAGCGGGAGCGCCGCCGAGAGAGGGGAATGTCTGGTGACGTAGGTCTACATCGCCAGACGATAACGAACCACTTTGCTGCAGTACAGTCAACGTGACTGGTCGGCAAGTGGTTAAAAGGGGTTGGCATAGGGAAAGGGCTTCTGGTCAGTGGTAAGCATTCTTTTAAATGTACTTACGTGATTGGTGGGGAGGACTGGAGAAGGTGGGGCTGCAGTAAGGGGATTTGTAGGAGGGTCTTGGAAGTCATCAGTCGGAGGAGAGAGTGCTTGGGACAAAAGCCCACTCTCCCGCCCTAAGTGAGTTCCATGGCGAGTGAGGATTAAGGTTTTTTGAAGATTGTTTTATGGCAGCCGGCGGGGTACAAGGTCCTGTTATGGGTTTTTGTTTTTTAAGTGTTAACAAAATGTACATTGGTAGGGACCCGTCCTGGGTACTGCTCCTTGATGCCCACAAGGATCTTGTGACTCCTATGACTGGGTACAAGGTCCTGCTATGGGTTTTTTGAGTTTAAAGAATATGTACATTGGTAGGGACCCGTCCTGGGTACTGCTCCTATTATTATGGTTGATGGTACCTGCGCGTAGTTGTGTGTTTCCGAGCCGGTGTTTATTGCGTCTGGAGGCGTAAACATTTATAGTGGTCACACAGGTACGAGTAATTGATGCCCACAGGGACCTTGTGGCTGCTATTTTTGGCAAAATGTATTGGATGTTCATTTGTTGCACATGTTTATATGTTGATATGTTTATAACTTATTTATAATTGGTTAATAAAAGGCTGATATGGCCATTGTACTCCACCCTAAATCTCATGTTGTTTTTCTTGAAAAAAGATTAGTGGAGGAGTGTTGGTCAAGCAGTTGGGAGAGCAAAGCATCTTTTATACCCTAGTCATGTATTATCTGAAATGAAGCGTGGAGCAAGAAAACCGAGTGAATCGCTGTGTAATAACTTTATTTTCACTAGCTCCAGGGAGAATACATCAGATTTACAGGACTCTAGACTTTTGACACCTTCTATGCATCACCCCCTGATTCATACAGGAGAGATAGCTTCAAAAAAGATGTACCATAGGTTAGTCAGATGTCTTTTCCCCAAATGTGATTGTACTATTATTTCTGCCATTTATTGGTGATTTAGTTCTTCTTACGACTAAACATTCCAGTGATAATTTATTAGAGATGAAGGCAAAACTCAAAAATCTCAAAAACTTATAAATCATGGATGTGACTCATCAGATACAATGATTAGCAATGTCTTGTCATGATAAATTTATACTGCTACATATCTTCGTTAAACATAACCCAAATCAGTGTATATTATTTGGTCTTTGTGAAGGTTATAGAGTCTGCAAGCTTTGGTGCCAATCATTAAAAATGTATCACACCTGATGGGTATACATACTGATGATCTCATTTCTTGAGACACTAATGAGTCAGGACCAGGGCTGTATTTTGGCCTAGGCCAACAAGGCCCAGGCCTAGGGCGGCACTTTGCAGGGGGGCAGCAAAAAAGCCGCCCCCTCTCCACCTGAGACTCTATTGGCCACTGGTTGCTAGAGCGGCCTCTCTCATTCCCCCCTCTCTCTCACCCCCCCCTCTCTCACCCCCCTCTCTCGCTCTCACTCTCTCTCTCATCCCCCTCCCTCTCACCCCCCTCTCTCTCACCCCCCCTCTCTCTCTCACCCCCTCTCTCTCATCACCCTCTCGCTCTCTCTCTTTCTCACCCCCTCTCGCTTTCTCTCTCTCACCCCCCTCACACTCTCTCTCTCATCCCCCCTCACACTCTCTCTCTCATCCCCCCTCACGCTCTCTCATCCCCCCTCGCTCTCTCTCTCTCATCCCCCCTCTCGCTCTCTCTCTCTCTCTCATCCCCCCTCTCGCTCTCTCTCTCTCATCCCCCCTTTCGCTCTCTCTCATCCCCCCCTCTCGTTCTCTCTCACCCCCCTATCGTTCTCTCACCCCCCTTCTCTCTTTCTCTCATCCTCCCTCACCCTCCCCCTCTCTCTCTCTCCCTCACCCCCCCCCCCTCTCATGAGATCTTGGGGGTTCATGCTGGGATTTGTAGTCCTTCAATTTTGGAGGAAGCCACATCTTTTTTTAAGAAAGGAGTGGGGCAAATTTACATAGGAGGGGGGGGGTGCCCAATTTTAGTCTTGCCTACGGCAGCACAAAACCAAAATACACCACTGGTCAGGACAGTACAAATGACCCGTTTTTGGAAAGTAAGTAAGTCCAAGGTATTTAGTAAGAGGCATGGTAAGTTTTTTTTTCAGTTGTAATTCTTTCCCACAATTCTCTGCAAAATGAGGATTTCTTTTCACACATTTGTCATATTTACAGGTTATTTCTCTCACATGGCATATGCATACTTGCAACAACACCCCAAAACACATTCTGCTACTCATCCTGAGTATAGCGATACCATATCTCATGTGTGAGACTTTTTCACAGACAGTTCTCACGTGGGAGACTTTTTCACAGCCTAGCGACATAGAGAGACCCAGCATGCAATGAGCATTGTCAGGTGTTCTAGGGCCATAAATTACATATCTAATTTTTTGACTACCTATCACACTTTTGAAGGCCCTGAAGCATCAGGACAATGAAAACGCCCACAAAATAACCCTATTTTGGAAAGCAAACACCCCACTGTATATTCTATGAGGCATAATGAGTCTTTTGAACATTTGTTTCTAGAAATTTTTGGAAAATGTGGAAAGAAAATAAAAACACATTTTTTTTACACAAAGTTGTCCATTTATAAGATATTTTTAACACATAGCATGTACATACCAAAAATTACATCCCAAAATACATTCTGCTACTCATCCTGACTCTGAGTATGATGATACCACATGTGTGAGACTTTTACACAGCCTGGCCACATAGAGAGAAACAACATGCAGGGATCACCATAAGGTGTTCTAGGGACATAAATAACACATCTAATTTCTTGACTACCTATTACACTTTTGAAGGCCCTAGAGCACCAGGACAATGGAAATACCCACAAAGCGACCCTATTTTGGAAAGCAAACACTCCCATGTATATTATATGAGGCATAATGAGTCTTTAAACAAGTCATTTTTTTCCACAAGTTTTTGGAAAATGTTGAAAAAAATGAAAACGCATTTTTTATGAAATTTTTACACAATTTTACGGCACTGACGGGGGCTGATGATAATCCACTGATTGGGTGGCATCTGTGAGCACTAATAGGGCACTGTAGTGGCACTGAATATCACTTTACTGCCACTGATAAGCACTCATCGATGGCACTGTAGTTCACCGATGAACACTAATAAGCACTCACTGATGGGCACTGATAACACTCACTGATGGCACTGATATGCACTTTAGGACACTGATAAGCACTTACTGATGGGCACTGATAGCACTGATGAGCACTGTACTGGCACTGATGAGAACAGTAGTGGCACTGTAGGGCACTGGTGAGCACTGTTACGGCACTGTAGGGCACTGATGAGCACTGTATTAGCACGGTAGGGCACTGATGGGCACAGTAGTGGCTCTGAAGGGCACTGAATAGCACTGCAGTGGCACTGATGAGCACTTTAGTGCCACTGATGGCACTGATAGACGCTGTAGGGGTACTGATAGCACTGTAGGGGCAGTAATGGGCACTGTAGTGGCACTGATGGCAGTGTAGGGCCACTTATGGCACTGATGGGCACTGTAGTGGCACTGTAGGAACACTGATGGCACTGTGGGAGCACTGATGACACTGTTGTGGAGCTGATGGGCATTGCAGTGGCACTGATGGCCTTGATGGGCACTGTAGTTGGACTGTGATGGCACTGTAGGAGCACTGACGGCACTGATGGCACTGAAGGAGCACTGATGGCACTGTAGGAGCACTGGAGGGGCACGCAGGATCTTGCTAGCTTGTGCTGCTGCTGTGTTTCTCTTTCCTCTCCTCACAGTGATACAGCAAGAGAAACCCCGCAGCAGCTTGAGCTGAACCAGCCATGGCGCCGGTTTGTTGACAAGTGGGACGGAGCAACCACGTGGTAAAGGGCCGCTGTGATTGGCCAAGTACTGCGATCTGTGATGCGCTGGGTCCCGCATGTGTGGAAAGAGTGAAGGGTCTCAGTGTGGAGGACACATATCAGAGCATATCGGTGACCAGCACATAAGAATAAGCCATTCATTCCATATTCAACAGCACTAGTAACGCATTCTTGCCAACTGTCTAGGTTTCTGTCAGTAGATACTGTCCTCCATTATCTGTGTCTTGCAGGATCCAGAACAGTCTGTGGAGTAGACTCCGGTTCTGGAATGCTCTGTATTCCAGTATTGGCACTGAATCTGTCAGCACCATCATCATCACCATTTCCATCACCGTAGAGTGATTTTTAGCCCAACAATGCCTACACAGGTTTGGCATTGATGTGTTTGAGCCTGTTAGTGGCATAACGCAACAGATGGGGCATCTCTCAGGTAAATGACCTCTGAGCTCCAATGCTGGAGGAATTTCTAGTTCCAGTGACACCAACATTGTAACATATTACTACTTTCTGTGACACCAGAGCAGAAGAATATGTTAACTTTTATTGACATCAACGGTGGAGAATGTTCATCATCCCACTAACATCAGTGCTGGGGCATTTTTATTTCATGGGCACAGGTGCTGGGATATTCTTTATCTATTTGATAACAATCTTGGGAAATGTTTCCTCCAAGAGATACAAATGTCAGGGTTCTCTTCTTCCCAATGAGAATGACATTGGGGCATTCTTCCCCCCAGTGAATATGGACACTGTCAGGGCCGTCTTTAGTATTGATTGGACCCTGGGCAAATATTTTCTTGGGCCTTACCAAATGCACTTATCCTCTATTTGTGGGGCAGTGAGGGCTCAAGGGGCAGCTGCTTTGGGCCCCACAACAATGGCTAGGCCCGGGGCAGCTGCCCCTTTTGCCCTGTGTTAAAGACGACCCTGGACACTGTATAGGGAAAGGTAACAGACTTTTATCATGTCAGAGTATGGGAGAGGTGGGTTTTTACTCCAGTGAGGAAATGTCTTTTGCTGTTTTGACTTGGAACCTTACAAACGATATCCTGGACTGTTCTTCACATAGGAAAATTGTTACTGGCATCTGCATTTCCTGGATTTAAATGTAAATCTGTTTTAGCAAAGAAGATTATAGCACTGATGTGATTATATTTGTTACAGGAGACATTTTCTCTTGGGGCAAGAAACAAATATGAATGTGAACACATTTTTGGGTAAGAGACTTTAATTCAAAGCTAAACTAATGAGATGGTAATACAGCCTTAAAGCAGAACCACAGTATCTCACAAAAGTGAGTACACCCCTGACATTTTTGTAAATATTTTAATCAATCTTTTCATGTGACAACACTGAAGAAATTACACTTTGCTACAATGTAAAGTGGTGAGTGTACAGCTTGTATTACAGTGAGAATTTGCTGTCCCCTCAAAATAATTCAACATACAGACATTATTGTCTAAACTGCTGGCAACAAAATTGAGTACACTCCTGCAAAGTGCAAACACGTTGCAGTTCCTGCGCAAAAAAAAATCTGCATATGATACCAGTGTTGTGGTATGCCTCTGGTGATAACTGTTAACAGTTGAAAGTATGTTTATAGTAGCTCTTAACCAAACTTTCAATCCCTCAAATGGCTTGTGTCCTAGATGATCTCTTGTGCAGCACCATCATGGCCAGACTGGCCATAGGGTACACCGGCCATTTGTTCGGCAGGCTGGGGCCCCTGGGCCTCCTTTCCTAGCAGAAACGGCCTGTTGGTGACTGGGCTGCGCAGCGGGAGGTGAGCATTTGTGGTCTGGATGGGCCACAATCGCCGCTCGCCTCCCACTGTAGGGCCATGCCTGTGTCTCCTCTCCTGGTGTAGCATGAAGATCTGTATCCTCTGCAGCAACTGCGCATGCGCCAGATTCAAGCAAAATAAGCCGAGCTGCACCCAGAGAGGTAACTGAACTCAGTTAACTCCTTACATGCCGGCAAGTTTGGGCATCTTGACAGCTGAGCAGGGACACAGTCACGAGTCATCATTATTAACAGTGGGGATAAAAGATTTCACAGCGGCTGTAGCATGAAGATTGGGTAGTGGGGAGGGGGTTGGGGACCTGTCAGTGGAGGGAGGGGGTGGTCTATGGGAGGGTAGGATCAGTAGTCGAGTGGTGAAGGTCTGTGAGCAGGGGGTGTGGTTCGGGAAGGTGTCTTTCAGTGGTGGGAGAGGGCAATAGTTGGGGTTGAGGAAAGGCAATAGGTGGGGGAGGTCTGTCAATGAGGGTTGAGGGTCTTTTGAAGGGGCAGTGGGGTCTACGTTGTAGTGCGGGGGGACCAACTCTGTGGGTGTAAATATGTATGTATATTAGTACTGTTACGGTACTCACTGTCACTGGGAGTGAACAACAGATACTTAATGGTTTGGATTGCTTCAAGTGGGACAGTAATATTTGTCAGCAATATCTCTCAAGAAATATGAAGTTTTAATCCCACTTTACACTGTGAGATCTATAGCCTTTTGCCATGACGTCTGACTCCTAAATAATCATAGCAATATGTAGATGTGTATTCCATGTACTTCAATGTAGGAGAAGGACAGACTGTCATTGACAGTCTTGTCCTATTGTCTATTTTGAGGTGGGATGTGGATTGTGTTAAGTCTGCCTGTCCCATTGTTAAATGTTAATGAGCCCACATTGTTCTGTCCAGATGGCTAGATAATTAGTTCAGGTTAATTCTGTTTCTGTATACAATTTCATCTGCATATGATAATGTAACCAGGTAACCCCTGACCTGTGTCTGGTATTTTGATCAGGAGGGGGATGTGCTCATGTGTGTATAAATGGAGTGTGAAACTGTTTAATAAAGGAGAAGGTTCCAAAACGTGTACAAACTAAGTTGTTGACTAGCTTTGAATGAGGGCGCCTGGGAAAATCTGGTATATATGTTCATGACTGCAAGGAAGCCGTATACTGATGGAAGACCACAAGTACAGTGTGGGTTCAGTTACAAGTACATATGCTCTAATGCAGGGTCTTCAAACTATGGTCCTCCAGTTGTTCAAGAAGTGGCAAAATTTAATTTATGGGATGGGATCCTCTCTTTCTGGGGTTTGAACACAAGACCTACAGTGGAGTGGGCACCATTTATGGTATAATAGCTGATGAGGTCGTAGCCATAACTAAAGTCTTTTATACTGGTTGTCACTGCGTTTATATATATAAGGAGACATGTTACATATGCTTCATACTTCTCAATGCTGCAATTTTGGAAAGCTTGAAATTAGCAGGTATACAGTATAGTATGAACCGCTTATTTGAATCTAAATCTACCTAATGATGATTTGATATTACACTCTCTGTTTATCCACTGTACTTGACATGGTTTATGTCACCTTGTTTCTGTTCTTGCTTTTTATATGTAAAACTATATGAAAACTTTGTGGAAAAAAATGTCTAGAATTTCATATAGGATTTGTCATACCTTCCTCTAATTAATTGAATGTAATCTGCTACGGTATACCTCTGCAGCGGAACAATAGTAGGAAAGAGAGTATATATAAAATCCTCCTGGCTGCCCTCTATAGTAAGATCAGGTGGGAGAAAGAAGCCTCCATCAGAGAGAAAAAAAGAGCGATGAGGAGGCAGGTTCTGTAGGAATATTGCATGTTGTGGTCCATGCGATCCCTTGGATCTGGTTATGCCCATAAGTGGGGTGCCATAATATATGCTTTATGGCATTATGTGTGGGCAGCACATTGTCTAAGTGGCAGCACTGAGGTCATTGGTTCGAATCCTAACCACAGTGCTACCTACCTGCAGTTTGCATGTTCTCCCTGTGCCTGCGTGGGTTTTCTCCCACACTCCAAAGACATGCTGGTAGGTTAATTGGCCCTATTATGTGTATGTATGAATGGGAGTTAGAGACCTTAGATTGTAAGCTCCTTGAGGACAGGGACTGATGTGAATGTACAATATACGTATATATGTAAAGCGCTGCATAAATTGTCAGTGCTAGATAAGTACCTGAAATAAAATAAATTATAAACTGTGTCAATTTCATACATGCTTACCTGTGGTTGGATACTAAGCAATTCAAAACTGCTGTACATAATGCATAAAAGTTTGTGGAAACATTAAATAAATCACTTGAGATGCTGCAGAACAGAGAGAGATAGATATATACTTGATAAGTACATATAAGCATACATACCATTTAATACAATAATTCAATTTTTATATGTTTTTTTCCCTCATTGCAAGTAGACCAGAAGCAATACAGTGACAAACAGAGGCGTAACTAGAACCTTCAGGGTCCCGGGGCAAGAAACCATGAAGGGCCCCCCGGATCCCTGGCCGAGGCCCTTCCCTTCAAGCCTGGGGCTCTTTCCACTGATACTGGGACCCTTTAGTCTCGTTTCGGGGCCCTTTATTACGGTCCCGCAGCGGGACCCTTTCACAAGTTCTGCAGTGGGCCCCCTTCCAGCCATCTTGGGGCCTCCCCATGGTGGTGGAATGCCAGTGCCCAGTCACAAGTGTGACCGTTGCGACCCTGGAAGTTCACCCACTGGTGTCAGTAGTTTGTATTTTTTTTGGTACTGCAATTTTATTATTTTTTATCATTTTTTATTTTATTTTTTTACAATGTCACTGACTATGACTCTGTCCATTCAGAAAAGGAAGGAGCTGGTAAATTACATATTTACCCACCCCTTCCTGGTTCTCTATTGTGACACATCCCCTGCAGCAGCTGGCAGGAGAGGGAAGGGAGCACACAGGGGCCCAGAGACAGCAGAACACAATTGAACTGGATAGGAGGAGTGGCGGGGGCAGCATACAGAGGAACCAATCTCCTCCATTTTCCTCCTGCAGCTACAGGAGGAAAAAGGAGGACAGTGATTTCTCTACATGCTACCCCCACCATCCCTCCTATCCAGGTGCATGGGGCCCAGTTGCAATTGCAACCCCTGCAACCCCTGTAGTTACGCCCCTGGTGACAAAGGTTGGGACAAGGATGACCATGCTAGGTGTGCTTTTATCATTGCTGTACGATGCAGAATCAGTGCACACAGATAATCTAATAGTTGCATTAAAGCTGCACAGACAAGAGCTTCTTTGGGTTCTTTGTGATTGGAAATACTTTGAGCAGAAGAGGATTCAGCGCCTTGCAGCTTTGGGAGGGTCACAGCGGGGAAATTAGGAGTTTGCAGCAATCTGTTGAATAGGGAGCTTGACTGTTGCCTGAACACTGCAAATGACAGTTGGACGGCTGAATTCCACCCAATCATTTACATGTGAAGTCTTTTTGTTCAGTTCACTGAATTGGCCCTGTTATTCTAGAGGCACTTAGCAGGATCAGAACAACCTTCTAAATGCTTCCTTTAGAAGCCACCATGAATCCAATCTAAAGCTTCCTTCACACAAGGTTGTATGCATAAGTGATCGATTTCAGCCCCCCCTTACTCAGCATAGTAATGCTAGTTTGAACTGTAGCCTTGAAGAACTAGAGGAACACTCAGAAAGTAGAAGTTAGAATACACGTTGAGTTCCTTCATTTGAACCCCATATGAGCTCAGCCCAATGAAAGCTGTTATGTTTAAAGCTGAACTTAAGGCAAAAAGCCAAATACACAGATGAAATACATATTGTATATGAGACCTGTTTTACATGCAATAGATTGCCACAAAATAAAGACTTGTCTGACAGGGGAGGAAGCATAACTATTCTCTGGGGCAGTTGAGATTTCTATTTATTTTTTTCATCCTTATCTTGTGGGCCACAGGGGTACAATTACTTTTGTCTTCCTGTGACCCATAGCTGATAGAAGGCTATTTTTGCTATTAGCTGATGGGGTAGAGGCGCTCCAAGCTCTCAAAGCATCCTAACAATATTGACGTGATCCACTCCACTGCCTGATTGACAGCTGAGTTTGCCTTTCAGAGTGAGGCTGAGAGTGGAAACCAGCTATTCCCATCATCTCCTCTGTCCCGGGACCCCAGTGAGCGCTGGAGGGATAGAACATAGAGAGGTGACTGATAGTCACTGCTCTCTGCTCTAAACAGACTAAGAACGAAGCGATCAGCAGTCATGTGATAGCTCAATTCTAGGTCTTAGAGCCAACGTAGGACAGATGCAGCATCACACAGATGGAGGTGAGTATGTACGTTTATTTTTTTTTAAATCCATCACTTCTCATTTAAAGTGGTTCTAATCTCAAAAGGTTTTAAACCTTAATGCAATTTCAGCATTATGGTAAAAGAAAACCTGTACCCCCTTCCCTAAAACACTTACTTGAGTCCTCTCATGCTCCAGCACTGTCCCCAGCTGCAGCCCCGCTGCTCTCTCTTCCTAGTCTCACTGAAGACACAGGGAGCATGGGGAGCCATAAGCTCCTGCTGCTGTCAATGAAATCCTGTAAGGAGGGAGCAGGGGGCGTAGCCATGGCACGCTGTGCACATCTATAGTTACCCACAGCCCAGATCAGGAGCCTGCCTACAAAGGTGCCCCCATAGCACACAGATTGCTTTGGGGGCTCCAGGAGGAAGAAGGAGTAGACAACACTAGCGGTGAATTCAGAAGAGGAGGTATGGGGACTCTGCACAAAGAAGGTAAGTGTAGGGCCTTCCTGTAGTTATCTGCTAGGCTAAATTTAGTTTTTGGCTTCACTGTAATCAGCCTTTGACTGCACAGTGAAAGGAGATAACCCAGAAACCGATGAGCTCATCTCTCTGCCGCTATCAACATTTTTCTTGTTAGCACATGATCACTGCAATACACCTGATTGGCTCATTGTGCTGCTTTTCCCTCCCCTGTCGGAGCTATGCTGTATAGGGACTGCAAGAAGCTGATACCAAGTCAAGTTTACGTAATGAACATTTGATGATGTATTCATGAATACAGAGCTTCATTACTTTGTGTGAATTTTTGCTTGTTGCATAAATACATAAACGCACCTAACGAACCATAGAATACTTATTTTCATTAGTTAGTTAGGTACGGTACTGAGTCAGTTTAATTAGCCACCGTATGTTACTGCCTTTTATGAAACGTGATTGTACATAATGATAAATGGTATTTATAGATGGTGTGTATCTATATATACTACCCGCGTTGCACTTGTCATATAGACATTTATCAAGTTACATAAGGACGCAAGATTTAGGCAATTATATATAATTCTGCAGTTCCCAAAAATTATTTCTGGGATGGACCTACGTTTGATGGTTAGGGCACACCGAGACATCCTATAGAGATAATGGTAATTACAAGGTGTGCCTGCTAAATAAACTATTGCATTATTAAACTAAAATAATAAATTTAGGGATGATAATATCTTTATCAAAAGTCTAGAGCGTTGTGTATTTTTTTTATAATTTCTTGTCACCTTTTTCATATGTTGCCTATACAGTAAGAACAAATCTCAAGTCCATTTACACAGTTTATTGGTGCAAATCCAAAAAAAAAAACAGTTTTTTGAGTAAAGAATGATGGAAATCACAGCTTTGCATAATATAGAAGTTATTTCTGGAAATTGCTGTCCAGCACTACTCAATTCTTCCCCCGCTGTATTATTTATATTGATTCACAATTCATGTATTTTACTACTACCCAATTCCAGAAAAGTTGGGACGTTGTATAAAATCTACATAGAAAAGGAATACAGTGATTTGCAAATCCCATAAACCCATATTTTATTCACAATAGAAAACATATCAAATGTTTAAACCAAGAAAATGTACTATTTTAAGAAAAAAATAAGGTCATTTTGAAATTGATGGCAGCAACACATCTCAAAAAAGTTGGGGCAGGGCAGCAAAAAGTTGGCAAAGGAAGTGGTACTAACAAGGAAGAGCTGGAAACACATTTTGCAATTCATTAGGTTAATTGGCAACAGATCAGTAACATGATTTGATATGAAAAAAAAGCGTGTTAGGGAGTCAGGGTGTCTTAGAAGTAAAGATGGCCAGGGGTTCATCAGTCTGTAAAAAGCCGCATCTAAAAATTGTCAAACAATTTCAGAATAATGTTTCTCAACGTAAAATTGCTAAGACTTTAAAGAGGAAGTAAACCCTCCTCAGTAACTTGTACCTATAGGTAAGCCTATAATGAGGCTTACCTATAGGTACTGTAAATATCTCCTAAACATGTACCGTTTAGGAGATATTTACCTTACATGCAGCCAGTGACGTCACTGGCGCATGCGCTCTGAAGGAACGGCCACTGGTGCTGTTCCTTCAGAGCTCTGTGCCGTAACCGTCGGCTCCCGCGCGCGTGCGCGGGAGTGACGTCACCGCGGGTCCGGCCAATCAGATGGCCGGATGCCGCGATCCCGGAAGACGGGCGACTGGACATGTCGCCCGTCATACAGGTAAGCGGAAGGCACGGCGGGGGCTCGTTCTAAGGTAAGTATTTCATAATGAGCTAGTATGCGATGCATACTAGCTCATTATGTGTTTCTCTTGCAGGTTGCAAAAAGAAAAAAAAATTGTTGGGGGTTTACAACCTCTTTAAATATATCATCAGCTATAATACCTAATATCTTCAAAAGATTCAGGGGATCTGGAGCAATCTCTGTGCACAAGGGACAAGGCAAAAACATTGGATGCCGGTGATCTTCAAGCTCTCAGACGTCACTGCTTTAAAAACAGGCATGATTCTGTCATGGGCAACACTGCATGAGCTCAGGAATACTTCAAAAATCACTGTCTGTGAACACAATGCCATCCTAAAATGCAATTTGAAGTTCTATCATGCAAAGAAGAAGCCATATCTGAACATAATTCAGAAACATCGCTGTCTTCTCTGGGGCCAAAGCTCATTTATAATGGTCTGTTGCAAAGTGGAAAACTGATCCGTGGTCAGTCAAATTGAAATTTGACATTTTTTTTGGCAAACATGGGTGCCATGTTTTTCAGACTAAATAGAAGAGGGACCTTCCAGCTTGTTATCAGTTCTCAGTTCAAAAGCCTGCATCTCTGATGGTGTGGGGGTGCATTAGTGCATATGGAATGGGTAGCTTGCACATCTAAAAACATATCAATGCTGAAGGATGCATCCAGGTTATAGAGCAGCATATGATCAGGCAAGAATGGGACCTCTTTAAAAACTCACAACTGGTCTCTTCAGTTCCCAGACGTTTACAGAGTGTTCTTAAAAGAAGAGGGGATGCTATTCCATCATAAACATGGCCCTGTCCCAACATTATTGTTCGGCAATTTTTAGGCGCAGCTTTCCACAGATTGGTGAACCTCTCCTTCATTTCCTTAATTTCATTCTCCTTCATTTCCTTAAAATTACAGGTTTTCTCAGTTTAACCACCTCCCACCCGGGCCATTGTAAATATACGGCCGGGTGGGAGTCTCGTCCTTCTGAATGGACGTTCCGGAACGTCCTTCAGAAGGAGAGAGATCGCGCCGCCGCGGGCACGCGCAGCGGCGCGATCTCAATGTGCCTGTGTCCCTCGGACACAGAGCAACATCATTCAGCAGGAGGGCCCTGTGATTGGCCCTCCTGATCACATGACGGCTGTGTCCAATCACAGCCGTCATGTAATGTAAATAGAGCCGTTGTAACGGCTTCGATCTCTTCTCCTCCTGACAGATCCTGTCAGTGAGGAGAAGAGAAGAGGATCGGTGCTGCTGCTGGGGTGATCAGTGAGTATTTCTAATTACTCACTGATCACAGGGGGGGGTCTGTGCTGGTAATCAGATGATTGATTACCAGTACAGCCTTGTAGGGGGGGGTGCCACTAAGCCACCAGGGATGCCCACCCATGACCACCAGGGATGCCCGCCATGGCCACCAGGGATAGCAAGCAGGGCTCAGAGAGCCCCCCAGTGCCCTCCCTATCAGTGTTGCCCACCAATGCCATCTATCAGTGCTGCCCACCAGTGCCGTTATTGCCATCTATCAGTGCCGCCCACCAGTGCCCATTACTGCCCACCAGTGCCGCCTATCAGTGCCCCCCATCAGTGCCGATCAGTGCCCCCCATCAGTGCCGATCAGTGCCGATCATTGCCGCCCAACAGTGCCACCTATCAGTGCCCATCAGTGCCGCCAATCAGTGCCCATCAGTGATGCCTATCAGTGCCCATCAGCGCTGCCTATCAGTGCCCACCAATGCTGCATATCAGTGCTATCTATCAGTGCCACATATCAGTGCTGCATATCAGTGCTACCTATCAGTGCCCATCAGTGCTGCATATCAGTGCCACCCCATCAGTGCCTCCTCATCAGTGCCTGTCAGTGCGGCATCATCAGTGCTCATCAGTGCAGGAAAAAACATATCAATTTACAAAATTTTATAACCTAAAATTTTATAACCTAAACAAAAAAACTTTTTTTTTTTTTCAAACTTTTCAGTTTTTTTTATTTGTGCACCAAAAAAGAAAAAACTGACGGTGATCAAATGCCACCAAAAGAAAGCTCTATTTGTGGGGAAAAAATGACACAAATTTGGTTTAGGTACAGTGTTGCATGACCGCGCAATTGTCATTCAAATTGCAACAGCGCTAAAAGCTGAAAATTGGTCTGGGAAGGAAGGGGGTTTAAGTGCCCAGTATTGAGGTAGTTAAACATTTGATGTTTTCAAATTTTTTGATGGTGAATAAAATATGGGTTTTTGGGTTTGTGAGATTTGCAAATCATTGCATTCTGTTTTAATGTAGATTTTACACAGCATCCAAACTTTTTGTATTTGTGTGTGTATATATATATATATATATATATATATATATATATATATATATATTTTTTATATATATATATATATATATATATATATATATTTTTTTTTTTTTTTTTTTACATCAGTGGTGCAGTCATTCCAAATAAAAAGATACAATTCATTGCAGTCAGGGAATGTAATGTGCTCAGCATTTATTTATAGTAAAAGAGCCATTTATGTTTTAGGCAGCATTTTGGCCACAGGTCAAGCAGGCAACCTTGCATCAAGCAATTGTGGGTTGTCTCGAATGGGGTTACCACCTGGCCAGGCCAGTAAATCACTCTTTGACCTGAAGCTGGTAAAAAAAAAAAAAAATACCAGCTAGGGACCAGCGGCTAGTTATTTGCTGATAATCAGAATCAGACAGCTCTTAAGCAGTCATTTCATACACATGCTTGGTGTACATATAAAGGTCTATGAATAGACAATATGCAAATCCCGCATTCGGTTTGGCTTCTTGGCTGATGACACTGCTTTCCAGAGCTCCTAACTCATTTAAAGGGGCTGGTTGCCTTTTTTTAACCAGACCTCTGTCTCTCATGCCTGCATAGCTATTCCTCTTTTTGGTCTGATGTGTAGATGTTTAAATGTATTTAAATATTAAACGTAGTATACTAAATAAACTTTAATCCAACCACTAAATTATTAAATTTGTGTTTTTTTTTTAAAGGCAGTATAAAGTAGTGTTGGAAAAAAGTACTTGTTTGTGTGAGCAATTGTTTTTTGCATATTAATTCCCTATGGTCTACATCAGGAGTAGGCAACCTCGGCACTTTAGCTGTTATGGAACTGCAAGCCCCATGAGGCATTCCTAGATTCCTAGAGGCAGGGGCATGATGGGAGGTTGTCTTTCCCTGGTCTACATACTGGGGTGTGTGCAGGGCTTTTTTTCTTAGAAAATAGGTACAGGAACTCAATCACGACCCCCAAAAACCCCCTCCGCCCCCACACACAAACCCTCCAAATCGCATCAAATGTGTGTGCAGAGTGCAGAGTTCAGGGGGTGGGGGGTTACACGCAGAGTTTGGGGGTGCACTACATGCATAATGCAGAATTTAGGGGTGCACTACACAGAGAGTGCAGAGTTCAGCCCTTTTCCACAGCTGCTTACCTCTGCAACCCCATCCACATCTCACTTCCACCCCTCTTCAGCTCTGACCTCTGCTTGCAACTCCTCCACTGCCGCCATCTGATCCCCACCTCCTTAAAAGCTCCACTATCTTCCATGTGTCTTACTTTTGTTGCTGTATTGGATCTAGTAACTCCCCGCACACTGTAGTTGGCTCTGCCTTTCTCACTTGCTGGGGGTGTTTGCATCTACAACGCACCCTGGGCTCCTGCATCTCCCTTTTCCCAATCCTACACTCAGTGGGAGCCACTCAGGAGATCAGATCTGTTGGTGCTGTTGGGAGACAAGCTGTCACTTGTAAACACAGAAGCCAGAAATTTGTCTACAAGTGATAGTGGAAAGCAGGGAGCAGAGGGCCTGAGCCAGAGGTGGTGGAACTGTGTTCCACCAAGTTCCAGCTGAAAAAAAAGGCCTGGGTGTGTATAACAATGGTGTGTCCTTTACATACACATCTTATGCTATAATGTTTCCCCCTTTCCCAGTTCAGACAGCTGGGAAGTATGGTTTCCCACAGTACCACTGAGCCACCAGTTCAGGCTATACTGGTGACAGCTCCCCTGGGGGGGGGGGGGGGGTCCAGTCTCCTTACTGATAAGTTAATCAGCATTATCACTTTAACTATATAGTTAGCAGGTACAGTAGCTGACCTAAGAAATGGTAAAGTTGACTCAGGAAACAGAAAGGGTAAACCAGAAGCAGAGCAAACTAAATAGAAGAGGTGTTTGTATACAAAATCTCTGGCAAGAATTGCAAATCCTTAGTCCAGTAAAACCTTAAACATACAACATATAAAGCTATGCCTGGCCATTGAATTGGGTTGGAATTCAGAATGATTATAACTATGAGATCATATATACAAGGTATTAACCATGTGTTCAGCCTTTTACCTGGAATTTTGCTTTAATCCTGTTCCTCCTACAATCCATAAATAAATGTCCCCTATGAAATGTTGCATGACTGCCAGCTCTCAATCTAGGCTATTACTGGTAGCTTGGATCCCCCCCCCCCCCCGCAAAAAAATGGGAACCAGTGAGCCAATCAGAGTTGTTCACTCTCATGTGATCACTATGTCAGTGGTGTACAGAACGCCTCCAGGTTGCTGTATTGCATAGAATTTTTTTGCCAGTTTTAGAAAATTACAGTAGCTACAGAATGAAAAGGAAAGTTCATTTTTTACTAACTTTAAATGACAAAATGACTCGTGTAACAATTTTATAAGCGATAATAAAGCCAAATTCCACAAATTCAGCCACTTTGTAAAAATCGCTGCCACGCTATGAGTTAAATCCATGGTGCATGACATCTCCTGAAGTTATCACCCTTATTTATATCTCACAAGTTTATGGTTCTGGCAGAGCAAACATTGACACTGAATGAGTTCACATAATACAAAGGCTTCTGTGATTGGGCAGGAAGAGGGGAGGGGAAGGCAAAGCAGCTGCACCGACTCTGATGTTGAAGATGCTTGAACTGAAGCATCAGGTGATAATTTTTTACTAACTTTAAATGACAAAATGACTTGTGTAACAATTTTATAAGCGATAATAAAGCTGAATTCCACAAATTCAGCCACTTTGTACAAATCGCTGCAATGCTATGAGTTAAATCCATGGTGCATGACATCTCATGAAGTTATCACCCTTATTTACATCTCACAAGTTTATGGTTGTGGCAGAGCAAACACTGACACTGAATGAGTTCACATAATACAAAGGCTTCTGTGATTGGGCAGGCTGAGGGGAGGGGAAGGCAAAGTAGCTGCACCAACTCTGATATTGAAGATGCTTGAACTGAAGCATTAGCATTCGGCTCCATAGGTGTTTCCCTGGAGTGTAATAAAACTGTCAGATGTAAAGAATAGAGATAAGCCCAGGAGATATCATCGCCTCCTTGGACTTGACTCATAGTGTACCTTCACTTTTTACAAAGGAGCTGAATTCCTGGAATTCAGCATTGATTTTTAACCACTTGCCGACTGCCTAACGCCGATCTACGTCGGCAGTCAGCCCCTCACAGGCAAAGTGACGTAGGGCTACGTCACTAGCTTGTGAGGGTCTAGGGAGCGAGCGCGCGCCCCCGGAGGCGCGCTCCCGCTCCCGCGTGGTCACGGACCCCCCGCGCGTGTGACCGGCGGACCCGATGTCCGCCGGTCACTCGGCGATCGGCGGGGGAGAGGGAGAATGTCAGGCAGCTTGTGTAAACAAGCTGCCTGTCATTCTCCTTGCTGTTAGGATACTAATCACTCGGATCTAGTATGTAGATCCGTTGATCAGTGTCCATACAGCTCAAGCCCCAGCCAATCACAGTAGAAAGCACGCCCCTAGGGATACACACAGCCCCTCCCTCCCAAATAAAGTTAACCCCTTCACTACCAGTGTATTTTTACAGTAACAGTGCATATATATAGCACTGATTACTGTAGAAATGTCACTGGTAACCCCAAAAGTGTCAAAAATGTCAGTCAAGGGTCCGATCTGTCCGCCCCAATGTCGCAGTACCGCAAAAAAAATCGCAGATCGCCGCCATTACACGTTAAAAAAAAAAACAACAAAAATGACAGAAATCTCTCCCTTTGTAAGTAAACGCGATAACTTTTGCGCAAACCAATCAAAATGGGCACCCACGATCGCTTCCCGTGAAGAGAGAATGGCAGTCTGCTGTTGTAAACACAGCAGACCGTTCCCTCTGTTATCAACAGAGCCCCTGTATTCCTGCTATTTAGGAACACAGGTCTCTGTGTTGATATTACAAGCCCATCCCCCCCCCCCCCACAGTTATAAAAAAAACCCTAGGTTCACACTTAACCCTTTGATCACCCCTGGTGTTAACCCCTTCTCTGCCAGTGTCATCATTACAGAAACAGTGCATATTTTTAGCACTGATTACTGTAATATTGTCACTGGTCCCCCCCAAAAGTGTCAAAAATGTCAATTAGGTGTCCGATCTGTCTGCCACAATGTCGCATTCCCGCTAAAAATCGCTGAGTGCCGCCATTACTAGTAAAAATAAAAATTACATAAATCTTTACCCTAGTTTGTAGACAGGAAAACTTTTGTGCAATCCAAAATACGCTTATTTGGATTTTTTTTTTACCAAAAATATGTAGCAGAATACAAAATGGCCTAAAATGATTAAAAAATTAGATTTTTAGATGTTTTCTTTTTTTTGGGAAATGATGTATAGCAGAAAGTAAAAAATATATATATATATTTTTTTTTCAAAATTGTCGCTCTTTTTTTGTTTATAGCACAAAAAAAAAAATTTGCAGAGGTGATCGAATACCACCAAAAGAAAGCTCTATTTGTGGGGAAAAAAAAGGACATCAATTTTATTTGGGTACAGCGTCGCACGACCGTGCAATTGTCCCTTAAATTTACGCAGTGCCATATCGCAAAAAATGGCCTGGTCATTAACCACTTAAGTCCCGGAAGATTTTACCCCCTTCCTGACCAGGGCCTATTTTGCGATTCGGCACTGCGGGACTTTACCGGACAATTGCGCGGTCGTGCGACGCTGTACCTAAACGAATTTGATGTCCTTTTTTTTCCCACAAACAGAGCTTTCTTTTGGTGGTATTTGATCACCTGTGCGATTTTTTGATCATGCGCTATAAACAAAAAAATAGCGTCAATTTTGCAAAAATAACAATATTTTTCACATGTTTTTTATATGAAATTCCCCCCCCCCCCCCAAAAAATGTAAAAATCAAAATTTTTTAACATTCTCGGCCAATTTGTTTTATGCTACATATGTTTGGTAAAAAAAAAAAAAAAAAAGCGTATTTTGATTGGTTTGCGCAAAAGTTATCGTGTTTACTAACAAAGGGAAAGATTTTTGTCATTTTTGTTGTTTGTTTTTTTAACGCGTAATGGCGGCGATCTGCGATTTTTTTTTGCGGGACTGCGACATTGCGGCGGACAGATCGGACCCTTGACTGACATTTTTTACACTTTTGGGGGTACCAGTGACATTACTAAAGTAATCTGTGCTATACATATGCACTGTTACTGTAAAATTACACTGGCAGTGAAGGGGTTAACTTTTTTTGGGAGGGATGGGAGGTGTGTTTCCCTAGGGGCGTGATTCTAACTTTGATTGGCTGTGGCTTGAGGTGTAGGAACAGTGATCAACGGTCCTACATAGTAGAACCGTATGATCACCATTCATACACAGGGGAGACTGACAGGCGGCTTGTTTACATTAGCCGCCTGCCTTTCTCCCCCTCCACCCAACGATCGCGAGTGACCGGCGGACATCGGGTCCGCCGGTCACATGCGCGGGGGGGTCCGTGACCACGGGGAGCGGAAGTGCGCCTCCGGCGGTGCGCGCTCGCTCCCTAGAGCCCTACGTCGCTTTGCCTGTGAGGGGCTGACCGCCGCAGTAAATAGTCGTGCGGCGGTCGGCAAGTGGTTAAGGGGGAAAAAATCTTCCTGTCCAGAAGGTGTTAAAGCTCAACCCAGCAAAACAAAAACTCCTCCCTTGCAGTGGGCCTGCACCTGCAATGAAATGCTTAAATGTTTGTCTACGCCTAGGGGATGATCACAAAAATGTGATCAGCCCTGATTGTATTATTTTAGTTTAATAATACATTACTTTATTGGGCAGGCACACCTTGTAGTTAACATTATCTCTATAGAATGTCTGTGTGTGCTCTAACTTAAAACTTCATATCCCATCCAAGAGTTTAGGAACTGCAGAATTATATATATCAGGGGCAGAAACTTTTTAAAGACCCCTCATACTTGCTTATCAGATATAATTGATCGTCTGCTACCCTGGCAGACGCCACTTTCCCATGTCAGCTATGGACACTGCATCGGTCTTGATGACATCAGAGGACCTTAGAACTTCATAGTGCAGAGACTGGAGGCACTGGTCTAGTCTGGCAAAGCCTGCAAATGCACAAATGCACAGGATCGCGTACGCAAAAAGTGCTTTTTCAGATCCCCCAGACCTAAATGAGCAGTTAATCCCTGCAGTGCAGGCACGACACCACTGCAAGGCAGGAGTTGTGGTTTTCCTGGAGTTCAGTTTTAAGTACTCTGCAGTTTTTGCTCTATCAAAAAAAAAAAAATGCCACTTCAGTTTTTCTCCATGCAAGAGAGGCTTTATTCAGGAAATTAAAGCGTTTGTTACTCCAACATTTCATATTCTTGATATATGCCTGCTGTACCATGTACTTGTATGAGAAAGTATCCTGTTCTCTATGTATTGCTTCCTTTATGTGAAATCCCTAGTGTTCTTCCTAGTCCCCTTGCTTTCTGATTAAAAACTGACCACACTAAGCAGGAGAGCACAACGTGGTCAGTTCCCTAGCTATGCTGGGAACTCAGGCTGCTCTCCTCCAATGATCAAACATGTCCTGACACCCCCAGCACAGCATGTCACTGGAAAGCTCAGTGTTCTGCTGTTTCCCTCCTGTAGCTCTTATGCAGCTGAGAACAGAGGGAATGTGATCACTTAGAAAAAAGGGAAAAAAGGTGTTTATAAAAATGTTTGGTTTTTCATTTCTTTTTTAACCACTTCACTTTTTTGCAATTTGGCACTGCGTTATTTTAACTGGTCGTGCGACGCTGTACCCAAATAACATTGATGTCCTTTTTTCCCACAAATAGAGCTTTCTTTTGGTGGTATTTCATCACCTCTGCAATTTTTATTTTTTGCATATAAACAAAATAAGAGCGACCAATTCTGGGAAAAAAAACTATATGTTTTACCTTCTGCTATAAAACATTCCCAATAAAAAAATTAAAAATCCATTTTTTTTATCAGTTTAGGCCAACTTGTATTCTGCTACATATTTTTGGTAAAAAAAAAATCCCAAAGAGCGTATAATAATTGTCTTGCGCAAAAGTTATAGCGTTTACAAACTATGGGATAGATTTTTGGACTTTTTATCATTATTATTATTTTTTATTAGTAATGGTGATTCAGCTTAGCCGAATCACTCGATCTTTTCCCTGCCTCTGACAGGAGAGCCATCTTACATTGTTTACATTCCAGACGGCTCTCCTGTCAGTCTAGCCGAAGATCGCAGGAGGCTGGCGGAGATTGAGCCTAATCACAGCGGAAGTTAGACTTAGATTTTATGTGATTATGCGCAGCCAAGCCGCCCTGCCACAGTAAATCTGTGTGGGGCGGTCGGCAAGTGGTTAAACTGAATGGGTTGTTTTACAAGGTGATCATTTACAGGCAGGCGGCTGATGTAAACAAGCCGCCTGTCATTCTCCCCTGTGTAGGAAAAGTGATCATACGGTTCTACTATGTATGACCTTTGATCATTGTTCCTACACCTCAAGCCACATCCAATCACAGTTAGAATCACGCCCCTAGGGACACACATAACCCCTCCCTCTCAAAAAAGTTAACCCCTTCACTCCCAGTGTAATTTTATAGTAACAGTGCATATGTATAGCACTGATTACTGTAGAAATGTCACTGGTAACCCCAAAAGTGTCAAAAATGTCAGTCAAGGGTCCGATCTGTCCGCCACAATGTCGCAGTACCGCAAAAAAATCGCAGATCGCCGCCATTACGCGTTAAAAAAAAAACAAAAACAACAAAAATCTTTCCCTTTGTTAGTAAACACGATAACATTTGCGCAAACCAATCAAAATACACTTTTTGCGATTTTATTTACCAAACATATGTAGCATAAAACAAATTGGCCGAAAATGTTAAAAAATTTTGATTTTTAAATTTTTTTTGGGGAATTTCATATAAAAAAATGTGAAAAATATTCTTATTTTTGCAAAATCGTCGCTCTTTTTTTGTTTATAGCGCATGATCAAAAACTCGCACAGGTGATCAAATACCACCAAAAGAAAGCTCTGTTTGTGGGAAAAAAAGGACGTCAAATTCGTTTAGGTACAGCGTCGCACGACCGCGCAATTGTCCGTTAAAGTCACGCAGTGCCGAATCGCAAAATACCCCCTGGTCAGGAAGGGGGTAAAATCTTCCGGGGCTTAAGTGGTTAAGGTCCTGTTCATGCCTGTGGATTTTACATGCGCTTTAGGTGCCTGTGCCTTCTTCAAAACTTTGCACCAAACAAAAAGAAGACAAACGCACCCACAGTGCAACACATCTAAAGCACACCGGACAGATGTGAACCAGACCTAAAGTTTTGTGCTGTCACCTTTACATGCCAGGTATAATATAGTATAAATGAATACATTTTCATTTTAGATAAAACCCAGTGACAGTTTGGAGGCACTAGGTGATTTAGCAGGACGAAACATGAAAAATGGTGTAAGCATCAGTTTTAATTCTCACTCATGTTCCAGCACGTGTAGAAGTCACTTCATAAAAGCATCCCTATGCATGTGACATACAATGACAGCTCTGAAACTGTTATTATATATACAGGTATTTCTAATATTGTGGCATATGCAGAACTAGAATGTTCATGTGCTCCAATCAGGTAATCCCATGGATTTGTGTTCTCTTAGGGTGTGATAACATCATCCTATTTGGAGAAGATTTTTTAATGCGAGAGTGAAGCATGATCACGCCCGATAAATTGTATCCTCAGTAACAATGAATCTCTGTTTTCTGTTACATCCTCAGCTGGAAAGTATGTTGCTTTCTTAGTATACCATAGAATAGGGCTTCCCAAACTTTTTTGGGCCGAGACCCACTTCTGAATACAGTTATTTTTCGGGACCCACTTGCTTGTAGTTGAATTTTGTAAAGCGCTACAGAATTTGTTGGCGCTATATAAATGCAAATGCAAATAATAATAATAATAATGCATATTTTAAAGGGAGGGGGGTGGTAAATTAAAAATATCAATTTACTACTTTTCAATTTATTATTGAATACACTTGCCAGATGTTCTAAGTGAGGGGGTCAGAAACCTGTGGCATGTGTGGCATATAAGCGGAGTTGTAAGTATTCAGCACCCTCATAGACAGTATAAGGCTGGCAGAGGACAGAAATCAACCACCCCAGGACAGTGATCAGCAGACTATATGGCACTCACCCTCCTTCCTCTCCCAGTGGTCCACAGTGAAGGTGAAGCCCTTGTTTGCCCTCTACAGGGCCCAGCACACCTCACCCAGAGTCTCCATGATGAGGAGCTCTATGCTGGTCTTGGTGTCCTGGCTCTTCTCCTTCAGATCCTCTACTGGGGTCACAGAAGCTGCCATGAACTCCTGACACCGCCGGGCCACCTGGTCCTCCTATGACACAGAGGCTGCCGTCTCTGCCCGCTATAGCTGAGAGAATCCCGCCGCCAGTCTAGCCACCACTGCTGCCGCCAACAGGACCGAGGAGCTGGCTCTGCACCCCATGAACATATCCTACCTAACAGCCATCATACATACTCACTGATGCAAGTATCCTTCTCACGGGAAATGCAAATCAGCCTCCGTAAACTGCATGGGCGGGGTCCTGAATCCATCGCAATTTGACTGCTCTGGCTCTCTGTAATTTGCGCAGGCTCGCACAGCACAATTTAAGGGGACCCGCTACCAGTGATTTCCGGCTCAGCGCGACCCACTCAAACGCAGCCCCCGAACCCACCAGTGGGTCCCGACCCACAGTTTGGGAAATCCTGCCATAGAACACAGAAAATCGTTTTACCACTCTCAGTTTCCTGCAACCCCTGATTATGTTTTTTTTAAACACCTATTTGCAAGGACTTTGCTGAGGGGCCCAATAAATTAATTTCAATATTTTTTTCTGCTTATTTGATATCCTATGCTATATGTATTATTATAAGGGATTGTAACATCCTGTTTTCATTGGAGGACTGTGCCATCTTGTAATGCTACATCCTGTTGCCTTGGAGTGCTCAGTACATAATGCAGCCACCAGAGGTTACTGTTAAGAAAAAAACAGTATCTCTCCTGTTCTCAAGTGGTATGCCTTCGGGAAGGTGAGTGGTCTGAATGGTCTTTTTAGCACAGATAAGGTGGTCTTGCTGCCCCCCTCAGGACCAAGGGTATCCAAGAACACTGAAAGACAACAACAAGAGAAGGGTGCACCAACTTTGGGCATTACCACTAAAAAAGTTTATTAAAATCCGAATAGGTAGCATACATTATACTCACAAACGTAAGATGTATGCATGCATGTAGGAGGAACCACTCATCTCCAGAACATTTCTCTACTGCTGGATGGCGTGATGGCATCCACATTAACCTGGCTTATGCGTTTCAAGGGAGAACCCTCTTCCTCAGTGCCAAAACTGCCACACTGGATGCCATCACGCCATCCGGCAGTAGAGAAGTGTTCTGGAGGCGATTGGTTCCTATTTCCTACATGCATGTATACATCTTACCTTTGTGAGTATAATGTATGCTACCTCTTTTGATTTTGATAACGTTTTTTAGTGGTAATGAACAAGGTCGGTGTGCCCTTCTCTTGTTGTCTTTCAGGTTAATCTTAAGCCCTGACCATCTGCTCACAGCACATTTGAGTCTCAGGCCTTTCCAAGCATATGGAAAATCACAACTTTTATTACGAGGGGATTCTGCTACCAGGAGTGAAGGTGACCGAAAATCATATACACCCATGCATGCAATCAGCTGCTGCAACCTTCTCCTAAAGTGGAAGAAAAGCCTAACACTATCTATTCCTAAAGATGTTCCCTGCCCCTCCTCTACCTATCCTGCCTGACCTGTACGAAAAAGATCTGCATGGTTACCTATTATTATCTCCACTCGGGTGTTAAAACCCAGGGGTGATCAAGGGGTTAAGTGTGCTCCTAGGGAGTGCTTTCTAACTGTGGGGGGTGTGCACTGACTGCAGGAAGAGAGAGATTGGTGTTCTTGATTATGATTACTAGGAACACACAATCTCTCCCTTCCTGTCTCACAGAACAGCCGTCTGCTTTGTTTATATAGGCAGACGGATGTTCTGTCAGTCTCCTTGACAATTGCAGGAGGCCAGCGGCGGCTGCAGGTCCTGCGGACTGGCTCTCGCTGTGTCTAAGCCCAGCGGGAGCACGGCTCTGGCGGCGTGCGCACGCCCCCTAGAGCCTTAAAGCAAAATCACGTGCATATATGTAATTTTGCACTAAAAGGCCGCCCTGCCGCAGTATATGAACGGTAGGCGGTCCTTAAGTGGTTAAACAAGCTGAAGTTAGAAGCTGATTGGCTACCATGCACAAGATTTTGCACTCTCTAGTTTGTGTAAATCAACCCCATAGTACCTTTCTCTCCTTGCAGGGGTGAAAAATGTCAAAAAAGTGTTAAATAAAAAAAAAATATCCAGAATAAGGTTTGATCTAGGTCAGTGCCAGGGTTAGTGTTAGGGTGAAGGTAAGAGTCAAAGGTCAGGATCAGTGTATTTTTGGGTAGGTTTTTTTTTTTTAACTTTCTTTAAATTAGTATTCATGTCAGTTAGTGTAAGTGTGAGTCTGTTTTAGGTAGGATAACAAGAAAACAACGTGCGCGCTATTGTTTCTGGGCCATACTATGGGTACAAATAACAAATTATGTACACATATGCGGTATTGCTGCAATTATTTTGGGTTCTTCTTTGGTAGTAAGTTATGGTAATAGCAAAAAATATATAAAGCAAAATTTAAAAAGATTGACTATTTTGGGCCAGTTTTCCTTAGATATTCTAAAAAAAAAAAAAAACAGGAATCGTCAATTACTATTTACCACTAAATGAAAGCCCAATTTGTCCTGGAAAAAATAACAAGGTATAATCCACCTGGATATACATGTCAAAGTTGCAAAATTGTAATTTGTTTTACCCTCTGTCCTGAAGGGGTTAAATCAACTTCATTATCTCTGCAATACATTGACAGAAATGCACAGAAAAATACCCGCTGATCTTCCAGAACTGCACAATTTTCTATTATGGGCTCTCAACGCCAAGCTTTAGATTCCGCATTTTAAAATAAATTCTTGTTATATGCAGCCTTGTTGTGTATAAAAGAAAATAATTCACAGCAAAGAGAAATCATTTTTCCATTGCTCAAACCAGACATCGACCCTTTCTGTACATTTTTGCACTTTTACCTTTGCTGGCCTGTTTTGTTTTTATGTATTTGCTTTTATCTAGAGCTTTTACCTTCTATAGGCAGAACACTTCCGAACAATGTTCAGAATCTTTATTGGGAAATATGATCTAACAATATTATTGTTTCTTTGTATTTACTCTTTTTCATTCATTTGCAGATCAAAGGGGTAGCCTTTGATCTGAATATGATATCAGTTAAAATAAACTTTGCAAGTAAAACATTTTTAAATGATATGTGTACTTAGGTAATCTGTTAATAACAGTTAACCCTATTCAGAAATAATAAACTCTTTCTTCCTCTTATCCCCTTAAGTCCTTAACTATTATTTTTCTGGTGATTTATTTATTTTTATGTGCGGCTCAGATCACATTACCTGCTGACCGGCTGACATTTATAAGAGAAGAAACCTCTAGGGTCTGTTCTGTTATAAAAACCCTGCCTGTCAGCAGATTTTAAAAATCTTGACTTTTCTACCCATTTAACCATGCTAAATAATGTTTGCAATGTGTGGGTAAAAAAAGATAAGCTATTTTTGATCGTTATAAAAAAAATAGCTGGGCTATGAAAACTATCCAACAGATCACTATGGGAACTAATAATCTATGGGGAAAAAATTGTTAAAAAAATTAAAGACACTCAGAATTATTAAATGCAAATAGACTGTGCAGTTGCACTCTGCATGGGGGATTTCCTCCAAAGCTTTTTTATTAATCTATTGCAGACTACTCAATCACGTGCAAGGAAAATAAAAAAAACTCAATTTTTGCTTGCACATGAATAGATGATAGAAGTCATCAATGGATGATAGAAGTTAGCAAAGCTTCCCCTCATTTATTAAGCTCTGGAGCAACTGCACTAGTAAAGTGCACGGTCTATTTGCCTTTAGTAAATCAACCCCAGAGCCTAAAGGCCCGTACACACGTACCGATCGTCGGCATACAAACGTCGGCGGACGAAAGATCTGCCGATTGTACGCTTGTTAGTATGATGCCTCCGACAGCTGTCTGCGCACATTCTGCGGACAAGAGTCTTTCTTGCAAACATAAAAATTTTTGTATGCCGACACCAGAACGGACGATTGTACGCCAGTCAGTACAGAATTCTGCCGACAGACCGCAGATTTGCAAGACTGGGCATGCTCAGAAAAGAAAAAACACAGGGAAAGTTAACCATCACATGACATCACTTCTGCAGTCGGCTGTAGTCGGCGGACAAAATTCTTGGGCAGTCTTTGCACTTTTCAACAGACATCGACATCCCGGGGACAAAAGACGAACGTTTGTATGACGACGATCGGTACGTGTGTACGGGCCTTAAGGGTAGGAAGTTTACCTGTATGGTGTCCAGAATTCTTTCTCTGGCACCAATTTTATTATTAATATTATACAGGATTTATATAGCGCCAACAGTTTGTGCAGCGCTTTACAATATGAGGGAATACAATACAGTTACAATACAATTCAAAACAGGAGGAACTAGAGGGCCCTGCTCGTTAGAGCTTACAATCTAGAAGATTGCATTGTTTTCATTTTCAATATTGTTTTCAAATTAAGATTTAACCACTTGCCGCCCGTGCTATAGCCAAATTATGGCTACAGCGCGGCCGGCTAGTTCTGGGAGGGCGTCTATTGAAGTCCTCCCTTGTACCCACCCCATCTGAAAGTGTCCGTGATCATCCACATCACGTATCGGGGTAAAGGGCCAATCACAGCAGCCCTTATCCATGTAATCACTCTGTCCAATGATGGTGTTACTACAGTGCTCATCAGTGCCACTACAGTGCTAATCAGTGCCCTACAGCGCCCATCAGTGAGTGCTTATTAGTGCACATCAGTGCCCTACAGTGCCATCAGTGAGTGCCCATCAGTGCCACTACAGTGCCCTATTAGTTCTTATCAGTGCCCAATAGTGCACATCAGTGCCCATCAGTGAGTTCTCATCAGTGCCACCCTATCAATGGATCCTCATCAGCGCCCATCAGTGTCATGTAATAGATAGTCAAGAAATTAGATGTGTAATTTATGTCCCTAGAATACCTGATGGTGTTCCCTGCATGCTCCCTGCATGTTCAGGCTGTGTAAAAGTCTCACACACGCCATACTCAGAAGGAGTAGCAGAATGTGTTTTGGGGTGTAGTTGCAAGTATGCATATGCCATGTGAGAGAAATACCCTGTTAATATGACAATTTTGTGTGGAAAAAAAATCGTAACTTTCCAAAGAATTGCGGGGAAAAAATTACAATCTAAAAAAAGCTCACTATGCCTCTTACTAAATATCTTGGACTGTCTACTTTCCAAAAAGGGGTAATTTGGGGGGTATTTGTACTTTCCTGGCTTGTTAGTGTCTCAAGAAATGAGATAGGTAGTCAGTACATGAGGTGTAATCAGGTGTGATTAATTTTTAATGATTGGAACCATAGCTTCTAGACTCTAAGGCCCCTTTCACACATGCTGTCCGTTTTTCATCCATCCGTTGACGGATGAAAAACGGACATCAATGTATCTCTATGTAAAAACGGATGACAACGGATGATCACCTGTTAACATCCGTTTTCATCCGCTTCCGTCAATGTCCATTTTTTGGAACGGAAGAATGCCCTATTTTTCATCCGTCAAAAAAACGGATCGGACGAAAAAAAAGATGACAACGGATGAAAAACTGATGACAACTGATGAAAAACGGATGAAAAACTGATACATTTTGACGTGACTAAACTGAAGAACTGAACTGACCGTATGTGTGAAAAAGGAGCCTAATTGTCACAAAGACCAAACAATATACACTGATTTTGTACCAGTGTGTTGAAGAAATACAAATCAGATCACTCCTGTTAACCAGGGGTCCGCATGAAGAGGACGCCATGCTTATGGGAAGAGCTTAGAGGGTATCCAGGAATTATTAAGGGTATTAGAGTGTGGTTACGTGAAGTAGTGGAATAATTTCAGGATATTATTTTGTTCTTCTGGAGCATAACAATAGGTATTAGGGAATTATTAAATGATATGTATAGTGGTTAGCACTTTCACCTAGCAGCAAGAGGGTCACTGGTTCGAATCCCAACCACGACACTACCTGCCTGGAGTTTGCATGTTCTCCCTGTGCCTGCGTGGGTTTCCTCCGGGTACTCCGGTTTCCTCCCACACTCCAAAGACATGCTGGTAGGTTAATTGGATCCTGTATAAAAAAAAAAAATTGTCCCTACTGTGTATGTATGTGAGTTAGGGACCTTAGATTGTAAGCTCCTTGAGGGCAGGGACTGATGTGAATGTACAATGTATATGTAAAGCGCTGCGTAAATTGTCAGCGCTATATAAGTACCTGAAATAAATAAATAAATAAATAATAATATGTTCACTTTAAAAAAAAAAAAAAAATGCACATTTTTTGTAGGTAAAAAAATGTTCATTCATTTATTTATTTATTTATTTATTTTGTAGCCTGTTAAACTTTGCACCAGTGATTTTTTCAGACAAAAAAAAGTAAAAAAAAATAAATATTAATTGAAGGTGGTTATGGGCTGTAAGGACTTTATTATAGGATGAGGGATAAACTTACTGTTTGGTCCAAGGTTTAATTAGTTACTTAGTTAGTTAGTTATAAAAAAAAGAGTAATAATGAAAAAAAAAATAAAAAAATAAAAAAACAAAGCACAAAAAAAAAGAAAAACATATAAAAAAAACAGGGGTATTATCCTCAGCCTAGGCTTGGCAAGAAATTCTACCCTAGAGCTACAGCAGGATGTAACATGCTGCCATTAGCAAAGGAATTACTTCCCATGCTGAGCCATTTGTGTAAAAAAGATCATAAAAATATGACTGTTCATGTTGGGGTTACATTTAAACACATTTTTTTTAAACAGGAATTCCCAGTACAAGATAGACAGCACTGCAGAATGTAAATCCAGTGCTATAAATTATATCAAAGGCATCATGCTCCCATACAGAGCCATTCATTTTCCGACAGGCAATTTTAACCATATTTTTTGAAAAATTAAAAGTGATAAAATGGTAACAATTTATAAAACCTATAAAACCCATAACCCACGAAAATATGAAATATGATTTTTAATGCACCAATTTACTCACCGAAATGTAAGACTTTTATTTTTTGGAATGTTTACAATTCTGATTAGTGTCAGCCTAAAGGTGGAATATATAAAACGTCCTAACCATTAAACCGGTGTTTCTCAACCTTTTTTTTTTTAGTCAAGGCACCCTTTAAAATTATGGGCAGTCTCGAGGCGCCCCATTCTAAAAATGTAAAAACATTTACACAATGCAGCAACATCCACACGTAGAACACCCAACGTTAGAGGTGATTTATTCTTCCAAAGCAAAAACAATTTTGCACACTGGTACTGACTAGTACTCCATTGTTTCTCTTCTCCCTCAGTTTCTCTCCATCAGTCAGCTAATGTCACCCCAGTGCTGAGGGAGAGGGGCACAAGAGGGTCAAACAAGTTGTTATAGCTGCAAAGGGTGGGCCAATTTAATATTGAACCCTATAGACTAAGACTGGGATGCCATAAATGTTAGTATACCAGGAGTAGCCTATTCCTATCATCCTCTGCCCCAGGCTCATCCAGCTCTAGTTTATATAGTCAGGGCCGGATTAAGAGCATCATGGGCTTGGTGCTGAGGATTTTGAAGGGCCTTAAGGGCCGTGCCTTGGCATGCACCCAGAGGAGGAAGGGTGCAGCCATGCATGCCTAATTCAACATGGGATGCTGTCTTTGAAGCCCATAAACACATCCATGCATCGGGGGAAGCGAGCATAGAAGCCAGACTTCTGTGTTTACAAGTGACAGAAGAGCGGTAACAGTGAATATGGCCAACCCGGGGCCTATATAAAGGTAGGGGCCTGGAGCTGCAGCTCCAATAGCCCCTACGTTAATCTGGCCCTGTATATAGTATATGCTAGCTCCACCTATTATACCCACCCAGGGTATAAAAAAAAAAAAAAGATTTTTAGGCCTTGTTGCACAAATTTGCTGTGGTACCATATATGCATTGGACCAATCTAGTGTGAAAGAACTGGACGGCATAGTCCAGATGTGGCTGTTTCTTGAATATTCCATGAACAAGCTCATCCAGGCTGCATAGGGGGATCAGCTTGTTTAATGAGATACTTCAGTAAACATATACAAAGCTTTTATTGAAGAGTGGCTTCCTTTCTCTTGTTGCTTGAGGGTGGAGTTTACGGAGCGGCCAGCAACAGCTGGAGGCCTGCACCTTGTGTCGGAGGAGTAAGAGGGAGGTATGCCAGTAGGGGGACTATATACTTTTGAGTACACATGTCAAGCTGTGGTGCATTACATTGCCAAGGCATGCCATTGTGGTTTGTTGCATTGCCAAAAAAGTTTCATATTTATTTCTTGATGAGTTTGAAACATCTTCATAAGAAAAAAGCTACATTAACCACTTTAGCGCCGGAGGATTTTGCTGTCTTACGTCCAGGCCACTTTTTGCGATTCGGCACTGTGCGACTTTAACTGACAATTGCGCGGTCATGCAACGCCGTGCCCAAACGAAATGTACGGCCTTTTTTTCCCCACAAACAGAGCTTGGTGGTATTTGATCACCTGTGCGATTTTTACTTTTTGCGCTATAAACAAAAAAAGAGCGACAATTTTGAAAAAATAACAATATTTTTCACATTTTTTTATATGAAATTCTCCCCCCCCCCCCCCCCAAAATGTAAAAATCTAATTTTTTTTAACATTTCAGGCCAATTTGTTTTCTGCTACATATTTTTGGTAAAAAAAATCACAATGGGCGCATTTTGATTGGTTTGTGCAAAAGTTATCGCAGCTACTAACTACGGGAAATTTATGTAATTTTTATTGTTTTTTTTTTTTTAACTAGTAATGACGGCAATCTGGCGGCGATCTGCGTTTTTTTTTGCGGGACTGCAACATTGCGGCGGACAGATCGGACCCTTGACTGACATTTTTGACACTTTTGGGGTTACCAGTGACATTACTACAGTAATCAGTGCTATAAATATGCACTGTTACTGTAAAAATGACACTGGCAGGGAAGGGGTTAACTTTTATTGGTGATCAAGGGGTTAATGTATGCCTGGTGCTTACTAACGTGCGGGGGGGGGGGGGGGGAACTGTGTGAAACAGGCACAGATCGAAGGTTCAGCTATGCTGAATCATGCAATCTGTCACTGTTTGTCACTTAGGAGATCCGCCCGCTTTGTTTACACAAGCGGGCGGATTTCCACAATCGATGCCGGACGATCGGGGAAGAGCGGCGGTGATCACCGCCTCTCTTTCCCGGGCCCGACTCCCGCTGTGACTGAAAAAAGCAGGAGCGAGCCTCTGGCGGCGCGCGCGCCGCCCACGAGGGGGAGAGTCCAGCGACGTAGGTCTACGCCGCTGGACGATATCGAGCCACTTTGCCGCGTTACGGTCAATGTGACCGGTCGGTAAGTGGTTAAAGAGGTGTTCAAGCTGTAGAAAAAAAATAAAAGTCAACAGCTACAAATACTGTAGCTGCTGACTTTTAATATGCTGTATAGACCAGTTATGGCGAACCTTGGCACCTCAGATGTTTTGGAACTAAATTTCCCATAATGCTCATGCATTCTGCAGTGTAATTGAGCATCAAGGGAAATGTAGTTCCAAAACATCGCAACAGACGGCCTGAAGAAGGAGCGCATGCTCCGCAACGCGTCGCCGTTCTACGCACCAGCATCCCCAGGAAGTGATGTCATAGCCCTCCGACCCAAGGACCCACGCTGCTACACCACCACCGAAGGATCTGCACGTCCCCTGCCTCACAACAGGAGATCGCCGCTCATCCCCCACAGCGTCAGCTCCACAAAGGGATCCGGAATGACACCCTGGATGAATAGCGCCCAGATGCCCTGAACTATCTGAGATGCCTGTTTTTAACGCACGTTTGTGAGTAACACTCTTTTAAATTGCCAATAAATCAACTGCATTGCTACACTTAGATTGGCGCTTGGTCTTCTCTCTCTTTTTGTCCAAAACATCGCATACTAGCTCATTATAAAATACTTACCTTAAAACGAAGACCCGACACGGAACCCCCTGACACCGCTGTGTCAGCGGACATGATCACTCGGCGTCTCTTCCGGGTTCGGCGGCTCTGGCGCTGTGAGTGACCGGAGCCCCGATGACGTCACTCCCGCGCATGAGTGCAGGAGATTAACTTTCCGGCAACTTCCCGGCAAGGAACTCTGAAGGTCCGCTGGACCTTCAGAGCGCATGCGCCGCTAGCGTCAGCGGCTGCATGCAGTGCAAATATCTCCTAAACCGTGCAGGTTTAGGAGATATTAATTGTATCTACAGGTAAGCCTTATTATAGGCTTACCTGTAGGTAAAAGTCACAAAAATCGGTATACTACCGCTTTAAGGCGACACATGTTAATATGCAACATAACTTTGGTTTTGCCACATCTGGAGTCAGCAGTCCTCAGGAAGGATGTCTTTGAACCGGAGAGAGTCCAGAGAAGCTAAACAGGGCTGGAGGACCTCAGTTATGGGGACTACAAACATTAAACTTATTCTCCCTGGAGAAGAGAGACTAGAGGTAATGAGGCTGATTTACTAAAGGCAAATAGACTGTGCACTCTGCTGACTTCCATCATCCAATCATGTGCAATCAAAAATACTGTTTTTTTTTCCTTGCATGTGATTGGGTACTCTTTGCAAAGTGAAGCTTTGCCTCATTTACTAAGCTCTGGAGCAACTGCACTTGGAGAGGGCAACTGTACTTTGCAAAGTGCACAGTCTATTTGTCTTAAGTAAATCAACCCAGATATTACCTTGTCTTCATGTGTGTGAGTGTGTCATATATACACACTGTTTTGGACAGTTTAGATTTTGTGTTTCTGAAGCGCATGGCCTATTATATAGTATTACTAAGATTATTTTTCACTTTTTGCTTTTAGCTTAATCATTGTGTAGGGCTCATTTGTTTAATACAATGCACAGGGATACTGAAAATGGAAGCGACACACACACTTTATTTAACCTTACCAATTATAGTACAAGTATGTGTTAACAGAGTGGTGCACAAGCATGAATCCAGCCTAATATGTCATTTTTGTTTGCAGTTTTATGCATTCTACTTTAGGTTTTAAATTTGTACATTAGCTTAACTTATCTTAAATCAGTAAACTTGGGTTTCACGTGAAGCTGACTAAAAACGCCAATTCTTAGGCTAGGTTCACCGTTATACAGTGTGGGCACCGTGCGTGGGAAAATTGCACTGCCATTGCGATCTGCTGCGCGTGTCAGTACAAAGTTAATGACACCCCTCAGTGCTTTTGCCTGCATTGGATCGCATGGTAAAAAACAGCCATGCAATCCGGTTATTGTGATGCATTGTTATTTCAGCCCATTCACAATGAATGGCCTCAAATCGCACCGCACTAAATCGCATGTGAATTGCGCAGGAATGCTTTGTGGTTCCTGTGCAATTCACATGTAAATCATAGTGTGTACAAAGCCTTAAAGTCTTAGTGAACAGTGGGATTTATTCTATATATTTACACTACAGTTATATATTTTCTCTTTAAAGCAGTATTAAAGTAATTGTAAAGTCTCATTTATAAAAAAATAAAAAAATAACAAATATATTATACTTTCCCCCTCTATGCAGTTGGTTTTGCACCTCCTCTTCTCCGGTCCCTCATTGCTGCTCCTGGCCCCTCCCTCCTATCGAGCAGCTTGCTATGGGGGCACCCAAGCGGAGCTGCAGCTCTACGTGTCCATTCAGACATGGAGCTGCCATTCAGCCCCACCCTCTCTCTCTCTCCTGATTGGCTAACTGACTTTGATTGACAGCCACGGGAGCTAATGGCGCCGCGGCTGTGTCTCGGCCATTTAGGAGCGAGAGTCCCGGACGGCTGAGGGAATCGTGGAGATCATTGGACCGAGATGGGGCTCAGGTAAGTATTAGGGGGTTCTGTTGAGGCTGCTGCACACAGAATGCTTTTTATCTTAATGCATAAAATGCATTAAAATTAAAAACCTTCTGACTTTGCAACTCCTTTAAACTCAAAAGCAAGCATTTATTATATTGCAGTTTATCAATTCTGGGATGTGATGGCTGCATTAGTTTCCTTTTTTTTAGCCTTTCTTTCTTCTATTTTCATCTGGTCATCTATTGTTTTTCATAAACACCAGCTCTCCAGCAGAATGTGTTAGTTTACATGAACAAGAAAAAGCACTAAACACTGGCAGGGGGGAACAAAATGATCAGTTTTTTTTATTCATGTAAAGCAGGCATGTCCAACCTGTGGCCCAGGGGCCTCATGCGGCCCGGAACTGCAGGCAATGCGGCTCACTGCTCCCTGAAATTTTTTTTTTTTGCTGGGGAGGAAGGAAGTCGGGTCGGGGGCATGGCCACAGCGGCTTCCAACTAACTGTAGGCAGAGGCTGCCTCGGAAGGGATCATCCTCTAGTTGTGTTAAATTAGTGCTGGGGGGGGGGGGGGGCTGGCGCGGCGGCGTTTTATTACTTATATACCATAACTACAGGCATACCCCACTTTTAAGTACACAATGGGACCAGAGCATGTTACATAAAACGAAAATGTACTTAAAGTGAAGCAATACCTTTTTTCATTTCTCAATGCATGTAAATACACTAGCTCCATAGGAAATCTTGGTCAGCTTGACATGGCACTGCTGACAAGGACACCAAGCTTGAGGAGCATGTTAAGGGGATTCAGGACTATGACATGGTAGATTACCTAGGCAAGCTGGCCGACCACAAATAGGATATGTTATAGTCCTGGGTCCCCTCTCGGTGCTCCCTAAGTTTGGTATCCCTGTCACTTATGGTTTGGGAGCAGTGCCATGTCAAGCTGACCAAGATTTCCCATAGACGCCAATGTTAAAAACCAGGAGTAGTGCCATGCCAAGCTGACCAGGCTGTGTCCGTACTCGCGAGTGTACGTAAAGTGAGTGTACTTAAAACGGGGTATGCCTGTATAGTATATATTTTATTTGCGGTCCGAGAAAATTTCTCTACACTCAATGTGGCCCAGAGAAGCCAAAAGGTTGGACACCCATGATTGTAAAGCCTTAATCCCAATATGAAAAAAATGATTTGCTGTAACCGATTAAAAAGTGTGGCTGGAGTTTGGTTATAATCAGTTAGTGTAATACATTTAACACTACCCTCCCCCAGACTGACCTCTGCTCATTCCTCCAGAGCTGTGTCTCAGTAAAACAGGAAGCGTGTTACTAGTCACCAGGTGGAAACAGAGGGGAAAAAGCCAAAGAAAAGAAAACTGATACACCCTACGCACTACATCTAATGGTTGGTAAACTGCAATATAATACATTTTTAGTTTTGGGTTTATTTTTTTATTTATTTTTTTTAAAGCCTGTGGTGTGTGAAACACACTCAAAAGACTTACACCCGGTGCATAAAAAAGTGCACACACACAAAACGTGAGACACACAAAAAGTGCACAAGGCGTACACATAGCCCTCCTCCGAAGAGTAAGTGTCCTGACCCTGATCCCCCGGGGCGCGAAGCTCCTGACAGAGACTGAGGTACTCACTATGGCCCGCACAGCCGAAGCCAGGCAGACCCCGTTCTCCAGGGGGACTGCCGAAACAGCCCACCCCAAGTACTTGGTGGGGCTCCCCCGAAGGGAGACCCCATGAGAGAGGGTGAACTAAGCCAGAAGGCCATATCCACCCCCTCCCAAGACGTTCAGGGCAGGCCCGAAGACCTACGCCATACTTGTCGTACCAGTGATTCAACAAAAAAAAAAAGGACAAACGTGAACACACAACAAAGAAAAACAGAGTGGGGAAAAGGGAAGTGGAGAAGTGCTGGGTAGTGCCAAAGTGCAAGACTTTGACAGGCCCCCCCGGCCAGGAAAAAAAAATTCCTCTGGTGCTGGCCAAAAGGCCCGTCCCAAGAGGCAGGTGCGGAAAAAGTGTGTAGTGGTGCAGTGACCTAGGTGCCAAAAACTCAAAAGTGAACTGCGCCTCACCAATGAGAATTACAGCACCCCCGGGCTGCCACCCCAGGGGCACGTAGACCACGGGCTTTTTTCAGTCCCAGCCCTTCAGCCAGACCAGTGCAGCCTATCCCCACCAGCCGACTTCAGAACATGGACAGCTTAGGGAGAGCCTACCTTCCACTGGGGACAGGCCTTTGCAAGGCCAGATCAAAACCCAGGAGAGAAAGCCCTCCCATCGCCATCCCGTTGCCAATTACATCCAGGAGCAATAGCACCGGCCACCCAGTCAGACCAGCTTTCTTGCTCCCTTCAAACTGGTAAGAACAGTTCAACCCGTTCAAATCAGAAGGCGGCGGTCCCCACATGCTTTCCCAGATGACCTACTCCCCATACCCCAAGAACGTCTGGGCGCTCCGGGTTTTGGTCATACCGGTACTAGCTGAGGTCCATACCAACTGATAAGAACAGATACTACACTTGATCTTAGCCAAAAGACGTTTTGGGTTTATTACCGCTTTAATTTATGGTTCCATATCATTTCCTAGCAGTGATTTTGCTTTGTTCTTTTTTTGTTGGTAATAAAACACTCCTAAAACACAATAAGGAGAGGCGAGATCCTACTTGATCCTGCATTTCACAGTTGCCAGCAAAACTGTTTAACAAGCTGCACCCAGTCTTTCTCATGTTCTACAACTAACTATATTATAAACCAATGTTAAATTCTTTAAACATTTACTTGTAAATTGCGTTTGCCTCGGGTGAAGGAAGACTCTAAATTACCTCTTCCAAGCACATGCCAGCTTCTTTACAAAGTTGTGCGTAGAATTAAAATACAGAGAAATTCAGTCCTGCCAGTTCCAGACTTCAAAACACACGCTTACACCTGCATCGCTTAAAGGGAGAACAACCTGGCCGATTTAATTAAATCTGAGCATAGAAAAGAGAAATTTGAAATCACCATTAATTACAGCACATGTTGAAATGTCACACAAAAGGACTTCTTTTCTGCTGATGAGAATCGTTTTGCTTAACTGATGCAGGTCGATTTGATGCACAACACCTCCTTTGTTCTGGCACAGATAGTGAGACGTGATTAACCTTTATGTAAAGGGATTGTTTTGTATTTGCTCCATTCAGTATTTTATTGATGACTCTTTAATTAAAATAATTATGTTATGTTGACATAATTGGTATGGCAGGCACAAATCTTGCGTTGGATTGCTTTTGGTGTTTCTATTACAAATGGCCACTGTCAGTCTGATTGCAAGAGAAATGTTAAGAACAGCTATACTATAGATCAGCCTTTCTCAACCTATTCAACACAGAGGAAGCCTTGAAATAATTTTCAGGTCTCAGGGACCCCCTGCTAAAAAGGACTATATTTACAACTCATGATACATTCGTGTGATGGTCAATGGGATGAATGCCCCTTACACTTGTGGGCACTGGGAAGAATTACTGTATTTTCTGGCCTATAAGACTACTTTTGAACCTCAAAAAAAATCACCCAAAAATGGGGGGTCGTCTTATACGCAGAGTATAATATCTCCAAGGCAGAGATGTATAGTAACTAAGTAGAACTACTTCACTACTGTACTTAAGTACCGAAAGGCGGTATCTGTACTTTCCTAGAGTAGAATTTTTTTCTCCTACTTCCACTTTTACTTCACTACATTTTTTCAATGATTTCAATACTTCTACTCCGATATTTTTTTTTGTTGTGCTGCATAGTTACTCGTTACTATTATAAAAATTACCACTGCCAGAACAGTAGATGGTAGGTTTCATGAAGCTCAAAACGTGTATTATCAGCGCATACGAAAATAAATGCTACTGTATGTATAAATAAAAGCTGCATTTGAAATAATAAAAACAATATGATGTTCAAACTTTTGACTTCTTTCTTTAATAACTACATAACACAGTACTTGTACTTTTACTTTCAGTACTTGAGTAGCTTTTTGTTTTTCAAAACTACTGGTACTTTTACTTTCAGTACTTGAGTAGCAAAATTTTTAAAAAAACTACTTGCAATACTTGCAGTACAAAAAATGTTGAATACTTTAGTACTTCTACTCAAGTCACTTTTTGATCGAGCACTTCCACTTCTACTCAAGTCACTTTTTGCTCGAGCACTTGTACTTTTACTCAAGTATGGGTTTCGAGTACTTTATACAACTCTGCTCCAAGGTAACCTAAGTATAAGTATTACCGGTAGATGTAATCTCTCAAGACGCTGGCTGTGTGGGAATCCTGTACCGGTATACTGTATGTACCGTAGCTTCGGCTACATACAGTGTACCCCGCTGAGCCAATCAGGGACAGCAATGTATTCCATTATTGAATGCAAAGCCTGCTCGGATGGGTGGGGTAACATCAGCCCGACCTCTATGACTCTGCCATGTATTACAGTACTTGGGGTACCATGGAGATCTATGAGAAATCTGATGTTTTTCAATGGTGTTGCCTTGCTTTGGAAGGGGGGTAGTCTTATACGGCGAGTATAGCCCAAAACCTATGTTTTAACTTGAAAATTAGGGGGGTCGTCTTATACGCCCAGTCGTCTTATACGCCGGAAAATACGGTACCTTCTTCCAGATAGCTAAAAAGATCAATGGTGTCAGGGGAACTTATCTGAGAGGCAGAAACTGCTCATTGCTCAAGGAACTCTGGCAACTTCTGGAGGAACCCTGGTTGAGAAACACTGCTATAGACATTCTAACAAGATATACTTTACAGCTAGCTACGCTCAATAACAATCAAATATTCTTCACTAACTAAACTGAACAAAATTATAAACGCAACACTTTTGTTTTTGCCCCCATTTTTCATGAGCTGAACTCAAAGATCTAAGACTTTTTCTAGGTAAACAAAAAGCCTATCTCTTTCCAATATTGGTCACAAATCTGGGTAAACCTGTGTAAAGCCTCGTACAAACGCATCGAAAATCGTCAGGGAATTTTCATCCGACGACCGATCTGCCGATTTTCGGCTTGTTAGTACGATGCTTCCGACAACCGACTCCGACTTTTCGTCCGAAAAAAATCTGGTGTACAGGCTATAAAATTTTTGTCCGCCGTCAAAACACGGCCGATTTTCGTGCAGTCAGTACAGATTTCGACAGGGAAAAATCTTATGAGCAAGACTAGGCATGCTCAGAGAAGAAAGAACACAAAGAAAGCAAACCAACACATGACATCACTTCTGAAGTAGAATTTTGTCGGGCGAGAAAATTCGTGTGCAGTCTAGGCACATTCCAACCAACAAAACACCACTCTGGACAAAAGACGGACGATCGGTCGGCCGATAATCGTTGCGTCCGAGTGCTTTAGTGAGCACTTCACCTTTACTGAGATAATCCATCCCCTCACAGGTGTGGCATATCATATCATATGATTATTGCACAGGTGTGCCTTAGGCTGGCCACAATAAGGCTCGGTTCACACTGGGCCGGCACGACTCCTTACTACTTCGGGGGCGACTTGTGCATTCCCATGCACCACGACTTCGGAGCGACTTGCATGGACTTCACATAATGGAAGTCGCTCTGAGGTCACCCCGAAGTAGTACAGGACCCTTTTTCTAAGTCGGAGCGACTTGTGTCGCTCCTATTAGAACGGGTCCTGAAGCAGTCAATGGACCGCGAGGGAGCGCGACTTGTCAGGGTGACAAGTCGCCTGACAAGTCGCGCTAGTGTGAATCGACTCTAAAAGGACACTCTAAAATGTGCAGTTTTATCACACAGCACAATGCCACAGATGTGGCAAGTTTTGAGCGAGAGTGCAATTGGCATACTGACTGCAGGAATGTCCACCAGAGCTGTTGCCCGTGAATTGAATGATCATTTCTCTACCTTAAGCCGTCTCCAAAGGCATTTCAGAGAACTTGACATTACATCCAACCGGCTTTACAACCGCAGACCACGTGTAACCACACCAGCCCAGGACCTCCACATCCAGCATCTTCAAATCCAAGATCATCTGAGACCAGCCAACGGCAACAATCGGTTTGCATACTCAAAGAATTTCTGCACAAACTGTCAGAAACCGTCTCAGGGAAGCTCATCTGCATGCTAGTCATCCTCATCGGGGTCTCGACCCGACTGCAGTTTCTCATTGTAACCGACTTAAGTGGGCAAATGCACACATTCAATGGCATCCTGGCACTTTGGAGAGGTGTTCTCTTCATGGATGAATACATTTTCTTAGATCTTTGAGTTCAGCTCATGATAAATTGGGGCAAAAACAAGTGTTGCGTTTATATTTTGTTCAGTATAATACTTATTTCAAACATTTGAATTGTCTGTACCTGCATACCAGGGCAGTGTAAAACTGTTTTTGTGTAACCAGCACAATTCTGATAGTATGCGTCATGCTTTACAGCCCATTAAAGTGGGAGTAAACTCCCTTGGTCGATTTGTATCTATAAATAAGCATATAATAGGGCTTACCTATAGGTACAGTAAATATCTCCTAAACATGCACTGTTTAGGAGATATTTACTTGTTAAGCCGCCGGTGATATCTCTGGTATATGTGCTCGGAAGAAACGGCATACCTGTGCTGTTCCTTCAGAGTTCTGTGGCATGAACAGCCGCTCCCGTGCACATGTGCAAGAGTGACGTCATCGCGGCTCAACCAATCAAAGAACCAGAATACGCCAACCTTGAAGGAAGACCGGGTGAAGATGGAAGATCTATCAGTGGTGACAGTGCACCACTGGAGGGTTTCGTTTTAAGTTATGTGTTACATAATGTGCTAGTATGCTGCTTACTAGCAAGTTATAACTTTGCCTTGCCTTGCAGTTTGTTTTTTTAAAGCCGGCTGCTGAAAAAATTAAGAAATTTATGAGCCTGTAGATCTTCCTCTATGTGCCACAACCCTGCCTCCTGAAATGTATACACCTGAAATCATGAGGGAGCTGAATGCTGTGAATTTATATGATTACTTTTACCAAGTGTTAGCATGCTGATATTGCTTTTATGTGTGAGGTAAATCTCCTCATGCCTGGAGGCCCCACACCAAAAGAATAATGGTTTTTTACTTGCCAGTAACACCTGTCTTGGCAATGACTATCGAGACATTTTATGGGATATCGTGTGGAGCACGAACTCTCTTCAGCCCAAAGGCATGATGGGAAGCTGCTGTATACTTCACTAGGTCTCACACTACATGGTGAAGGCCCAGCCCTTGGAAGGGTTCCATATCGCAGCGGGCCCCATCATAGGGACCCAGCCACTTAGAAGGGCAATTTATAAAGCCACCAGTCCACCCCTCAACAAAATCTCCATCTCCTGGCCACCACCACCTCTTTTCCCAAGCTGGCTGCTTTGCCTTTCCTTTTCATTCTTCACCTCACAGAAGGTTAACATGAAGGTTTTTACTACGTTCCCTATTCCCATTCACTGTAGCACTATACACTCTCTCTCTTCACAAGTAAATCAAACAAGATGATTCACTTAACCAGTAACGTATGTTTCTGAAGAATGTAGTTTTTCATAAAGCTTCAACACTTCCAGTGAAATTCACAGAATAGTACGAGTTCAGGCAAACATAACATTTTCCTTTTCTTAAGTGCATGCTTGGGCTCATACCTTTTAGAATAGCTTGTTTGTGTCCACACAAGGTAGCTTGACTGATAAGCTTAGGCATATTCTGACCAGGTATTACCAACACAAGACCTTGCCCCCCAGAAAAGACACACGAGCTTGTTTAAGTTGGAATTAGGGCAAGGCCACAGCTTTATTGAACTTATCAACTGTAACAATATTAAATTACCACATAACGATGCCAGTTACGGTCTATACCGTGAGCATCATAACAAACATAGATAGTCTAATAGGCCTGTCTCCACCATCAGTGCGAGACAGGCATTAAACTGAACCCAGACTTAAACTTGAGGGCATGGCCCATAAAGGAATATCCATCGATGGCAAGGTAAAACCGCCAATAAAGCTGTGACAACTTCTCAACGGGCGGGTGGGTGGGCAACTCTTGTGACTTCAGAATCTCCTCAGAGTGGTGGGACGTGCCCTTGCGTAGCCCCTTTTCTAGAGTTTAGGCTCCACCCCATCACCTCGTGTCTTAGTGACCAATCCTGTCAAATCCACCTAAACTCCCCATTTATCACGACGCCCACATAGCTGCCAAGCTTCCAGCAGTCAAGGCTCCCTTTCCCTAGATGATGGGGTCAAGGGGCCTTCATTAGCCAGTCCATTGTCCCATACCAGGGTCCCGTTCTGGGGTAGGCCTAAACTTGGTATCTTGAACACATCTTACATTTATGAGTACAAGCAGTGACACATTGATGTCAATGATCCCACTGGCCCCCAAAGCTCTTGAATTCAGTGTCAATTAATATGGAAGAAGGAATAGTGAGGCACCAGGCAAGGTGAGTAGTAGCAGACCAGGGCCCTTTGCAGAGACACTGTCACTTTGTCCTGCATAAGTAAAGTGACAGTGTCTATTTAAGGTCATATCCTCCTTGTTCTGTACATAATTTCTTATAAACAGTTTGACCACTTGCTCTATGCTGGTTTACTCAGGGTTTTGATAGAGTTTAGAGAGAAAAATAACTATTTACCAATGTGTTAGATATTAGGACAATTCAGTATTTGCTCAAGGTGTACATACGAGGCACATGTACATTTTCTCACACAGGTGGCATTAATAGAGTGAGGAACACTCATGAGTTGTCCCGGCTGTCACTGAGACTATCCTCTCCGGTACATTTTATTATTTGTACTGTTAATTCCTTGGGTTCTGGTTGTCTTCACTCGTTAATCCAGAAATGACAATTGACCTCAACTCACCTGGATTTTTTGCACAGAATGGCTGCACTTTATTAATATAGCTGATCATTTTATCCACTAGGGTTAGCATGTGAAAAGTTTTACAAATATTCAACAATTGGAAGGATGAAGGTCTGTGGCCATTTACAAAATTCATCAATAAATCTACAGCTTTTTCTTGTAAAGAAAAGTAGAGTTTCCGTAACCAACAAGTGTATGTATTCAACGGAACTCACAGTGAGAAATATCCCCAAAAGATTGATGATTTATTATAGTATATTCTGAAGAAAAAAGTGAATTCACAATCTTGGATATGAAGTCCTATGTAACTGGGAAAGTGAGATTTTTTTATAGTGCAGATAATTGAGGTGATAGATAATTCTAGAGAAGCATTTTAAATGTTTGTGTTATGTAGCTGTTGGTTTTCAAAAACTGGTAAATGTGGTGCTCCAGTAAACACCTACCATAGTGTCCAGCCTTACAAACCTTTGGAAAGATGTCCATCTTTATCTTTTTAAATAATTCACTGATGGAGTTAAATTGTAAATATAGCCAAAACTTTTTTAATTTATTAGCTTATTGTTTACTGTCAATGCTGTGCAGGCAAGATCTCCTTTAACTCTCTGTCCTGGAAACAGACAGTAGGTGGAAGTATCCCCAAAGTTAAGGACATTTCCATCTTAAATATTTGTCATTGAATCATTTGTCACCATTGGAAGATTTACTCTCACCTCTTTGTTGACATTTGAAAAAATTTTGGATATACCTTCAGTTTGTGATAATGATCACCAGGACAAACAAAGCGGTGAGTCTTTATATCCAGACCAATTCTGACACTTCGCATGTAAAAATCCAGGGAGCGGTGTATGCTAGTGGCAGGCTGTGATTGGGGAGGGGTGTGCGCCAGTGGCAGGCTAGGATTGGAGAGGGGGTGTGCGCCAGTGGCAGGCTAGGATTGGGGAGGGGTGTGCGCCAGTGGCAGGCTAGGATTGGGGAGGGGTGTGCATCAGTGGCAGGCTAGGATTGGGGAGGGGTGTGCGCTAGTGGCAGGCTAGGATTGGGGAGGATTGTGCGCCAGTGGCAGGCTAGGATTGGGGAGGGGTGTGCATCAGTGGCAGGCTAGGATTGGGGAGGGGTGTGCGCTAGTGGCAGGCTAGGATTGGGGAGGGGTGTGCACTAGTGGCAGGCTGTGATTGGGGAGGCATGTGCCAGTGGCAGGCTGTGATTGGGGGGGGGTGTATGCCAGTGGCAGGCTAGGATTGGGGAGGGGTGTGCGCCAGTGGCAGGCTAGGATTGGGGAGGGGTGTGCGCTAGTGGCAGGCTGTGATTGGGAAGGTGTTCATCGGTGGCAGGCTAGGATTGGGGAGGGGTGTGCGCCAGTGGCAGGCTAGGATTGGGGAGGGGTGTGCGCCAGTGGCAGGCTAGGATTGGGGAGGGGTGTGCGCTAGTGGCAGGCTGTGATTTGGGAGGTGTTCATCAGTGGCAGGCTAGGATTGGGGAGGGGTGTGCGCCAGTGGCAGGCTAGGATTGGGGAGGGGTGTGCGCCAGTGGCAGGCTAGGATTGGGGAAGGGTGTGTGCTAGTGGCAGGCTGTGATTGGGGAGGTGTGTGCGCCAGTGGCAGGCTGTAATTGAGGAGGTATGTGCGCCAGTGGCAGGCTGTGGTTGGGAGGTGTGGGGGCTGAACAATCTACCCAATACAGGCATGCTGTGTTTCTACACAGTGTCCTGTACCTCTGAATAGCCAGTCAAAGGATGAAAACTGACCACGCTCACAGATCAGCTTCTGTGCTTTGTGTGGTCAGTTTAGCACAAGGAACAAGGTGCCTGGCAGGATCAACCAAAGACTTCTGATGGAAGAAGTACTGTACATGAAAATGCTAGAGACTATGATTTATAAAATACACATAATTGAACACACACATAGAACAAAATAAATATTTAGGGTAGCATACAGTTAAAGCACTACCGCATGTGCTGCTGCCCTATTTATGTGAACATCTACAATGATAAGCTCTGTCTCATTTGCACTAAAGGGTGAATAGACTCATTCAGCTCTTCTACATTTGTCCATTGTTCTGATAATAGTCTCCTTCTGTCACTGCTCTATTGTCTTTAAATGCATCTTAAGGCAACATGTAGTCAGTGAATTGCTAATGCAGTCCAAGAAACATTGTTAAGCTGGCCATAGATGGACCGAATGAACTGGCTGAGATTCAATCCATCTATGGCCAGGCTGGTTGTGCTGAAATCCATCCATCGATCGACTTCAGTACAACCAGCCTGTCAGATTTTAAGCATGCTATTGCTGCCAGTGGTTCTAGCTGCCAGCAGTAATCAGTGTGTTCTGCCGGCACGGAACCAATGGGAAGAACATTGCATTGTGTAGGGCTTGCTTTACTATGTTAAAGTCAAATTAGGGCTAAGCAATGGACAGCAAAAGGTCTGCCATGAGAATGGCAGGTGGTCAGACTTCTTCCAATCCCACATCACATGCTGTAGTGCTGGGACCTGCTTTGACACTGGAGAAATGAGTGACAATAGTAAATGCAGAGCTGGTTATACAGGTACAGTTTTTTCTTATTCAATAGATCCCTGCATCCATGTATTCTGAAGGTGGGGGGGACTCTCCTCCCCAATGCGCAGATCAAAGCTTGCAGCCATTGGCTGCTGTGACTGCTGATCAAATGCTGGTTATCCAGCAAGACTGTTCGACAGATCAAAGCCAATCATTAGAACGGCTTTTGCTGAGTACACAGTGGTATACATGGACCGAAAGTCATTCAGTTCCTGTCAAAATGGCCAACTTTTGATCCACATGTACCGGGCCTAATACTTCCATTCCCCACTCAGTGCTAAAAAGGGAAAGATTGCACAAGCACAAAATTTCTTCCAAGTTAAAAAAATCGTGCACAACTCTATTATGATCAATAGAACTGGTCCCCCTAAGTCTGCTGGGAATCCAATATTTCTGAGGTTTATTCTCATGAGTAACCTACAGCTAGTACTGTTTCCCCCCTTCAATCTTCTGTCACTGCAGGAGAAAGTGGAGACGTGAGGTCGGGTGGAAAACCCAGTGAATGCTATGGGTGACCCATAAAAATTGTCAGTTTCTCAAGGGATTTCGAGAGATCAGTTCTAATGATCAGAGGAATGTTTGGCAGTGTGGGCACATGGAAAGGTGAGCATTTACTGCTTTTAAGGTTGGGGTTAAACAAAGCTTTTTCACAGCATGTCACTTTAATGTGTCACAAGGTATTTGCCTTGTGACACCTTTTCAGAACTTGTAACACGGGATGCAGTTAAAGTCAACTTATGAAGACAGAATTAGGAGAGCTGACTTCTTTTAAAAGATGTAGGCTCCAGAACTGCCATATTGATCATGGCCCAGAAACCCCTGGAACAAGCATGCAGTACAGGACCTCAGACATTTATGGCACTTTTCCACTGCAAGTACCGGCTCGGCTCTACTCGGCCCTACTTGGCCCGGTTTGCTTTTCCACTGCTGGTACCGCATGTTACGGTGTAGGAACGGTTCGGTATGGTTTGCTTTTCCACTAAAGTAGTACTAAAGTTAAGTGGGTGGGATAACAACGGGGTGGGTGGGATTCTCTGACCAATCAGTGGCTAGTAGTGACTGCATGCAAAGGATTGTGGGATATGGTACCGGGTATGGTACCTCTTGGAACCACAATCGAGGTGGTACTGTTTTTGAGAGCCGTACCGTTCGGTTCCATGCAGTGGAAAAGCGCTGCCGTACCGTACCAAACTGTTCCTACACCATACCATGCGGTACCCGCAGTGGAAAAGCACAAAAGCGAGCCGAACTGTTCGGTTCCATGCAGTGGAAAAGCGCCATTAGATGTCCCTGGCTAAATGCCTCCTGCAGGTCAGTGATTCACTGGATTCAGTCAGGACAGCTGCTGTTTTTGGCGATAGCCATTTTTTTCTGCAGCCAGTAAACTCCCCAGCATGTTATCCTATGTGTCCATGCACACAAAGGCTGTTTTTGGCAGGAGCGTTTTCTGGCTGGAAACAAAACATAGAACTAGCAGGTTTTGAGAGGAGTTTTCCAGCTGTAAAAACGCTCTAATTCTTATAAAAGCTTAAAAAAAATGCCAAAAAACTTGAAAATTCTGTGTTTATCAATGTTTTTGAGCCATAAGCTTTAGTGGGAGTAAAAATTTGGTAGAAAATGCAAAAAAACCCTACAGCTGAAAAAGGCTAAAAAAATAAACGCTGAAAAACGCTTCTAGAGCTTTCTACTGAGATTTTGATAACGTCCAGATTTTGATAATGCATGAGGCCTAAAATGGAAGTCAGCAAGGGCAACTCCTATATAATATGCTTGCAGGTTCCATAACATCTACTTTACTATAGTTGAACTGTATCTAATAAAGTCGTGTTAGGACCACTGCCAGTAAAGTCACGGCTTTCTGATCATGACCCCCATGGGCACCTCTGGTAACCATTATATTAATCAGCTTTGTGTACACCATGATTTCCCCCTTCTATCTTCACACTTTTTTGCTTTTTGCTGATTTCTATAATATCTTTTTAACCACTTTACCACCGGAGGATTTTGCTGTCTTCCGTCCAGGCCACTTTTTGCGATTCGGCGCTGTGCGACTTCAACTGACAATTGCGCGGTCGTGCGACGCCGTACCCAAACGAAATTTACGTCCTTTTTTTCCCACAAACAGAGCTTTCTTTTGGTGGTATTTGATCACCTGTGCGATTTTTACTTTTTGCGCTATAAACAAAAAAAGAGCGTTTATTTTGAAAAAATAACAATATTTTTAACATTTTTTTATATGAAATTCCCCCCAAAAAAGATGTAAAAACCAATTTTTTTAAAAATTTTTGGCCAATTTGTTTTATGCTACATATGTTTGGTAAAAAAAATCGCAATAAGCGTATTTTGATTGGTTTGCGCAAAAGTTATTGCGTTTACTAACAAAGGGAAAGATTTCTGTCATTTTTGGTGTTTTTTTTTTAACGCGTAATGGCGGCGATCTGCGATTTTTTTTGCGGGACTGCGACATTGCGGCGGACAGACCGGACCCCTGACTGACATTTTTGACACTTTTGGGGGTACCAGTGACATTACTGCAGTAATCAGTGCTATAAATATGCACTGTTACTGTAAAAATGACACTGGCAGGGAAGGGGTTAATTTTATTGGAGAGGGAGGGGTTAATGTATGCCTGGTGCTTACTGACGTGTAGGGGGGGAGGTGACTGTGTGAGTCATGGACAGATCGGATGTCCAGCTATGCTGAACAGTCTGATCTGTCACTCCCTGTCACTATGGAGATCCGCCCGCTGTGTTTACACACAGCGGGCGGATCTCCAGACTCGATCCCCGACGATCGGGTAAGAGCAGCGGCGATCGCCGCTGCTCCTCCCCTGGCCCGACTCCCGCTGTGAATGAAAACAGCGGGAGCGAGCCTCCGGCGGCGCGCAAGCGCCGCCCAGAAGAGGGAGTGTCCAATCACGTTAATACTACGTGGCTGGACGATAACGAACCACTCTGCCGCAGTAGTATTACTGTGAGCGGTTGTAGAGTGGTTAAAGGTCAAGTTAGAGTAAGGCAAGCAATACCATGGGTTGAAGGAAAGAAATTTGCTCATTGCACAATTGACTGTGCTGATGGAGGAATCCCTCCCACTGCGTTATTGTGTTCTAATGGAGGGTGGCCTTCCCCACCGGAGAAATACATTGATCACTGCTCATGGCTATAGCTGCCGGCAGTTATCAGTAAAAAAAAAAAAAAAAAAGACAGTCTGGTTGTACTAAAGTCGATCAATGGATCGACTTAAGTAAAACCAGCCTGCCCTTATACTGATCAAATTTTGTCTGGTTTCTGGACCTGAGGAATTGTAATCCCTCTATGGCCAGCTTAAGGTGTTACCATAGGGTCACCTTTTGACCAACAGTCTACTGATTGGGCAATGAAGGAGGAGCAGCACACTGATCAGTCATTAAATCTTTTGACTCTGTCTGCTGTAATCACATGTGCATCAGACAAACAAGTCCATCTATACAAATAGTATATTATATCCAGTAGTAATGATGAATACAATACATCTTTGAATATGGATAAAGTCCCACTTTAAAGTGGAAAAAGTCCCAAATCACCCGCTTTTGCAAAGACCAATGTGAAGTATAAATTTCTTCTTTGTGGTTGAAAGAGTGCTCCTCCACGTACCCAAGTAAAATGAACTCTCACTAGATTATCACGCCTGACAAAACAGCCACTAAGCCTTGTGTATTAAGTCCTGTTCTATGGAATTCCAGATCTTCTCTATGTAAGCCCAAACAACTCCTGATGTGAGTAAACCAGAGAATCCAGAAATAGTATCATAGGGTAGTATTGCTTATTACAATTTGATGTTTAAAGCGGTTGTAAACCCAAAATAAAAAAAAATAAATAAACCTGCAAGACAAAGGCATAATGAGCTAGTATACATCGCATGCTAGCTCATCATGAATTACTTACCTTAGAACGAAGCCCCGACACGGACCCCCGGACACCGCTGCGGGCGCTGACATGATCCCACGGCGTCTTTTCCGGGTTCGGCGGCTCCGGCGCTGTGATTGGCCGGAGCCATGATGACGTCACTCCCGCGCATGCGCGGGGAGTCATTTTCCGGCAAGCTCCCGGCAAGGGAAGCTGAAGGTCCGTCGGATCTTCAGAGTGCATGCGCCGCTCGCATGATCGGCTGCATGCACTTCAAATATCTCCTAAACCGTGCCGGTTTAGGAGATATTAATTGTACCTACAGGTAAGCCTTATTATAGGCTTACCTGTAGTTAAAAGTGAAAAAAAGCGGTATACTACTGCTTTAAAGCCAGCAAGTAAAAAATGTGCACAATGCGGCACCAATACACAAACAGCATTTCACGCACCGATCAGCAGGTTTCAGGTGAAATCATTGGCTGAAATCTGCTGCCAAACTTGTGCTGTGTCCAATCACAGCACAGGTTAGAAGGGGGAGTGTATGAGCTCCCGAAACCCGGAAGAATACCGGTCACACACATGTATGTGCCTCTACCTTCTGCCCAATTGCTGTATATATACTGTGATGCAACATATCAGCAGCAAAATGCCTCTTGAAATATTTTAAAATGTTGAAAACTATGTTACAGTACTTTAGCCGGCCTTGTAACATCACATTACTTTAACAGCTGCCTTGCGTTGGTACTGCCGCTGGATGCATGATATTCTAGCGCTAATTCTAGTGCAGGAAACATGGCTAAGAAGTTCTGCAACAGTGCTGTGTTGGTCATATAGTATTCCTGTTTAGAGATACACTGTCATTTTGACCAGGATACCATTTAGACTAAAACCTAGTTACGTAAAGAAAACCCAACCATACAATCCCATATACACAATCCTATACCCGCAGTTGATCCAGAGGAAGGCGAAAACCCCCAGCAAAGCATGATCCAATTTGCTACAGCAGGGGAAAACAATTATTTCTAATAAGAAATCTAGTGAGCTAGCCAGAACCACCTCTGGAGGGAGTCTATTCCACATTTTCACAGCTCTTACGGTGAAGAAACCTTTCCGTATCTGGAGACGAAATCTCCTCTCCTCTAGATGAAAAGAGTGCCCCCTTGTCCTCTGTGATGACCTTAGGTTAAATAACTCATCACCAAGATAACGCTATGGACCCCTTATGTATTTTAACATGTTGATCATATCCCCCTTTAATCTCCTCTTCTCAAGAGAGAATAAATTCGGTTTCTGTAATATTTCCTCATAGCTGAGCTCCTCCATGCCTCTTATCAGTTTGGTTGCCCTTCTCTGCACTTTCTCCAGTTCTCTGATATCCTTTTTGAGAAATGGTGCCCAAAACTGAACTGCATATTCCAGATGAGGTCTTACTAATGATTTGTACAGGGGCAAAATTATATTTCTCTCTCTGGAGTCCATGCCTCTCGTAATACAAGCAAGGTCTTTGCTTTCTTTGGAAACAGCAGCTTGGCATTGCATGCTGTTAAGGAGCTTATGATCTACCAGAACACCCAGATCCTTCTCGGCTATGGATTCCCCCAGTTCTACCCCCCCCCCCCCAGTATGTATGATGCATGCATATTCTTAGCCCCTAAGTGCATAACTTTACATTTATCAACAAAACCATTTTAGGGAACTGTCAGGATGTGCTTCCTATCCCAACTATGTTTCCAATTTAGTGATATATTTGTTGTCTTATTCACTTGAATGGAAATGAATGGAAATTAAATTGAGCAATTTTCCCTTTAATTTTGATGGGAGTAGTAGTATTTACATCACTGCAATTATGATCTGAATACCTGGTCTTTTATTCTGTCTAGAAGAGAGCTATAGGATTTGGCATTCATAGTGATGGAAAAATAATACACTGGACTATTGAGCTAGGAATGATGTACCCAAAACAAGATTTTGTTGGCTGGATTTTGGCTGCCATACTGGCTCCTGGCTGTCACCTATGTGCCTCTTGCTACCTTTTCCAAAAGAACATGGTATTCCAGAAGTTTTGGATACCATCACAATGAGCTCTGTGTACTTCAGTTGTGTAACAAGGACCTGGAAACTTTCATTATGTACATCTGACAGTGGCTGTTTGTCGCATTTTACCTCATTGGGTTGGAGAAGTGACAAAACCTTTTGGGAAAGATTTGTGTTGAATGGTGCTGATTGTAATAAGTATATATGCGGCTGAGAAATATTATATAGGTCTATGTTACCAATAGAGTTTCTATACATTCAAGTGATTAAGCAACTTTTTACCTTATTTTTACCGATGTGGCAACGTCTATTAGCTTTTTAAAGCGAAACCAATGGGCCATGGGAACATTTGCCATAATGTGCAGGTAGGTATAGCATACTTGCATATTGCTTCACTTAAGCCTTAAATCTTAGTTTGCCCTCCCTGTTCTACTTGTGTCGTCTTAAAGAATGCAAAAATGTGAACTTCGCATGTGCTGCAGGCAGGGTGCAATGGAAAAAAAAATCCTCGTAGAAAGGGGGCGGAATTCTTGGCAGAAGAGACATACAAAGTCCACTTTAAAATAGTGTGATATTGACAAAATGCCCATATAACAACTGATTATCCTGGGCAGTAAAAATATCCAACATATTCTCTAACCTTTATTTAAATATATTCCTAAATAGCCACAAAGCAAAATAAACCTCATTGTGTATACCAAATGTCTTTACAAACCTAGTTATAACCCTAGAAACTTAGACGGGACATCACCACTGGGCTTCAAAGAGCCAGAGAAGAGCTGTGGGAATGACTTAGGCTGGCTATACACGGTTCGAATTACCTGCTGAACCAGCCGAGATTCGAACCGTTAATGGGCAGGCTGAATGCCCCAAGTTCATCGATCAAGCAGCCTGCAGGATTCTCCTGCGATTATTGGTTGCAGCTTCTACCAATAATCTCCCAGCCGGGAGAAGATCAAGGCCCGGTAGGAGGGATTCCCACATCAACACTGTGTTGATGGGGGAATCAAGCTGATTTCTTTCCAGCAACCCTTGGTTGCAGGAAAGGAATTTGCTGCGTGTATGGGCAGCCTTAGCAGGCCCACCCATTAACCACTTCCCATTCCTTGGCCATTTTTGAACGACGGCAGGTTGAAGTGGTTATACTGGGATCATGACTGCAGCTACAGTCATAATCATGATATTGTTTTTTATTTTTTCAGCCAGGGATTCTGCATACTGTAAAAGTAATCTAGCGCCCCCCCTTCTGTGGGCTGCTATAGTCACTTCACCAGGCTCTCCCTTTACATCCCTTTACATCAGGGAGCCCGGTAAAGATGAGACCAGAGGCATCCGGTTCCTGAGGCACAGTGAACGTAAATGATGTTGTTTCTCCTGATGTCAGAAACTGGAAGTGACGAGCATTTAATCCTTTCCAGTTTCGCTTTCATGTAAACAAGTCATTACCAGCCACTGAAAGCATCTGATCAAACTGATATTGGTTCAATAATATGCTTTGAATATCAGAGGAGAGGTCACTGAAAGCATCTGATCAAACTGATCTTGGTTCAATCAGATGCTTTGAAGACCAGAGGAGAGGTCTGGGGTCTAATAGACCCCAGCACTCTCCATAAAGAGGACCTGTCCTTGCCCCTGCTATCACAAAGGATGTTGTTTATCCCTTTGGAGAGCAATAAAGTTGATCCAAAAAAATGTAAAGGTACAATGTTAAAAAAATATAATAAATAATAAATCAATTTAAAGCACCCCTGTCCCCTTGTGCTCACGAACAAAGGTGAACGCGCACACTTGTCCTGCATGCATATGTTAATGTCGATCGCACCACACATGTGAGGTGTTACCACAAACATCAGAGCAAGAGCCATAATTGGAGTACCTGACCTTTTGTGTATCTCTAAACTGGTAACATGTAAAAGAAAAGGCTTCAAAAGTGTTGCCTAAAAAGATTTTTAGGTACAGTAGTTTGGTGCCACTCCACAGGCGTACGCAGTTTTGAAGAGTGACATGTTGGGTATCTGTGTAATTTTTTCTGAAAATTTACTAAAAAACGCTGAGCAAATATTGTGTGTCTTAAAAAATTGCAACAATAAGAGTTTTATTCTCCAGGGTCTCTGCTTAAAACAATATGTAAGGTTTGGGGATTCAAAGTCATTTCTAGCAAAAAAAAATTTGAATTTTTCCATGAATTAGATAAATGGCAAAGTTGGCTCGGACTGGAACTGGTTAAAGGCTGCCTATAGAAAACAACAGGAGTGGGGGGGCAAATGCAAGTCCAGTTACTTTGTGTCAGTGGCTGGTCTTTGTTACAGGAAACTTCCACATAAAGGCAAAGTTTAATGCGAGATTACTGTGCTGATCTGGAAGCAATACACAACACATAACAAGATTCAGGTATGGATGTGCATGCCTCTTTTATTTAGCCAATGATTGCTAATCCCACAGTTCAGCTTTAAATTAACAATACATAGAGCATAAACCACATTAAAGAAAATAATACATAATAAACAACTTTTTTAAAATGCTTATAACATTCAGACATCAATTAAGTCAAATAAATGACAGATAATTCATGTACAAAATTAAAAAAAAATGCAGGTCACCTAGAGGAAGTGTCTGTATTTTTATATTTTGAGAGACGTTACCAAATTTGGCTAAACAGTTTGATTTATAAAGGTAACCATATATAAAGCTACTACACATAGGAGTCACAGACCAGGCCATTGAGGATTTATCTTCTAATTCAATAAGATGATAATTTAATGGATTGTTCCAGGCAACAAGTTTAATCCATCATAGAGATCCTATCCAGGACACACGCTACTTGTTCTAATGCCAGAAAGCTCATTTAGTTTACCTTAATTTTAGTTCTATATATTCCACTGCAGCAGTCTGATTTTATAGACCTTATCACATTTGGGGTGGATGGGCCTGCTTCCTTGTACTTCTATTATATTCTCTGTCTCTTCTGAGTATGCCATTTATTCAATTCCCTTTCTTGCTCCAGTTGGGAAGTTTTGTAAGCTGCCGTGATGATGAAATTGTGCCAGTGGGCTTTACTTAGAGGTATGCTTCAAAGACTCCATGTTATGCTTTGAAGACTCAATTTTGTATTTGTTATACATGTTGAGCTCTTCCTTAAAGGGTAACTCCACTTTCGTAGGGGAAAAAAAAATCTGCAAATAAAGAAAAAACAATATAACGCATACAATTGTGACACAAATCATATTGTAATTGAATGTTATTGAAATTACCTTTCCTTTTCAATCTGCAGCTGTTGTAATTTTCTGAAAATGCAATGCAATATGGCTACCTGGAGCTGTTCTGTACACAGAATATATACTGACCCCACCCCAGAAACATCATTTCCTGCTTGAGTGATTGGCTCACCAATTTTCCCAGAAGTCTGCCTAAGATACAAGTCAGATTTCTGACATCCCCTGCAACAAAAATATCATATTTGGTGAGATACTCCCAATAGGAACACGTCTAATGGGCCATACACACTATAAGATTTTCTGAAGACTTTTTCCTTTAGACTTACCAAAATCATATAATATGAGGTCAAACATAAACACTTTCAATTTGTATGCAATCTGGCAGGCCCTTGCACTACATAAAAAAGGTAAATCTGAAGGAAATCTAACCACAAAAGTTGGATAGTGTGTATCCAGCTTTAAGGGATGCAGACGCAGCAGCTTTCCTCATTAGAGCCCTGCAGCTGCCACAGCTGATAGATAATTATGAAACCACTCCCATTAGACCCACTCAGCATAGAGGCATGTTAGAGATAACATTCAGGACTTGGGCACACAATTTAGGTTGCGAAGGCATAGACTTGTATTCTGTTTTCAGCCAATTAAAGCCTGATCTAACCTTATCTCTTAACAATACTCAGTTACGGAATAATAAAGAGAACTTTCTCGCAGCCATTCATGTGTGTTCTCTTTCTGTGTACACAGTACAGGCATCTTTTTTCAACAGACAGACATTAATAAGTTGGTGGTGTAATGTCACATTCACATCTGCGAATGCACCCAATGCCGATTACATGCGATAACCCCAGCGGAGGTTCCTGGTGATTAGCTGTGGGAGGAAGCTCCATTGAAAGCAATGAAAGACTGCCAGGTCCTGCAGCCAATCGCGGCTGCTTAAATGTAATCGCTCATACAGCGATCACATGCAAGTTATCTACCCTGAATACAGGAAGGGAAACCAATAAATGTTAATGAAGAGGATGTAGGGCCTAAGGTTACAACCTAGGTGGCCTAACCTAACCCTTTAGCAAGACTTGCATGTAAATTTTAAAAAATATGTGCAATCAAAAGAGATTTAGCATGACTGGGCTTTAGTACGTGTCTTTTAGAAGCTGAGCGGGCATCACATTTCATATTTCATTTTTATTTTCTAGATAAATTAGAGAAGGATTAAAATCTAAATTTTTTAATGATTTTTGTTTAGTGTATCTTGTAAGCAGGCTATGTACATTCAAGTATTTACATGCTTAAATAAGCTTTAAAAGAATACTCTGCTCTCACTACTCAGAGCATCAATTACTATGGAAACATCTGCAATCACAAATGATCAAGGATAGTTTGTGAACAAAGTGCCTACATACATTTCTGGTTGGTCATCATGTGCCAGAGATGTAGATGTGTGAAGGATGTGGCTGCGACATCCTGATTTAATTTTGTCATTGCCACATGCTTTTCCATATTACCCCTTCCTATCCGTGTATAAACATAGGGATGCACCAGGGAGTCAGCTTCCTCACCCTGCTCATTTTATTCTATCACTGTCTGTTTTTTTTCATGGCAAGTTATCTGCAGCTGGACAGATGTGTCACCTACCTAAGTGCCTATGTATGTCTATTGATCTTCCTTGTAGTTACACAGCATGCACTAGACAGGTAAAAAAAAGTTTATATTATTACAATAAAAATATAGAAATATATAGTTTTGTATGATACTTTTACGGTATTAGCATAATCATTTTTTACTGTTGGGGCAAGAAAGGTTTTGGAAGAATTTATCATGCCCTGGCCTTACTAAGGTTGAGCATCACTTCAACTGTTGATGTGAACCTACTAAAATCCAACTCTTGATTGGAAAGTGTAACGGAACCGCAACCCACACTGTACTTGTGGACCTCCATCAGTATACGGCTTCCTCCCGTACATAGATATCAGATTTTCCCAGCCGCCCCCATATAAAAGCTAGCTGACAACTTAGCTTGTATAGGTTTTGGAACCTTCTTCTTCAATGAACAGTCACACAGAATTTATATACAGCATGGACCTCCCCCTCCTGATCAAATTACCCTATCAGGTCAGGGGTTGCCTGATTACATTATCATATGCAGATGAAATTGTATACAGAAATATAATTAACATATCTAAAGAACATTTAACACAAACAGTATACTATTTCCACTCGGCAACTAACAGATGACAATGATTCAATCAACCTGAGCCAATTAACTAGCAGACGGCCGTCCTTGAGCTCCTGAAATACAATACGCAAACAATAGGGAGAGCCTGTCTCTGACATTGACGTTCAATACACATTATCATAAGTGTAAACACTAAACCCATTTGAAGCAATCCAAACCCTTAAGTATCTGTCTTTCACTCCCAGTGACGGTGAATACCGTCACAGAAAGGTGTACCCCTCTATATTGTAGATTGTAAATTCCTATTAACCAGTCCGTTAACCGACACTAAACAGAATTACCACCACATGCTACATAGTAAATACATTTTTGCTGCTCCATCTTCTTCATCATTTCCACTTTGTCCTGGTAAGGGAAGCTAAAATGTTTTTTTTTTTTGTTTTTTTTTATATTATAGGTTTTAATATATACATTTTTAAGTTGATGTTTCATATCTGTTTTTATTTTTATTACAGAATTTACATTTAAAGTAATTGTAAAGTCTTGTTTTAACCACTTTACCTCTGCTCACAGTAATATTACTGCGGCAGAGTGGCTCGTTATCGTCTGACGACGTAGTACTACGTCGTCAGACACTCCCCCTTCTGGGCGGCGCGCCGGAGGCTCGCTCCCGCTGTTTTCATTCACAGCGGGAGTCGGGCCAGGGGAGGAGCAGCGGCGATCGCCGCTGCTCTTACCCGATCGTCGGGGATCGAGTCTGGAGATCCGCCCGCTGTGTGTAAACACAGCGGGCGGATCTCCATAGTGACAGGGAGTGACAGATCGGACTGTTCAGCATAGCTGGACATCCGATCTGTCCCTGACTCACTCAGTCACCTCCCCCCCTACACGTCAGTAAGCACCAGGCATACATTAACCCCTCCCTCTCCAATAAAATTAACCCCTTCCCTGCCAGTGTCATTTTTACAGTAACAGTGCATATATATAACACTGATTACTGCAGTAATGTCACTGGTACCCCCAAAAGTGTCAAAAATGTCAGTCAAGGGTCCGATCTGTCCGCCGCAATGTCGCAGTCCCGCAAAAAAAATCGCAGATTGCCGCCATTACGCGTTAAAAAAAAAAACACCAAAAATGACAGAAATCTTTCCCTTTGTTAGTAAACGCAATAACTTTTGCGCAAACCAATCAAAATACGCTTATTGCGATTTTTTTTACCAAACATATGTAGCAGAAAACAAATTGGCCAAAAATTTTTAAAAAAATTGGTTTTTACATCTTTTTTGGGGGGAATTTCATATAAAAAAATGTTAAAAATATTGTTATTTTTTCAAAATAAACGCTCTTTTTTTGTTTATAGCGCAAAAAGTAAAAATCGCACAGGTGATCAAATACCACCAAAAGAAAGCTCTGTTTGTGGGAAAAAAAGGACGTAAATTTCGTTTGGGTACGGCGTTGCACGACCGCGCAATTGTCAGTTTAATTCGCACAGCGCCGAATCGCAAAAAGTGGCCTGGACGGAAGACAGCAAAATCCTCCGGTGGTAAAGTGGTTAAAAAAAATAACATGTTATACTTACCTGCTCTGTGCAGTTGGTTTTGCAGAGAGTGTACTGGATCCTCCTCTTCTCAGGTCCCTCTTCTGTGCTCCTGGCCCCTCCCTCCTGTTGCGTGCCCCCACAGCAAGCAACTTACTATGGGGGCACCCTAACTGAGTCACAGCTCCCTGTGTCCATTCAGACACCGAGCTGCAACCAGGCCCGCCCCCCCTCTCTCTCTCTCCTGATTGGCTGACTGACTTTGATTGACCGCAACGGGAGCCAATCACGCCACGCTGCTGTCTCAGCCAATGGAGAGGGGAGTCTCAGGCAGCTGAGAAACTCCTGCAACATCGCCGGATAGATATAGGCTCAGGTAAGTATTTGGGGGGCTGAGGGGGGCTGCTGCACACAGAAGGTTTTTTTTTTATCCTAATGCATAGAATGAAAAAAACCTTCTGCCTTTACAATCCCTTTAATACATGATAAAGGATCCCCAGAGCATTAAGGGTTATCTAAAAAGAAAAAACAGCAGTAGATGTCTGCCTCACAGCTGGCTTCCTCTTGTTGAAGTTTCAGACTGAGCCCTCTTATAAGGCATGAATCCCTGCCACAAAAGAAGGCTCAGTCTGAAGCAGAGTTCTGTAAGTAAATTTAAGCTTGCACCATGAAATACAGCTAGTTTGTTCCTGGGCTTTGCTAAATAATTAAGACTGTTTCTATGATTCAGGTCATAGTAATATGTGGCTTAGATAAGACTGATAAGAATACACATAACTTTCCTTAACCAGTTGCCGACCACCCACCGCAGATATACTGCGACAGGGCGGCTCGGCTAGATCTACGAGTTTTTGTGCATGCGGTCTTGGCGGTATGCACGCGCCGCTGGAGCTGTGATCCCGCTGTGTATAGACACAGTGAGAGGCAGGCCGCGGGAGGAGTGGCAGCGATTGCCGCTGGACTCCCGCAATCTTTATTATGTAAACAAAGCAGGCGAGTCTTCTGTCACACAGGCAGGTGGAGATCAGGAGTTTCAGCCAAGCTGAAACCCTAATCTCTCTGTGCCTGTCACAGATCCCCCCCCCCCCCCCACAGTGAGTAAGTAAGCACAGTTAGGCATACATTAACCCCTTTGATCACCCTCAGTGTTAACCCCTTCCCTGCCAGTGTCATTTATACAGTAACAGTGCATATTATTTAGCAATGATTACTGTATTAATGTCACTGGTCCCCAAAAAGTGTCATAAATGTCATTTAGGGATCCAAACTGTCCGCCGCAATGTGGCAGTCCCACTAAAAATCGCTGATGGCCGCCATTACTAATAAAAACAAAAAGAAACTAAAAAGTCCAAAAACCTGTCCCGTAGTTTGTAAACGGTATAACTTTTGCGCAAACCAATTAAAATACGCTTTGTGGGATTTTTTTTTTTACCAAAAATATGTAGCAGAATACAAATTGGCCTAAACTGAAAAAAAAAAAAATAGGTTTTTTTTATTTTTATTTTTTTGGGAATGTTTTATAGCAGAAAGTAAAAAATATGGTGTTTTTTTTTTTTTTCAAAATTGTCGCTCTTTTTTGTTTTATAGCGCAAAATCTAAAAGCCATAGAGATGATCAAATACCACCAAAAGAAAGCTCTATTTGTGGTAAAAAAAGAACATCAATTGTATTTGGGTACCGCATCGCACGACCGCACAATTTTTTGTTGAAGTAACGCAGTGCCAAATCGCAAAAATAGGCCTGGTCATTAAGGGGGTAAAACCTTCCGTAGCTGAAGTGGTTAAAGTCAGTTGTGCATTGACTATACCCTTGTACAACATACTGTAACACAAGCCCTGGCAATGTATATGTGTAAATACAACATATTTGAACTATATTTAATATACCATAAAAATTTTCCATGTAAATATTGTGATGGACACTCCTTCTAATGGGATCATTTATTTCCTCAATTGCACTGCAGTTACATTTTAAGATGTGGAATGCTTTATTACAGGAGGTAGTAATGGAAAAAAAAACTGTAATGGAATTAAAAAAGCCTGGGTGATTTTCTTCCAACTAGTAAACTGCTAAATTCTAATTACTGAGGGCTAATGAATCAATAATGTGATCTAGGGAATTGATCTAGCTGCCCTTCGAGGGTAGTGAATGGTTCTTTTCCATCCCTTTGCAAATTTGGGAATGATTGCTCAGGGGTTTTGTTTGGCCTTAATAAAAATCAAACTTGCAGGAGTTGTGAGAGTTAAAACTTGATGTAAATGAGTTAATAAAAATGAAGTCCAAATTGCCTTTTGGGGGCTTAGCATAATGCTGCCTAATCAGACAGTATTGTACATGGACACAATACCTTAATGTGCTCATTAGTTTTTTGTCTTTTTTCGTTTTTTGGGTTTTCTCCTATTTTTCTAGAATTTTTTACTTTTGGTTTAAATTCATTTTTTTATTTTTATTTTTGTGCTTTGTGAGTCAAATCTTAACAGATTTATTCATAGTTATAATTTGATTACATGTATATCAACATAGGTGTGCCCAGCCTATTGCATTAGGGTGTGCACCCCAAAGCCCAAACACATATCCGTGTGTATATACTGATGGTGCCAGTAGGGTAGAGATTGGTGTCTGTAGTTTTATTGTTATTTTTTATTCTTTTTTCCAACTTTTTTTTGTTGTTAGCCTAGTTAGAGAGCTTTTGTGAAATATCAGGGGTCTAAACAGGGGGAATCTACACCACAAGGGGTGATTAGGGTGTGCCCAGGCACACCTGGCACACCCTGTGCGCACGCCTATGTATATCAATACTTGTTGATCTGTTTTGTCTTGGGTGGGTATTTTTGATTTGTGATCTTATTCACTTTACTGTTTTAATGCTCTGCAGGGTTAAAGGGTGGAGCCAGGGCTGCTGATAGAAATCCGGGGGCCCCATACAGGCCATCTGACAGGGCCCCCATTCCTCCAAAAATATTGAATTATATTTTTGCTAAAATGCAACGGCAATGATGCTAAGATTTGCAGCCATGGCAGAAGACCCAACCAAGTGAATAGTGGCACAGAGGCAATATCTGAACCCCCATAGTGTTCAATCAGGGTGGTGTGTTCATTTAGGGTGGTGACCCCCCTCCCGCTCACGATTTTGAAATAACCCAATAACCCACCTGTGTGCCCTCAGCAGCTTCTGGCGGGAGAGCAGAGGAGGGAAAAACTGCAGCATTGAAAGGGAAAGGGGAACACAGGGGTCCCAGACAGCAAAGGGGAAGAGGGGGCAGATACTAGAACTGATCCCCCTGCAGTGCAGCCGGAGGAAGAAAAGAAAAGTGGAAACCGGCAGCACTGAACGAGAGTCACAAGTGTCATCAATAAGGGCGTACTGCTGGCCCTCAACAGGAACCCAGGCCCCCCTTTTTAACTGATGAGGCCTGGGCCCAGTACAGGATGGTTGGCTGTACTGCCCTTGGTGGAGCAATATTAGCCACACCTGTGATTCCCTTTCACTATTTAGGAGACAGTCTGATTCAGTTACTTTGTGTTATGAGCAAGCGCTAATTTTTGTGTGAAATGCATTAACATCTATCTGTTTTTGCTCTTTGTGCTGTCATTTTTTTAGTTTGCTATCTTTTAAAAGAAATTTTAAAGTATTGACATCCTTCGAGAGGGTGCAGCCAACTACTTTCTGTTTCTTCCCATCCTATTGAGGTTTGTCCCTGGAAATCTTACCTGTAGACACTGACTATTGTCACAACAACATTTTTTGTGGGCTGGTATCACTCGCCCCCTCCCTTGATATGGGGATACCAGTTTGCATACCATGTGTGCCTGCCCGGTTCATTCAGCATTCATTTTTATTTTTTTACAGTAAGCAAATAAACACAAAATATACCGCTGAACCTGTATTAAGAAAACACAGGTACTTACCTCTTGATATAAAAAAAAAACAGGTTCAGCACACTCCATAAACTAACATTTTACAGCTCTGAAGCAGTACTTTCCCCTCTTTAAACAGGAAATAGAGTTTCCAAGCAGTGCTTTAAGTGGCCCAAAAGAGGTGCCGGTACTCTATTATAGCCTATAAATCCCCCCCCCCCAACACAGGGTCCCCACAGAGCACCACGCCTGGCCTGGGACTCCGGAGCAGGGGGACTCACTGGTGGTGACTGGTCTGGCTCTGGAGTGGGAAATATTCTTGGGGGGGGGGGCAATTGAGGGTGCAGATGTCCAAAATTAGCGTACTATTACGCTAAGGCGCACGGAGAGGTGGCGGTATGCTCAAGAGCCATATTTGGAAGTGGCGGTACTGAGTACCAGTGCATACCGGCACACTTAAAGCACTGTTTCTAAGTGGAAAACATGGGCGAATGTTGGGTGAATGCCTCAACAAATCTACATTCTATTAGTGATAAATAACAGGATCAGTACAGTAAAGCACTTTCCCATTGAAGAACAGATGTTGGGTGAATCTTGTTTCATTAACTTTTCACGTAGGTGAATCTTTGCTGCTATTTTCATTGGGACAATCTTGTTTGAAAAAACAAGCATAAGCTACAGGGGGGAATGGGACTGCTGGATTATGATTTGTATCATAAAGGTACAGTGGCAGCGCGCGTACTGGAATGGTTCCCTTGTCCTTTTCCGAAGGCATCCACCTTTGCCGAGCAAGACCTCTCTCCCCTTGATCTTTGAGCCCTCCTATGGGGCCACGGCCGTGACTTCCATAAGGTCACCTCTGCGTCTCCCCTGACCCACGCAGCGTTACATTTATGGTACAAGAAGGGTTTAGGCTCTTTACTATCGTCGGACCCATCCCCCCTCACGGCCTTGTTTGACAATCCTCTTTTCCCACAGGGTATGGGTTCTTCCTTGGTGGGGTCCTTTTTCTCATAGAACCTGGCCCGTGGTGCACGCTTTTGTCCATCCCCTCAATGTGGGACCCGTCGTCCCTACAGGCGGGGGCGACTGGCTTACCTCAATGCATCTATTCTCCTTTCTGTAGCTCCCTGTTCGCCTTCTCTCATGTTCATAGGCCCCTTACTGAACACGAACGACTGTGCTCCCTCTCCGGAAAGCCTAGACATTTACTCTCCCGCATTTATAAATTGCTGCAGGGGCTACTGCACCCTCTTCTTCCTACCTACACCAGGGGATGGTCTGTAAATCTGGAAAAAGACCTTACATCTGCTGACTGGCGCACTTCTTTCCATTTTACCCATAAATCTACTGTCTCCTGTTATGCTCAGAAAAAAACTTTAAGATCTTGTCATGGTGGTACAGGGACCCCCATTCCCTTCATAAAATCTTCCCACAGATGTCTTCTTGCTGGAGGTGCAAATCCGCAGAGGGTACCTATCTCCATGTTTGGTGGGATTGTAGCAGAATACGGCCTTTGTGGTCTGCGGTCTTCTCAATCTACAACAAACTATACGATGCATCCCTGACCCCTTCGCCAGAGGTTACACTTCTATCCATACTGCCAGGTTCCGTGACCTCTCAGAAACGTACCCTACTGCGATTCTTCCGTACGGCAGCGAGGCGGACTGTGCCTATGTTTTGGAAGACCACGACCTCTTCTCCTTTGTCCCTGTGGGTTTCTACGGTTAATATTATGTGAATGGAGGAAATGCTGGGAATGGATAACGGTACTTTTGAGAAATTCCTCCAGCTGTGGCATGTTTGGCTCGACTTCTCTGGCTCTGACGTTTTTGAAGACCATGGTTTCTTCTTATTAAAATGCTTTACTCCACTTCCCTGACCCTGGCCTGGTGAAATTTGAAGTTGTTCGCGTACCCTTTCCCTTGATCCTCAGTGATTTCTTTCCTTCTCCCTTAGCTTTCCTTCACTATTTCCCTCTTCTTCCGCTTTCCTTTCTCACTTTCCTCTCTCTTCGTCTCTATTCCCTCCCTCAGTTTTAAATTGCAATACCCGTGGATGTCTATGCACTTATGTTTTCAGCTTGGTGTACCCACGAATCGAACTGAGATGTTCTTTTCTATGTAGTACCATGATAACCCTACCTCGAGTGTTATTTATACTGTTCCTTTGTTCTACAGTGGGGACTGCATCCCCCCTTTTTTTTTATACTCTGTTTAATGTTTACTGTTCTCTTACTTTTTTGCAATTTCAAATAAAAATATATTTGTCTCTAAAAAAACAAGCAAAAACCACTGCGATAAATAGAGGCAATGTGGAAAATCGAATCTTGATAAAAAATAAAAAAACGTGCAAATGTTAGGCAACTTTTTTTAAAATATATTCATAAACATAGAGTTAACAATTTGCATCAGTCTAGCTTAAGAGAGAACTTCCAAGAAAAAGCTGGAGACTTCTTAGTAACCAGCAACTGTTGAGATAAGGATCTGCAGTATATAATGTACAGTAAAGCTCATAAAAGTTAGCCTTCTGTAACCCACAACATATTGTGCAGAGTGCAATAGTAATTAATATGTAAAGTAGAGCACAGCACAGTACAGTATGCCACATACAGCCTTCTTTTTTTTATTAACTTTTTTTAAGAGCCGGTTCACACTGAGGTGACACGACTTCGGGGGGACGACCTGTGAAGTCGCGTGCACCGCGACTTCGGCTCGACTTGCAGGGACTTCACATAATGGAAGTCTATGCAAGTCGCTCCGAGGTTGCCCCAAAGTAGTACAGGACCCTTTTTCTAAGTCGGAGCGACTTGTGTCGCTGCTATTAGAACGAGTCCTGTGCTACTCAATGGACCGTGACCGACCGCAAGTCGCCTGACAAGTCGCGCTAATGTAAATGGGCTCTAAGGAATGACCTAAGTTTATTATAAATGTTTAAATTTACCTACTGTTGATTGACACGCTAGCTCTGTTGAACCAGGTCCTGCTAAAACAAGGTCCCCTGGCACCCAATGCAATGATGCCAAAAGTGTGTCCCCTTTTGTCTCCCCCATGAATCACCCTTACACACAGCACATAGAGTGGACGGTCTGCTGTACCCAAAAGCCCAACTCCAAGAAAACTGAACATTCTCCTTGTACTGGGTCTATACTTGCACTGCAAAGGCTAACTGCTTGCTCAATCTAGGACTAGGGGGTAGTAAAAGCAGTTATACTTACCTGATCCTTCACTCCCCCCAGCAGACAATGTTCTTCCATGATCCAGTAGTTGAATGTCCCTCAGCTTCTGTATACCCAGTGCAGTGCTCTGATTCCTGCATTAGTCTTGATTATGTCAGAGGACCGTAGACTGCTTGAGCATGGGAGAGAGGAGGCTGCAGAAACCAGTCTAGCAGGTGCAGAGTGGGCACATTTTCAGGTTTTCTGGAGTTAAGCTCTAATGGAAAAGCCCTGGTCCTGCTTGCAGGGTGTATAATTATTTTTTTGGGGATACATGTTGTTAGCATCTCATTATCCTGAGGTTATCTTTCTAAACTCCCCATAATTTCACAATTTTCCCATGATCCTAGACTAACACTCACTAGCTTTCTACAATTAAATGGTTTTCTTCCTTAGAGGCATAGCATGCTAAGCAATTCTTTATGCGTCATTAACAGACTCCATGAATGTACGATTCCCTCCCTATCATTATCTCAATTTATGCATTTATTTTTTTTACAAAATTTTAACAGGGATTGACATCTAATACTTAGATATATATTAAAAACTGTCATAAGTTTTAGCTACTGTAAACACACACACAATTAATGGTTTTAACCTAAAGAACTAATAAAGTCATTGTAACGCTTTAATTATTTTTTTTTATTAAAAGAATAAACATTACATGTCAATGGTTTTGCACAGAGCAGTCTTAATCCTCTGCTGCTGGTGTCCTCCGCCAGTGCTCTTGGCTCCTGCTCTTCGGCGAGTGCCCCCATAGAAAGTCGCTTCCTATGGGGGCACTCATGCCGGCTCAATCCCACTCCCTACTCCCTCGCCACAGAATTTATTTGACAGCAGGAGCCAATGGCTCTCTGAAAGTGACAAGGAGACATTCCGCGAAGTATTCTTGGATGGGTGTAGAGGCAAGCACAATAAAAAGGTTTGTCACACTTAAGCAGAGTTATATAAAGTACTCGAAACCCATACTTGAGTAAAAGTTCAAGCGCTCGATCAAAAAGTGACTTGAGTAGAAGTGGAAATGCTCGATCAAAAAGTGACTTGAGTAGAAGCACTAAAGTATTCAACATTTTTTGTACTTAAGTATTGCAAGTAGTTTTTTTTTAAATTTTCCTACTCAAGTACTGAAAGTAAAAGTACCAGTAGTTTTGGAAAAAAAATTGCTACTCAAGTACTGAAAGTAAAAGTACAAGTACTGTGTTATGTAGTTATTAAAGAAAGAAGTCAAAAGTTTGAACATCATATTGTTTTTTATTATTTCAAATGCAGCTTTTATTTATACATACAGTAGCATTTATTTTCGTATGCGCTGATAATACACATGTTTTGAGCTTCATGAAACCTGCCATCTACTGTTCTGGCAGTGGTAATTTTTACAATTGTAACTAGTAACTATGCAGCACAAAAAAAAAATATCGGAGTAGAAGTATTGAAACCATTGAAAAAATGTAGTGAAGTAAAAGTGGAAGTAGGAGAAAATAATTCTACTCTAGGAAAGTACAGATACCGCCTTTCGGTGCTTAAGTACAGTAGTGAAGTAGTTCTACTTAGTTACTATACATCTCTGCACTTAAGGTTATATTTAAGAAGTTTTTTGATGTTGACAGTTCATAGGTGATAAGTAAACCCAACGCATTTCAGAGGAAAAGCCGTCCCCTTCGTCTGTGTAGTAGATGTGGTCAGAACAGACCTGGAATCGAGAATCGGATAATAGTATGGGCTGTTTGCTGCTGTCAGATTGTAAAGTTGTGTCCTGGCAGCAGTGTGGGGACCTGCCCTGTTTCCAGAGCAATATTGAGTTTTATGAATGAATACAAGGCTTTCTCTGATTGGCCAAGGTGGAGAGGGAGACAGATGACATCATAATCTCCCTCTCAGCCATTCAGAGAATGCCTTGTATTCTTTGGAATAAATATAAGGCTCCCTGTAAACTGCTGAACAGTGCTTAGCCCAACTAGATTTTGTTCCGGGAACAGGACAGGAGGTCCTTATACCAACCTCCAGAACACAGCACTGTATACTACATGTAGCTGATGCTACATACAAGTTATAAAGCGTTGACGGCTGGTGCATGTATTAGTAAAGGATATAGTTTGTTTGATCCAGCTTGGCCCAAACATGCTGCTTAAAGTGATAGCAAAGCTGGAGTTAGGCTTTAAAGAATGGCAATGTACTGTAACACACATACACGGTGCAATGCTATGCGTTACCATAACACTCATGTTGTGAAGGAGCCCTGACAATCAAAAGATAATCTCCTGATATGCTGAGTAGCAAAAGTTCTGGCAGAAAAAGACGACATGACATTTGGTACGAGTTGTAATATTTTTTTTCTTTAGCCTGAAGTTGTCAAACTTATCTCCTTGAGGCTTGGAAGTAGTTTCATGCTCCTACATCAAATGTTGCTTTACAAGTTTGTACTGGTCAAGGAATAAACTTGGTACATTTACATGACAAAACCCTCTAAGGCGATTACTATATCATATACAGACTTAGGCTAGTATTGCGCAGGCTGTTTTAAGGCTAGAGTTACAGTGCATGCCAGGGCAAAATAAAAACAACAGATTTAGTACATGTCTCCGATAAATGTACATTTCTCCATGTTTTATCTCTTTACCAAAACACTGCAAGTACAGAAAAATAATTGTAGATCTGCTAGAAATCCAGTGTGCTCCTAAATTCACTGAAATCCTAACCAGCATTGTCAGACCTGCCTGCTGGACTACAGGACTTCACCTAACCCCCCCCCCCCCCCCCACACTCCCTTCTGTCCCACTCCATACACATGAATTGCACCATTGAAGGCAGGATCCCTTGTCATGATGGCTGTCTGAGATTTCAGCATCCTATCAAAAAGCTTTCAGACTCTTCTCCTGTCAAGGTCTTACCTTGCCTTCCTGTTGGCAGACATCTTGGACATGTGCAGACTGCTGTATCTTATAAACTCTGTTTGCATCATCATTAGTCTGCTGCCTGGGCATCGCTCAGTGATCATGTTGCACACCTGACTATATATATCACCTGATGGCTGTCAGAACTTGCCCTTGCGCTCCAAGGTGCATCACTGCTAGCAGTCCTCTGGTCTCTGTGGGTTCTCCGTGCTTGGCTTGGCTTGGTTGATGACCTTCCTGGCTCTGGATTCCGCATCGGCAGATGACCCCACATCAGACGATGACCCGACTTCGGCAGACTACCTGCTTCTGGACTCTATCTCGGCTTGGATGACTACCTGTTCCTCTACTCGATCCTGGCTTGGATGACTACACGCTTCCGAACTTGACCCCGGCTGTTCTTGATTTTGCTCCTCTCTCTTGCTGTGTGATTATTATTATTGTTGCATAAATAAATCGCTTTATTTTACTTTATCTTCATGTGGTCTGGTTTCCTGACACCTGACATCTCAGCCTGTGACAACAGCACAGCACCATCTACAGGCTGGAAGAACACCTGCACCTGCCTACACTATGCTGCTACAGATTCTTAGGGTCCTTTCACACGGGCTTTGCACCGGGCGGACTCAGTTTTGCTCAGCGGGGATCGATCCACCGATCCCCACTGAGCAGGTGGATGACAGGTCTGTCTCCGCTTACTTTGCAGAGACGGAGCTGTCAGATCCCCGCTCTCCTCTATAGGAGATCGGATGGGTCAAATGGGAGTGGTTTCACAATTATCTAACAGCTGTGGCAGCTGCAGGGCTCTAATGAGGATATCTGCTGGGCCTGCATCTCCCATATTGGTAGTATTACACCACAAATTAAATTTTTATTGCAGGGGATGCCAGAAATCTGACTTGAATCTTTGCAGACTTCTGAGGAAATTGGGGAGCCAATCACACAAGCAGGAAATTATGTTTCTGGGGTGTGGTCAATACACATTCTGTGTACAGAACAGCTCCAGGTAGCCATATTGCATTGGATTTTCAGAAAATTACAACAGCTGCAGATTGAAAAGGAAAGGTCATTTTTAATAACATTCAATTACAATATGACTTGCATCGCAATTGTATACTCTATATTGTTTTTTCTTTATTTGCTGATTTTTTCCCCCACAAAAGTGGAGTTACCCTTTAAAGCAATACTTGGACAATCTGTGAACAGCCTAAGGCCAAAATGTTTTTTGTCTTGTTTTTTAGACATTCCATTACATCTACTAAACCAGTTAAACCAGTAGACAGCAAGCTGCTAAATTATGTTTAATTTTGTTATTTAAATTGTTTAGTGAAACGTGACTTGTAAAGCTAATGGTCATGAATTTGAAACTGTGGGAAAATGATATTATAATTGCAGAAAAGCAAAAGAGAAGGTTTTGCTCAAAGAAAATATTGACAGCTCTCGCTTTATGGAAGAACCTATATAAATAAATTGTGAATAACAGTAACAAATAAAAGTGAACTGCTAGCCGCGCACATAAATAATTAATTAATCCAACATAGTGACATGTGTATAAATAAACCATCAAATGCCCAATTATAGTGCATACACGGTCCAATTTCTCTGTGAAAAACTCAAAAGGAATCAGTTCATAAACAATTTGACAAGAAACTGAAAAGAATATTGATATATGATGATCCGGTGAGATTCCAGTGACTATAGAATGAAGAAACACCACCACCACCTCGGTGCTCCACTCCCCTCAGCCAAGCCACTCACCCCCACTTATTGCCCTCCACTCTCATGGACCGGGCTGATAACGCTCAGATATTCCACCTTGGCAAACAGGATGCAGCTCATAATAGATCCCTGATAACTAGGCAGCCTTCCTTCCGCTCATACCATGTAATAAAACAGAAGAGCCCCACTAGTGCAATAACGTATAAGACCTTTAATCTGATCAAACATCCACTAAAATGCACGTACATGAAATAATCCTTTAAAAGCACATCAATGAATAAAAGATGCAATATAAGCGGGGATTGGGGTGCTCACTCTGGTCCCGTTGCAGTGGTGTTGTAGTATTGTGACGCTGGAACCAAGAAGACACTTCCGCTCACCCGACCGATCCTTTGGTACATCGTGTGGCCACCCCTCTGACGCGTTTCGTCACTTCCTGACTTTTTTTGACAGCTCTCTTCTCTGTTTTTTTCCTTTGCTACCTTAGTGCACTGAGCATGCATTTTAATACATGAAATGCATTTAAAATAGAAATCCAATTCTTTCCTGCATGGCTAGTTCACATATATGTTCTGCAACTTAGTGCAAGTTTTACCTTTTGCAGACCTTGGGCATACCACATACCCTTTTCATCCCCCCCATACCTTGGTGAATTTAGTCAGCAAAGTCACTGATAAATTGACAGCCCGGTCCTGGTCTCTACTGTAAGGGCTTCTGCTGTATACATGAAGCTGACAAACAGTGTTTGCAAGCTTCATTAATAGATACTTGTTACCAAGTATTGAAACTGGTTCTTTTCTTTGTAGATAAAACATACCAAGTCGCCTGACAAGTCGCCCCAGTGTGAACCGGCTCTTATCTGTAAACTTACCTTATTTGATTTGTTTATTTTTTGTGTAGATAATAAAAATACACAAAATAAAAAAATTGCAAGACAATACTTTTATCATTTTCTGTTCCAAAAATGTTGTATGTATTACTTCATTATTATAAGTAATTACAAGATTATAGCTGAACCAATTGAGTTAAACACACAAATTGCACTGGTCCTTTAATAATATAAAGGTTCAACGGGGTTTAAATATATGTATGCTTACAAAAGTTAAAGTATATGTATAGCCAAAGTTTTTTTTTTTTTTTGCATTTAAAGTGTTAAAACCATTGGAGCTGTATGATGACCTGGAAAAAGAATTGTCAAAATGAAAAGTCAGTAATGCCAGCCTACATATTTCTGCTAGTACAGTTTTCAGTTAATAAAAAGGTACATTAATGTGCATTAAACCACAGCTATCGATCAGCCTTCATCTTTCATTACTTTGGAGTAATAGTTGTCTTATTAGTTATTTCAAAATACTAATATCCTTATCATGTCAACCAAGTGACATCAAATACAGTGTATGAATTTTATTTATTTATTTAATTGATATATTTATTTTAATGGCTAATATTTTTTTTTTTTTTTCTGTGTGTACAGACCAGAAAACTGACTAAAGCAGAGCGCCAGAGGTTCAGTGAAGAGGTGGAGATGCTAAAAGGTCTGCAACATCCAAACATAGTGAGATTTTATGATTCTTGGAAGACTCTGGTAAAGGGACAGATCTGCATCGTCCTGGTTACAGAACTCATGACATCTGGAACTTTAAAGACGTACGTGCCTTTTTCTTTAATTACCATTGCTATTTTTTAAAATGTTTTATTCTATATATTTGCTGCACGCCAAAGGACTATAAAATGTAGTGCCATAGAGTACAAAGGATAGGTGTCTGGAGCACTGGGCCTCTAGTAAAGCTAAAGCAAATGTAAATCCTATTTAGAGGGTTTTTATCAGGCAGCTCTCCAGAAAATAGGGGCTGAAGTTTGGCTCTTATGTGACATCTATGCCAAACCAGCCACTGCGCAGCTCAACATACCAATTTGTCTTCCAGAACATAATTGTTTTATACTGTTAAGTACGTGCCAATTTGTTTTCTACAGATCCTGATAAAACCTTAGGAGTCCCTGAAACATGCTGGCTTTATGTTTTATATAAAACAAAAATACACTTCACCTTTAGGGAAAAAAAAATATATATATATATATGTATCTATATATATATATATATATATGTATCTATATATATATATCTGTAATCAGAAATTATATCTTAAATACAATAAATTAAGAATTGCAAAAATTGTGTATAAGTGCATTAAGCACCATATACAGTATATATATATATATATATATATATATATATATATATATATATATATATACAGTATATACATATACATATATATATATACATATATATATCAGTGTTGCCAACCGTCCGTATATTCACGGACAGCCCGTAAAATCGGGGCACTTTTCTCCTGCCCGTAAATGCCCGTAGCAGGAGAAAAGTGCCCGTTAAAACGATGGCTGCGGCGAGACATTCTGACTGCGCATGCGCGGCGTGCGCCTCGGTCCCGTCGCCGGAAACTCTAACAGTCAGTGAGTCTCGTCATCATCTCCTCCTCCCCCGCCTGACCGCCTCTGCCTGTGCCCTGCCCATGGCCCGCCCAGAATGTTCCCGCCACTGCCGCCGCGGCCGCTACCTCCCCCAGCCTGAGCCTATCGGATCCAGTCATACAGTCAGGACTCAGGAGCCGAGGACACTCATGGAACTTGTGAGAAGAAGGGGGCAGACCCGGCAGAGCCAGAGAAGGACAGTGCCTGTGGGGACTAAAGGGGACAGGGAGGAATGACAGTGCCTGTGGGGACTAAAGGGGACAGGGAGGAATGACAGTGCCTGTGGGGACTAAAGGGGACAGGTAAATTGGGAATGACAGTGCCTTTGGGGACTAAAGGGGACAGGGAAATTGGGAATGACAGTGCCTGTGGGGACTAAAGGGGACAGGGAAATTGGGAATGACAGTGCCTGTGGGGACTAAAGGGGACAGGGAAATTGGAAATGACAGTGCCTGTGGGGACTAAAGAGGACAGGGAATGAAAGTGCCTGTGGGGCTAAAGGGGACAGGAAATTACAGTGCCTGTGAGGACTAAAGGGGACAGGGAATGACAGTGCCTGTGGGGGCTGATTCTGAAGGGGACACAGAAGGACAGTACTATGGGGTCTGAAGGGGGCACAGAAGGACAGTACTATGGGGTCTGAAGGGGGCACAGAAGGACAGTACTATGGGGTCTGAAGGGGGTACAGAAGGACAGTACTATGGGGTCTGAAGGGGGCACAGAAGGACAGTACTATGGGGTCTGAAGGGGGCACAGAAGGACAGTACTATGGGGTCTGAAGGGGGCACAGAAGGACAGTACTATGGGGTCTGAAGGGGACACAGAAGGACAGTACTATGGGGGCTGAAGGGGTCACAGAAGGACAGTACTATGAGGTCTGAAGGGGGCACAGAAGGACAGTACTATGGCGTCTGAAGGGGACACAGAAGGACAGTACTATGGGGGTCTGAAGGGGACACAGAAGGACAGTACTATGGGGGCTGAAGGGGGCACAGAAGGACAGTACTATGGGGGCTGAAGGGGGCACAGAAGGACAGTACTATGGGGGCTGAAGGGGACACAGAAGGACAGTACTATGGGGTCTGAAGGGGGCACAGAAGGACAGTACTATGGGGTCTGAAGGGGGCACAGAAGGACAGTACTATGGGGGCTGAAGGGGGCACAGAAGGACAGTACTATGGGGGCTGAAGGGGACACAGAAGGACAGTACTATGGGGGCTGAAGGGGACACAGAAGGACAGTACTATGGGGTCTGAAGGGGACACAGAAGGACAGTACTATGGGGTCTGAAGGGGGCACAGAAGGACAGTACTATGGGGTCTGAAGGGGACACAGAAGGATGGTACTACGGGGGCTGAAGGGGGCACAGAAGGACAGTACTATGGGGGCTGAAGGGGGCACAGAAGGACAGTACTATTTGGTCTGAAGGGGGCACAGAAGGACAGTACTATGGGGGCTGAAGGGGGCACAGAAGGACAGTACTATGGGGTCTGAAGGGGGCACAGAAGGACAGTACTATGGGGTCTGAAGGGGGCACAGAAGGACAGTACTATGGGGTCTGAAGGGGACACAGAAGGACAGTACTATGGGGGCTGAAGGGGGCACAGAAGGACAGTACTATGGGGGCTGAAGGGGGCACAGAAGGACAGTGCTGTAGAGGGTATATGAAGGTGGGCAGAGGAGGACTCTGCTGTGGGACGGTGATGTAAAAGGTGGCAGAGGTTGGTGGAGGGTGAAGGGGGGCAGATTAGGACACTACTGTTGGGGGGGAATGGGGGGTGTCTGCAGCCTCTAAATACCTCCTGTACCATGTCCGCGCAGCCTCTGACCATCTCCTGTAGAACGTCCGCAGTCTCTGACCTCCTCCGGTATCATGTTCGCAGCCTCTAACCACCTCCTGTATGATGTCCACAGCATCTGACCACCTCCCGTATCATTTCCGCAGCCTCTGACCACCCTCAGGTAAGTGACAGCGCTGCCAGGCCAGGCTAAGGGGGGGTCACTGATGCAAGGGCTGGGTGAATACAATAATGTAAGGGGGAACTGATATAAAGGTTTCCCCCTTATAGCAGGGAATCCCCCCCTTACCTTAGTGTAATTAATCTGTGGAAGGTGGTCTCTGGTCACCAAAGTCCCCCCCCCCATCAGAGTTCCTGATATTCCTCTCTACATCAGAGTCTGCAGGATTCTCCCCTTACAGTGTGAAGGGGGAACTCTGCGGACCCTGATGTAAAAGGGAACTCTGATGTAAAGGGGAATGCAGTGGACTCTGATATAAGGCGGTTTCTGGTCACCAGAGCCCCCACTTAAATCAGAGTTCCCCCTTAAATCAAGATCTGCAGCATTCCTCTTTATGTCAGAGTTACACTGTAAGGGAAATCCTGCACACTCTGGGAAAGCTGTGCTGGCTGGGTTGTATTAATCTGATCTTCATGTAAATGGAGAAATATGGTTTTTGACTTTTGTTTAACCTAAACACATTGCTAATAGCACCATCTACATGTTTATAGTTTAAGTATTGATATTTGCACGGTTTAGCACTGAAAACAGCCTGTATATGTACATTTTTGCAGTGCCAGTAAAAAATTTGTGCCGTCCGTAAATTTTGGACATTCTGCCAGTAAATTTCCCTCCGGGGGGTTGGCAACACTGCACACAAATTTGTGAAGATCACCCTCAGAGGACAACCATCTTTTGGAAAATTGAAATACTGCTCACTGTAAAATATTGAAACTAGAAAAAAAATAAAACAAATGCATCCACTACATCTATAGATTTGTCTTGTTTTTGGATTTAATACCACGTTAAATGTAGTCACCACAATATCCAGGATTTACAACTCTTTATTTAGTTTGATTTCCCAAACAGACTCATAATTGAAGACAAGGAATAATCACAACAGCAAAATAACACTATTAAAATGTGTTAAATATAAAACCAAGGAAAACTGTCACATTGATAGTGCACCATAGCACTATGTAACAGCACTCCACAAATACTCCATTTGTAGAATTATCAACACAAGCTTCATCACGGCAGACACTGGCAAATTAAATGCCTAACGTATTATTGACACCTGGTCTCATTCTCCATGTTTCGTCATCAGATTTCCATGGGAGATTTGTGAGTTTTCCTTCAGCCAACGATAAATTTAATGACAGCTTTTTGCTATCCAGCTTAATATGGACCTTTATTTTTTTTTTTTCATTGGACAGTATGGTCAAATATCTTATAAGCTGGACTTTGATGAAAAAAATTACCCTTGCAAAAGGGCTTTCCCAGCACTGCAAGTGTTAAAGTAGGATTCCGGGATAACACTAACTAATCTTAAAAATACTCCCTTACCCCTCTTAACGCTTTTTCTGACTAACCTGTGTAAGAAAGGTGCATATACTGTACTTACCTATTTTCATGCAGCGGTGGGTCTGTCATGTGATTGGCTCCCCTGTTCTCAGCCAGCGTTTGCTTCAGGGGCGATAAGGGAGCACCAACAAAGAATCTGTGGGTGACATCACTGCTCCAGGCTTTATCAGCCGCTGTCAAGCACTTTCCGCTCTCCCCTGCATCTGGCCGATGGCTGACACAGGGAAGATCGCATGACCGGACTGGAGTGGAATAAAAAAAGGTAAGTATACCTTACCAACAAAGAATCTGTGGGTGACATCACTGCTCCAGGCTTTATTAGCCGCTGTCAAGCACTTTCCCCTCTCCCCTGCATCTGGCTGCTGGCTGACACAGGGAAGATCACATGACCGGACTGGAGCGGAATAAAAAAAGGTAAGTATACGCACCTTTCTTACACAGGTTAGTTGGAATAAGTGTTAGGATGGGGGATGGAGTATTTTAGGATTAGTTAGTGTTATCCCAGTATTCGACCTTTATTTTGTCTAGGGACAGTATATTTTGTTTCCTGGAATCTAGTTTTAATATCCAGCCACTCAATAATGGGGTCAGAAGAGCAAATCTGTATGTCGATGTTGTTTAATTTTTGAGTCAAATATTTATACTTTTCTCCTATTGCTTTCTTAGCTACTTGAAGAGGTTCAAGGAGATGAAACTAAAAGTACTGCAAAGGTGGAGTCGTCAAATTTTAAAGGGTCTGCACTTTCTCCACACCCGCTGTCCTCCCATAATACATCGTGACCTTAAATGTGACAACATCTTCATCACTGGGCCCACTGGCTTTGTTAAAATTGGGGATCTGGGTCTGGCCACGTTAAAAAGTGCCTCCTTTGCAAAGAGTGTCATAGGTATGGTAATGCAGATAGATGATGTGTTTATCTTAAGATTGCATAGCTCACAATTGTCCCTCTTTGTACCCCAAATCACTCTGTCCATCTTTTATCTCAAAGGTTCTGTCTTTTAAAACTGATACTTATGGCAGTATTAGTAGATCAGTAGAATGATTTTTCTTAGACAAGCATTTGATCCCTCAATTCCCAAGTAGTTCTTGCAACAACTGGAACTGCAAAGAGATGAAGAGCCAGTATGGGGAAACATGTTAGAAATTAGATTACGTATCCAAGCCGGGACTTAGTGAATGGAATTCTGCTGGCAACATTAAATAAGGTTTTTGCTCTAGGTACAGGTTTATTGGGAAAGGGACAGCTCATTGTGCGCACACAATTGAGAATCTAAGTTTGGAAAAGATTTTTAATTACATACAGAACATCTTTTAATGTTTATTGTATATTTGCCTGTACAGTTATTCATTATTTTTTTGCATAGTAAAGACAGTTCATGTGTTTTGGGACTAAATATAAAAACATAAAGGATCTGCAAGGGTTTGCTTAGGTGCCTACAGACTTGGAAGACCTAAAGCTGTCTATGAAGATGATGCTAATTGTGAAACTTTTGTGAGTTCATAAATGAATCACCACAAATTTTGGATCACCGAGAATGTAGAGAAATCATTCTTTTGAGACATTAGCCAGTTTAGATTTTATAATTTGATTGTTTGGGGCTACTAAGTCTAAATGTGCACAAGAAAATGTATTTCTTTTTAGTGCTAAAAATGTTCTTCTAAATTTGGTGTGTTTTAGACACACACTCAGTATTTTACTAGGTAATTATGTAAAAGAATATACAAATAAAACATTAAGAGAAAAAAAGAATTAAAAACTGCTGGACCAGCATGGTAAGTGGAGAATCACAGTTTACTTGATTCAGTCAGTTGCCCCAAGAACAGGTGAAGAATCTTCGACTCCATTAACAGGAAAAAAATATCCCTTATTTTAAGCCACACACCTTTTGTTCTTGGGTTTAGTTATCATTTAATTTTACCCCCTAACAGTTAAGCCTTAAAGCGATTGTAAAGTCTTGTCTTGCACAGAGCAGCCCAGATCCTCCTCTTCTCGGGACCCTCTTCTGTGATCCTGGCCCCTCCCTCCAGTTAAGTGCCCCCACTGCAAGCAGCTTACTATGGGGGCACCTGAGCCGAGTCACAGCTCCCTATGTCCATTCAGACATGGAGCCCTGACCTGGCACTTCCCCCTCTCTCCTGATTGGCTAGCTGACTTTGATTGACTGCTGCGGCAGCCAGTGGCACCGGTGCTGTGTCTCAGCCAAACAGGAGGGAGAATCTCAGATGGCTGAGACACTCGTAGACATCGCTGGATAGAGAGGGACATCAAGTAAGTGTTAGTGGAGCTGAGGGGGGCTGCTGCACACAGAAGGCTTTTTATCCTAATGCATAGAATGCATTAACCACTTGCCGACTGCCTAACGCCGATCTACGTCGGCAGTCAGCCCCTCACAGGCAAAGTGACGTAGGGCTACGTCACTAGCTTGTGAGGGTCTAGGGAGCGAGCGCGCGCCCCCGGAGGCGCGCTCCCGCTCCCGCGTGGTCACGGACCCCCCCGCGCGTGTGACCGGCGGACCCGATGTCCGCCGGTCACTCGGCGATCGGCGGGGGAGAGGGAGAATGTCAGGCAGCTTGTGTAAACAAGCTGCCTGTCATTCTCCTTGCTGTTAGGATACTGATCACTCGGATCTAGTATGTAGATCCGTTGATCAGTGTCCATACAGCTCAAGCCCCAGCCAATCACAGTAGAAAGCACGCCCCTAGGGATACACACAGCCCCTCCCTCCCAAATAAAGTTAACCCCTTCACTACCAGTGTATTTTTACAGTAACAGTGCATATATATAGCACTGATTACTGTAGAAATGTCACTGGTAACCCCAAAAGTGTCAAAAATGTCAGTCAAGGGTCCGATCTGTCCGCCCCAATGTCGCAGTACCGCAAAAAAAATCGCAGATCGCCGCCATTACGCGTTAAAAAAAAAAACAACAAAAATGACAGAAATCTTTCCCTTTGTTAGTAAACGCGATAACTTTTGCGCAAACCAATCAAAATACGCTTTTTGCGATTTTTTTTACCAAACATAGGTAGCATAAAACAAATTGGCCGAAAAAGTAAAAAAATTTTGATTTTTAAATTTTTTTTTGGGGGAATTTCATATAAAAAAATGTGAAAAATATTGCTATTTTTGCAAAATTGACGCTCTTTTTTTGTTTATAGCGCGTGATCAAAAAATCGCACAGGTGATCAAATACCACCAAAAGAAAGCTCTGTTTGTGGGAAAAAAAGGACGCCAAATTCGTTTAGGTACAGCGTCGCACGACCGCGCAATTGTCCGTTAAAGTCACGCAGTGCCGAATCGCAAAATACCCCCTGGTCGGAATGGGGGTAAAATCTTCCGGGGCTTAAGTGGTTAAGATAAAAAAAAAAAACTGATGCCTTTACAACTCCTTTAAAAGGAGCCTTTTACACTTTTTTCCCTTCCATAACACACTGAACCCAAAAGCCTAACCCTAACCTAAACCCTAAACTAAGCTTTCGGATAGGAGCTGTATTCTTCAATCCTGACAGTCACTCCATTCTCCTTTCTTGGGGTGCTTGACAGCGTGGCTTAAGTTTTACTCCAGTAGTAGCTTTTCTACTTTCAGTACTTATTGTAGTGTAAGATCAGGACATTTGCAGTGACATCACTATAGTTTTTATACCAAAAATAGCAACATATAAAGGAAGTAGAGGAAGGAACAAATGTCCTATCCAATATATTTAGAGGTATTAGATTACATACTGACCATATAAATAGAAATGTGCAAAAACCAAGAATAAATCAAGGACCTTAGAATCATTGATAACATGGTTTATGGAAACATATTTATACCATAAATAATGACCTTATTATTTAACTTTTGGTTGAATTTGATGATATGTGTCTTTTTTCAAAATGACTAACTATGTGTGTTTATGATCATAAAACAGAATAAAGTCTTTGATTTACTTGTGTTACAGAGGTCTGCATATGTATAACTGTAGCCCAACCAGATACATAGTTGCATGGTTAGTTAGACTGAAAAAAAGGCACAATCTATCTAGTTCAACCAATAGAAACAAATAAATAAATAAATAAATAGAACACCTTAATATGCACAATCCAGAATAAGATAGTTGATCCAGAATAAGGTTAAAAAAAAAAAACACTACATACAAATTGGTCTTACTGCATTAATAGTTTAAAACCTCAATAATTGACCCAAGCCAGCAATCTTGGAAGCTGCCAGATTGTTTGTGCTTACTTCCTCAGTACCAAATGCTGGTCATTGAAACTGATGTCCACTGCACAATTGTGACCTCTGTGTTTAGATCTCTGTTTCTCTCTTTTCTCTGACAGTCTGTATTTTACACAACAATTTCAAAGCTGTATAATTGGATGTAAAAGATATGTTCTTGTTGAGAATCCCATTATGTCAATTCAAGAATGGGTCCATTAATTCAATCAACTTAACTGAAATGTTGTCTATGTGTACTTCCTCAGGTACACCTGAGTTCATGGCTCCAGAGATGTATGAGGAGAAGTACGATGAAGCAGTAGATGTCTATGCCTTTGGGATGTGTATGCTGGAGATGGCCACTTCTGAATATCCATACTCTGAATGCCAGAATGCTGCCCAAATATACCGCAAAGTGACCTCAGTAAGTAGCAATATTTAACCCTGATGGTAAATGAAAAACGTTAGCGTGGTCACAAGCTTGAACACCAATATTTTGTTTTAGCAGTGATTGTATGGCCATTACGTACAGTATGTACTGGGGGTGGAGGGGGGTTAATATTGGACTTAAAGTAAAAAGGAAGGCAATTTCACATATGTCTCAAGCTTTGGCATTTTCCCTGGAAGCAGTGGTCATAAAATGGCACTTTACATTTTGGCATGGCTCAGTCTGAAATATCTGCATATTTATGTGCTTGTGTTATGTGACTATCATACCCAGCAAAGACCAATGCAGTGAGCTGATGATTTTTTCCCTTTTATTTTGCTCATGGAAAATGTGATGTAATCTAACATAATTACTTGATAAGAATTTCAGATAACATGGAGGAAAGAAGTGTTTGTTCTCCGTAGATTTTTCTGTGTTCTGTTATAGGAAAATATCAGCTCCATGGCATCAGATCTAAAGGCAGCATGGGCAGCACTGTTCCACCAGAACGGGGCCACCACAGGAGGGTAGATTTACACTTTAGTCCTATTGTTGAACAAACCAGTCTTGCTACTGGCGCAGGTTCATTTTGAAATTCACCACTTTCCATAAAATCTAATCATATGCTAAAGTAAACCTGTGGCCAGGCTATAGACATTCAAATGTTTTCTTATTCGTAACAAGCAGTAAATGGGCTTTAAAAACAGCCTTCTAATCTCTAATGTACAGTAAACATAAAAACAAAAAGTGCAAAGATTTATACCTCTGGGGGTAAGCCCCGCAGTGGTATAAAAAAGAGGTTAATAGGCACGTTCAACAGGTGTATGATGTTAAAAGTGCACAAATTTATTGAAAATTGTTGGAACTAAAAAAATATGTTCAACATGGTGTCTAACACAGTATGCACACATACCAACACCTATAAACCATACATGTATCACCCATAAAGGGCAACGTAGAACATAGAAAGACACGTGAAAACAAGTGGCAAAAGAGAACAATGACAAAAACGAAAAGGTCACAGAATAGCGTCCGGACGCTGTGGAATTTGTGAAATTAAAGGTCTACATGGAAATGCCGTGTAAGGATGCAATAAAGGATAGTCAAGTAAACATAGACCAATTATTGCACTGTAAGATGGACTGGCTAAAATGGTGAAAAAAATGTATATAGTCTTATGCATTTTAGCATTCATGTTCCAATGAGAAAGATTTCATAGTCAGGGTAATGTTCCACAATAGCCATGAAAAATGCCCAGCAAGTAATAGCTGGAATCTTGGGCTGGCTGGACCCCTACCACATATACAGGCGTAATAAAGGTGTAGTTGGAGCTATTGTTGCCGTCAACAAATAAGCAGCTGCAGGAGTTATATTCTGAGATTCCGGACTAGGGTGTATAGTAGTACGGTTCCAATAGATGGATATGAAGGTAAGTCTTACCTTTCCACTGTCCAATGCCGACACGGGAGGCCACAAAGGTGAGTCATGATGGTGTACGGGTTCCGATAGATACAGGGTCCTCACAAGGAAGGAATCAACCGTGCCTCAAAATCACTGCCTCTAAATGGATAGAGAAGGGGGTACAGACAGAGTCCCGTGCAGCATCCACAATGCCATTTTTAGGTGTTGGTATGTGTGCATACTGTGTTGTCTCATTAGAGACTATGTTGATGAACATATGTTTTTAGTTCCAACAATTTTCAATAAATTTGTGCACTTTTAACATCATACACCTGTTGCCTAGTCATTAACCTCTTTCTTTACCACTATGGGGCTTATCCCCCGAGGTAACAATCTTTGCGCTTTTTGTTTACATGGTTTCAGGTTATTTGGCAAGAACCTTACAGGCAACACGGTATTTGTATACATGATGGTGTTGTTTCCCCATATTTAATTTTTTTTGTTGTACAGTAAACATGAAGCAGGTAATTTTGAAGAGCAGAACAGGGTGAGCTGAGCTGCTGAGAGAATGACTAGAAGACATCAGCTCTTTCATGATGTATATCTACATAGTGCCTCCAGGAACTCAGGAGGTCAGTCAGGGCATGTTTTACTCTAGCACATGTACGTCTTGTTAAGGATAAGGTAGGGCAATGTTTTGAAAGTGAACCAACACATTTTTGAGCTCAAGAGGGTTACAGCAGGGATAGCTCTGGATTTAGGAAGTGGGATACAGAAGTGACAGCTGTGGATGGGGAGGAGGATGCAGGTGAGAGCTGTGGATTGAGGGGGGATGCAGGTAAGAGCTGTGTATAGAAGGAGAAATGCAGAGGTGACAGCTGTGCATGGAGGAAGGGGGTTGCAGTGGGGAAAGCTGTGCAAGAAAAAGAGGGAAACAGAGATGAGTGGGTATAGTGGGGGATGCAGAGGTGAGAGCTCTGCATGGAGGGGAGAGGATGCAGAGATGACAGATGTGGATGGAGGGTAATGAAGAGGTGACAACTCTGGATACAGGATAGGGGATGCTGAGGTGACAGCTTAGGAAGGAGGGGGGATGCAAATGGGAAAACTGTGAATAGAGGAAGGGGGGTGCAAAGGAGACAGCTGAGGATGGAGTTAAACCACAAGAATAGGATTAGGGTGTGTTGAGAGAGTATGTCCTCCTCTACATTTTTACTGCACCCTCAGATCAGATGGGCTAGGTCCTGCCTTGTATAGTGGCCTGCTGGTCCATATGCACCTCAGGGTGATGGAGAACTGGTTGAGAATTTGGGGGCCTCCGAGCTCAAAGGCTGTTATGTAGATTTGCATTTGAGCCTTTGGCTAGAGTAACATATTGTGTGTCAGCTCCATGTAAGGTGATGTGTTTTGTGGTTGTGGACACTGAAATAAGAAAGGTTATAGAAGGTGTGGTGCCATGCTTCCCAAATGTAGGTTTTTGTCCTTGCTCCAAGTTCCCTGGTTCCTCGTTTTACCAATATCCAGGCTAATTAGTCAGGTAATGATTTTGTTTAAGCGGAAAGAGATGAGAAACTCCATCATTATGTGGTTTACGTTGGCTTTTACTGCTGTAGCTTACAAACGATGTTACTCAGCAGCACTGCTGGAAGGTGAACACCCTTCTCCCTCCAGCACATAGTGTACTCTTAACATGCGTCCTTTTCTTTTTCATACTTTTATAGACAGAATACACTTTTTTAGGTTAGGTGGAAATGCTTCATCATAATTAGCTTTCGGTGTACTGAAATTGAATTGACCAAGAAACTTCACTTCTAACTTGGTTGATGCATTCTGCATCATAGTGGGGTATATAACTTATTGATGAGACATTTGAGATATACTAGTATACCATACCACCTGGCGTTTTCATTGAGTTTCTCAGAATTAAGAGATGAAAAGACACAAATCCTAAGAGTGACAGAGGATCATAACTCTTTTATCAGAGACTTAAACAAACCTTTGTCCCATACTACCCGGCTGCATCTCTAAGAGTCGGTTCACACTGAGGCAACACGACTCCTTACTACCTTGGGGGCGACTTGTGCATTACATTGCACCACGACTTTGGAGCGACTTGCAGGTACTTCACATAATGAAAGTCTATGCAAGTCGCTCCGAGGTCGCCCCGAAGTAGTACAGGACCCTTTTTCTAAGTCGGAGCGACTTGTGCCGCTCCTATTAGAACGGGTCCTGTAGCGGTCAATGGACCGCGAGGGAGCGCGACTTGTCAGGCTGACAAGTCGCCTGACAAGTCGCGCTAATGTGAACCGGCTCTTACTGTGGCTTCCACTGGAACATGTTGGCAAAGAGTTACCTCGTATAAAACACACAACGTGAAGCAATCCCTTTACAACACACAAACCTTTTACACATAATACAAAGAATAGTTGAAATACAGACTATAATAGTTCATGAGCTCCTATATGTGGGCTTTTGACTGACTAGTAATAATTAGGCATATAAATATGTAGCTTGATCTATAGTTTTTTTTATTTATTTTTGTTTGGTTATGTTGTCTTTTCTGGTTGCAAAGATTCTGCTATGTGTTTTGTTTTTTAGGTTTGTTTGTAGGTCCTGAGGGCCTAGCTTTATCTGAGATTATCTCCTACATATATCAAGCAGAGTTAAGACCCTTTGATCATAGAGCTGTCCCTGATAGTCATGAAATAAGTGCTTTGGTATTGGCTTTCTAGATGTAGCAATTCACACCTTTTAAGTGAAAAGTATGCATTTTAAAGAATAGCGTGTTTTTGTTTTGCAATATATATATATATATATATATATATATATATATATATATATATATATATATATACCTGTTTATATCAAAATAATTAATTGAACAATGGTTCATAGAACATTAAAAAAACACTGTCAAGGCATTAATGAAGGCTGCCATTACTGAACTCCCATTTGAGAACGCTAGTTTCCCGACTGTCATTCTGATGCTTTGACTCCAGTGCAATGCAAGTATAGAGATAGGTAGTTCTGACATTTTTCTGACACCTAATTACAGCACCTTGTTCCAGGACTGTGACTGAAACAATTTGAGGTCAGAAACCGCCAGTCATCTAGCATTTGCCAAAGGAAGACTGCAATAGCAGTTCCTGCACTTACTTAATTACTTTAAGATGGAACGGGTGATCATGATTTCACATAATGGTTATGGTTTTCTAGACATTTCCAAAATGGTAGTGTTTTCTAGCCAAACATTTCTGAATTTGCACATTTTTCCCTCAGGAACCTCTTTGGCCCAAACATACCACAATTGCTGTTTTTATATGGTTGGTACTATGCAAACCTTTTAGGCAGGTGTGAAGAAATGCTGCAACATAAGAATACTTTCAAAAATATATATTTTGATTTATTTTTATCAATTTACAAAATGCAAAGTGAGAAAACAGAAGAAAACTAAATGAAGTCAATATTTAGTGTAACTACCCTTTGGCTTCAAACCAACATCAATTCTTACACTCCCACACTTTGTACACTTGCACAAGTCAAGTATTTTGTAGGATTAGAGGCAGGTGTATGATTAACCAGTTGTACAACACAGATGTTTGTGATCATCAATCTCATATTTAAGTTAAAACAGTCATTAACTGAAACAGAAACAGCTGTGTAGGAGGCTGGGTAAGGAACAGTCAAACTCTGCTACTAAGTTTAGTTTGTGTAAGACAGTTTCATGTCACAGGTCATACATCGTGGCAAGAGTGAATACAGCAACAAGACACAAGGTGAATATACTGCATCAGCAAGGGCTCTCCCAGGCAAAGATTTCAAAGCAGACTGGGATTTTACGATATGCTGTTTAAGCTCTTTTGAAGAAACACAAAGAAACGGGCAACGTTGAGGACCGTAGATGCAGTGGTTGGCCAAGAAAACTTAATGCAGCCGATGAGAGGTACATGATGCTTTCTTTGCTTTGACATCAGAAGATGTCCAGCAGTGCCATCAGTACAGAACTGGTGAAAACCAATGGGACCCAGGTACACCCATCGACTGTTCAGAGAAGTCTGGTCAGAAGTGGTCTTTATAGAAAAATTGTGGCCAAAAAGCCCTACCTCTGACATGGAAACCAGGCTGAGCGACTCAACTATGCATGAAAACATAGGAACTGGGGTGCAGAAAAATGGCAGTAGGTGCTCTGGACTGATGAGTAAAAATGGTAAATATTTGGCTATAGCAGGAGGCAATTTGTTTCCCGAAGGGCTGAAAAGTAGCACAATATTGAGTATCTGCAGGCAACAATGAAGCATGGTGGAGGTTCCTTTTCAATTTTGGGGGTGCACTTCAACAAATTAAGTCGGGGATTTGGTCAGGGTCAATGGTGTCCTCATTGCTGAGATATACAAGCAGATACTTATCCTTTATGTCATACCATCAGGGAGGCATGTGATTGGCACCAAATTTATTTTGCAACATAGCTAAAACCTGAAACATATAGCCAATGTTATTAGGAACTATCTTTAGTGTAAAGAAGAACAAGGAGTCCTGGAAGTGATGGTCTGGACCCCACAGAGCCCTGATCTCAACATCATCAATTCTGTCTGGGATTACACGAAGAGACAAAAGGATTTGAGGCAGCCTACATCCACAGAATATCTGTGGTTTGTTAGATGTTTGGAATAACCTACCCGCCAAGTTCCTTTAAAAACTAGGTGCAAGTGTACCTAGAAGAATTGATGCTGGTTTGAAGGCAAAGGATGGTCACACCAAATATTAATTTGAATTTTCAAATTCTGTAGTCAGCTAGTCGAGCCAACTCCAAAATCAATTTTTTTTTTTTGAATGAACATGCCTTTTGACTCCCTACAAATCCTTCACAAATAGAAAAAATATATAACGTATTCTTTCACCCACACAAAATCCATACAAATTGATCCCAGACATAAAACCATTTCAAAATGTTCACACAAAAAGATTCAAGCCCAAACCCAAATAGCAATTGCATGACAAGCATTCCATATCACCTCAATAACAAAGTAATATTCAGATGTTTGAGAAAAACCTGCTCTATCTGAAACAACACTATTATGACAAAAGTAAGAAGGTTTCTGTGCTCTTGGCCAACAAGTTCAGACACATGTCAGCTTCCACACCCTACGCCCTGAGGAACATTCATGGTCAGGTTACATATGACCCCAAGAAAACTGTGAAAATGAAATGTATACTTTTACATAGCATTTTTGCTTTCCATGATTTTTTTGTTTTTTTTTATTATCTTGCGCCTCTGAACTTGCTAATAAATTTTACTAGTCAATTCCCTAGTGCAGCGCCTTCCCTTCCTGCATGTCATAGCCCTCTCCTCTTCTGCAAGTGTTTATTACTGTCTGTGCTGGCCCAGCATCTCTTCCCCATGCCTCGCCTCCCGTCATAACCTTTTATGTAGCAGCCTGGGGAGGGGGTGAAGGAAAATATTGTAAAGTGTCACCTGAATAACAGATTTGAGTCTGCTGGGACTGCTGTGGTGTCCAGCAACAGTCTCAGGGCTTTTGTATGTCTACACAAAAATGGGGTTTACAGGTAAATACCATGCAAAAAAGATGCTAAATATACATGTAAACTTAAAAGGAAGATTGTTTATTAAATAAATGGTATGGTGACAGAGTCTCTGTAAGAGCCAGTTCACACTACTCCGACTTGGGACACGACTTGTGTGCCCTCAAGTCGCCCCAAGTCTCTTGTCATCACAAATTCAATGTAATTGAATGAGAGCCGTCTTAGTATGCACTACTGAAGTCGCTCCGACTTTAGAAAAGGTTCCTGTACTACTTCAAGGCGACCTCTATCCGACTTGTGCCAATAGACTTCAATGGGAGTCGCCTCTAAGTCGGATCCTTATCTTATTTCAAGCGACTTGTCATCAGGCTTTCCAGGAAGAAGAAAAATATTAGCCAGGCATTCCCCACAGACAAAGTCGTCTATCATTTAAGTCTCTTCAAAGTAGTGGACAAGTCTCTTCCAAGTCTCTTACAAGTCGCTTACAAGTCTCTAAACAAGTCTCTTCAAAGTCACGCTAAAAAGTCGCTCCTTCATGGGGCGACTTTCTGGTCGCGGTAGTGTGAATCGGCTCTAAATCTACCCTCTGATGAAGAAACAATACAAGGCTTTCTTTCCATCAGGTAGAAACACAGTTTGTTGTATACATACTAAATGGCATCCATGTCACCTACGTTAAAGAGTTCCTTCAAGGCAAATCAATACTGAAATCACATACAGTATTTCTATATCACTGTCCTGCCAATACCCATAAAGACCTACTGACCTTTAAACTTTAAGCCAACCACTCGTTTCTAATTTATATCTAAATATTTTTGCCAAATTCTCATACCTCAAACTAGGAAATGTGCTCCAAAAATATATTCACAAGGATCAGGTGAGTTTCATAGCCTTTCGATTAGAAACAGATTGGGCCCTAGCAATCAGGCTCCAAAAAATGAAAGGACATTCTACTGCCTAAGGCCCCTTTCACACTAGCGGACCGTTCAGATCCGCCTGTTCATTTTTTGGCGGATCTGAATGGTCCCCCCATGCATCCCTATGGGGCATCAGATGTCAGAGGAGACATGACCGCTGACATCCGATCCGATCCGTCAAATCTGGACGGATGTAAACCCTATTTTCCATCCATCCAGTGGATAGGATCAGATGAGAACGGACCGACGGTCCGTTCCCATCCGATTCCCTCATAGAGATGTATGGGGAACTGACAGCTGTGTCTCCGCACACAGTGCGGAGGACAGCTGTCATTTTCCTGCTCAGCGGGGGATCGGCGTTTGAAGTGCATGACACTATTGTCATGTGCTTTATAAAACCCACCTTTTACCCAAACCATGCAGATTTAGAATACTCTGGGTTACTAGTTCACTTTTGTAGACATCTAAAGTATGTACAGGCATCTTCCGTGCACATACCATAAAATTTTCACTATTTTTTTTTTTTTAAGCGATTGGTCCTCTTTTCCTTAAACCTTTTTATTGATCAGAAAGGCTGACACAGAAGTTTTGAGATTTAAGGATACACAAGTCTTTTGATTACATTTTACATTTGCCCATCCAACAGGTAAGCTTAGCATCAAAGGTACTCACCTCATATATATGCCAATTAGGTATATTGTTAACTCTTTTACTTAAAGACTATCCCATGGCAAATCTCCCTTCCCCTCTCCCCATTACTTACACTCACCTTGCTCTTGCTCATTTTAGGAAAGAAAAAACTTTCAGAGCCATCTATTCCTTGCTTGATTCTGCCCATGGCACTAAAATTGGGGACTAGTGGTCCACTGCTGCAGGCAAGGTCTGCCAGTGCCCAGTCTTGTAACCATCTGTTTTGTGACATCATCATGCCGCTGGTAGGCAGGCAAAGTGTCCACGTCACCAGGCAGCAATGTGGGTATATGAAAAAGAACCTTCCCACTCTAAAGTGCAGAAGGAATCCAGCATGTCACGTTACCATAGATTTAGGTATTTCCAACATTTAATTGAGTTTTTTTTGTTTTTTAGTAACTTCAATTATTTAGAGGGAGGCAAAGTTTATTGGGGTTGGTCCTTGGCCAGAGGTAAACCTTAGTTTGTTATGCTGGCTATAAATGACTTGAATTTTTAGCCATAGGTGGCCTATTCGCCATCACCCAGATGGCTCAGTCGCATATAGCTTTTTAAGCTTGGGGAATATTGTCATTCATGTTCAAATAAAAGGGGTCTCTTTAACTAATTAAGTTTATAATTACAGAACGTTAGGAACAGCTTTTTGCTGTGTAAGGGTCCTTTCACACGGGCGGTACGTGTGTCCGTTTTTCATCCATCTGTTGACGGATGAAAAACGGACATCAATGCATCTCTATGTAAAAACGGATGACATCTGTTTGCATCCGCTTCCGTCAATTTCCGTTTTTTGGAACGGATGTATGCCCTATTTTTCATCCGTCAAAAAAAACGAATCGGAGGAAAAACTGATGTAAACGGACAATCGGTTTTTGCATTGGTAGTGGATGTAAAAAAAACTATGAAAAATGGATGAAAAACTAATAAAAATTGGATGAAAAACAGATGAAAAATGGATGAAAAACGGATGAAAATGGACAAAAAACGGATGAAAAACTGATGAAAAATGGATGAAAAACGGATGAAAAACTGATACATTTTGACGTGACTGAACGGACCGTATATGTGAAAGGGGCCTAAGGCCCCTTTCACACAGGCGGACCGTTCAGATCTGCCTGTCCGTTTTTTTGGCAGATCTGAACGGTCCCCTCATGCATCCCTATGGGGCATCGGATGTCAGCGGAGACATGTCCGCTGACATCTGATCCGATCTGTCAAATCTGGACGGATGGAAACCCTATTTTCCATCTGTCCAGCGGATCCGATCCGATGGGAACGATCCCCCGCTGAGATGAACGGAGTCCGTCCGACGGACAGTGTGAAAGGGGCCTTACTGAGAAACTGGAGGGGCCTCAAACATTAAGCAATTTATATTGCTTGCACACAGGACTCAGGTAAGTATCTAGGGGAGGAAAGGCACAGCAAGTGGAAAAACGGTTTTGCCTTAACACGGGGAATGCATTAGTGAAAAAAAAAACATTTTACCTTTTAGAACCACTGTAAATTTTAGGATTTAGAAATCTAAGCTAAAGATTAGGGGCCCATTTAGACTGTTGTGTTGCATTTAACCATATACGTATTTAACAAACACATCTTGCCATCTTGCACCCAAATGCAGTTTTATAGTAGCAGCCGTTGCAGTGTGCTGCAAAAAAAAGGTGTAAACTCAAAAATAGCATGCGATAAGGTTCAGTGTCATTCCATTCAAAATGATTGAGCAGCCTAAGCACATCTATGTATGTATATTACACATTATTTATGTACCGTGTTCATGTATTTGTCAAATGCCAGCAACGTAATAAGCTCTTCTGATTTTCTATTGTTTACTGTTTTTTATTTTTTTTATTATCTTTTTACTATGTGGAGTAAGCAACTGGAAGTATAACATGTTGCAGGGAGCTACAGCTCGCCTGTCTGAATTCTTATATTGAAAAGTGAGCCCAAGCTGGCACACTATTACAATTATTCAATACAGTTGAAAATATCACCAAGCTTTGAGTCCAGCACTCTACCAATCCCAATTCTGAAGCTACAACATTAGACAGTTCACTTAACAGCATGTATGCTTTAAATAACTGGCATGTCCAAAAATCTTTCCTTTGAAATGATCAGAAAATGTATTATTTATTTATATTATATTATGTATATTATATTATTAGTATAATTTATTATTTTATGTCCAGACCTATAAAATAAAATCAATATTTGCTTTGAAGAATTATGTCCACAAAAATTACAGTATTACAAGGATTGCTTATCTTTGTTCACCAATTTTATAGTAGTTTATATTTTAAATATAGTAGAAAAAACATACTGTGACCATGCCTTCTTCATATTAAACATGGGCACAATACTTTTTCTGATTACAATTGGCTTGATTTTATTGACCTTGCATTATAAAATGTATGAGAAGTCCATGCTGAGATCTGATTACACAGAGCTGGGAGAGAAATTCCTGTATTCATCATCTCTGAAATAATTTCTGATTAGCACGAGTAATCAAAAATTGTTCTTGATGTGACTAGAATACTTTTAAAAATGTATTTTGATCTGGTATCTGGCCATGTTTGTAAAACTTTTTTTATTCTTTACACACACAGAAAGTAGCAAATAGATTAATATAATTTCATTAAGGAAAACTGGGTAATCATTTATCCTGTATGAACTTAATTGTCAGTCTTTCCTTTTCGTAAAAAAAAAATCTTCCTACAATATGTATAGTTATTAAAGGATACCTAGGCTATCTAGAAAGCACTGCAACTAATCTAAATTCTACTCCAGAGATTCTGGGTGGGAATGCACCCTTTGACGCATGATTCAGAGAAGCAGAACCTGTAGCTCGTACTCATTGTATATGGACATGGTTGTAGTGGGGTCAAAGAGAAGACAATGCTAGAACCAGAGAACACACTAGCCTACATTCTCACAGGCTTGGATTCAAAAGAGAATGCAGGAATATCTATTGATCTAGCTCAGTTGTCTTCAAACTGTGGCCCGTGGGCTGGATGTTGTCCTCTGCTTGCCTTTATCTGGCCCTTGAGGCACTATTCCTCCCACTAACATCAATGATGGGGGCACTATTCCTTTCACTGACACCAACCATGGGGCATAATTCCTCTCACCAATATAAATGATGGAACCCTATCCCTCCCGCTAACACCAAAGGCACTATTCCTCCCACTGATACTAGTAATGGGGCACTATTCTTTCCACTGACACCATCAATGGAGCATTTTTCTTCCCACTGACACCAATGATGGGACACTAATACCAACTACCAACTATAGTTTCTCCTACTGACCACAGATGCTATGTAAGTTTCTTATTCCCACTCACCACCAAGTGTGAGGCATTGTTTTCTCGCACGAAGCAGGGGCATTTTCTACTACCTCTGGCCATAATCAGGTCATTCTAAAGTCTAAAGGACCGTAAACTGGGCCCTTGTTCAGAAAGTTCCAGACCCGTGATCTAGCTAGTGGGGCTGCCATATACACAGGTCAACAGTGTTCAATTGTTATGTGAATAAAGCCGTCACACAAAAAGTCTTCTTCCAAGTAAAATACTTTATTCCAACATGGATAGCAGTGACAACATGACAAAAACTGACGCGTTTCGGCTTTACGCCTTCCTATACTTGGAAGGAAGACTTTTTGTGTGCCGGCTTTATTCACATAACATTTGGTTTGGACGTTCAGCCTGAGCACCAACACTTAGCTCTTTATCTTCCCACAGTGCGGTGGAGCTAGGGTGAGTTACTGTTTATAACAGTGTTCAATTAGTGTAACCTTCAGGTTTTATTGGATTGTACCTTCAAGTATAAACAAGTAAATGGAAAGAAAAGTGTCTGCATCACTCATTGGTAACTGTAGGAATAGCCTATCACAGTAGCTTAAATAAAGCTACAGCTTAGTGTTTATATGTTTAAAACCTAGTTACCTGCAAAGCAAAGTTGATTAACCCTGCATTCACTATGCCATATTACATTGTTTTATAGAATAATGTTATACTATAATTCCTGCCAAACTGGTAGCAGGCTCCTTTTCTATTCTTCCACTACAGGAAATTCTCTGCAAGCAACCTGATGTATTTAAATTTTTTTTTTAAAAAACCAACTAGCCGTCAGGCATCACTGTAATTACTACTTAATGAAATGGACTCTTCATACTTATGTATTTTGATGTTATCAACTTAATAACTTCCAAGTTGATGACTTGTGTGCCTGGAGCTGTATGTAGAGAGCAGTGAACTCCAGTCTAATGTTTTTGCTTTTGGAACTGGCTCGGACAAATAACATATTCTGAACAGCAGCATTTTGCACCTAGTATGTGGTGAGTGTACTTTTTTAAAGAAGAACCAGCAACTACAAGAAATTCAAAAATCAGGAAATTTTTTATGGATCTGCTAAAAGCACTCAATAATCTCAGAGGTCTCAGATAAAGAAGGCCTGTCCAGTGTTTAGGCACCTACAGTATCTCACAAAAGTGAGTACAACCCTCACATTTTTGTAAATATTTTTTTAAATCTTTTCATGTGACAACACTGAAGAAATTTCACTTTGCTACAATGTAAAGTAGTGAGTGTGCAGCTTGTATAACAGTGTAAATTTGCTGTCCCCTCAAAATATCTCAACACACAGCCATTACTGTCTAAACCGCTGGCAACAAAAGTGAGTACACCGCTAAGTGAAAATGTCCAAATTGGGCCAAATTAGCCAGTTTCTTCCCCGGTGTCATGTGACTCGTTAGTGTTAAAAGGTCTTAGGTGTGAATGTGGAACAGGTGTGTTAAATTTGGTGTTATCGCTCTCACTCTCTCATACTGGTCACTAGAAGTTCAACATGGCACCTCATGGCAAATAACTCTCTGAGGATCTGAAAAAAAAGAATTGTTGCTCTACATAAAGATGGCCTAGGCTATAAGAAGATTTCCAAGACCCTGAAACTGAGCTGCAGCACGGTAGCCAAGACCATACAGTGGTTTAACAGGACAGGTTCCACTCAAAACAGGCCTCGCCATGGTCGACCAAAGAAGTTGAGTGCATGTGCTCAGCGATATATCCAAAGGTGTTCTTTGGAAAATAGACATATGAGTGCTGCCAGCATTGCTGCAGAGATTGAATGGGGGGGGGGGGGGTCAGCCTGTCAGTGCTCAGACCATATGTCGCACATTGCCTCAAATTAGTCTGCATGGCTCTCGTCCCAGAAGGAAGCCTCTTCTAAAGATGATGCACAAGAAAGCCCGCAAACAGTTTGCTGAAGGCTAAGGCCATGGATTACTGGAACCATGTCCTGTAGTCTGATGAGACCAAGATAAACTTATTTGGTTCAGATGGTGTCAAGCGTGTGTGGCGGCAACCAGGTGAGGAGTACAAAGACAAGTGTGTCTTGCCTACAGTCAAGCATGGCGGTGGGGTGGGAGTGTCATGGTCTGGGGCTGCATGAGTGCTACCAGCACTGGGGAGGTACAGTTCATTGAAGCAACCATGAATGGCAACGTGTACTGTGACATACTGAAGCAGAGCATGATCCCCTCCCTTTGGAGACTGGGCCGCAGGGCAATATTCCATCATGATAACGACCCCAAACACACCTCCAAGACAACCACTGCCTTGTTAAAGAAGCTGAGGATAAATTTGATGGACTAGCCAAGCATGTCTCCAGACCTAAACCCTATTGAGAATCTGTGGGGCATCCTCAAACAGAAGGTGGAGGAGTGGAAGAGGACTCCAGTGGCAATCTGTGAAGCTCTGGGGAACTCCATGCCCAAGAGGGTTAAGGCAGTGCTGAAAATATTGACACTTTGGGCCTAATTTGGACATTGGGGTGTACTCAATTTTGTTGCCAGTGGTTTAGACATGAATGGCTGTGTTATTTTTAGGGGACAGCAAATTTACACTGTTATACAAGCTGTACACTCACTACTTTACATTGTAGCAAAGTGTCATTTCTTCAGTGTTGTCACATGAAAAGATATAATAAAATATTTACAAAACTGTGAGGGGTGTACTCACTTTTGTGAGATACTGTATATGCTTTACCATGATGAGCTCATATGAGAAAGGAAGACTCAGATGTGAAATCTTCCGTTAGGCAGTTGGAAGGGTAGTCTGTATCTTATTGGAGGGGGGGCGGGGAGGGGGTTGTTATGCAGAAAGGTGGAGATAGGGAGTATTCTGTCATCAGAAAGACAGAAAACTTGTCAACAGGTTTACCCCAACCACATGGTATATCTTCCTGGCATAAAGGCTTGACATATAGGTTACAAATTACATGGACAGGCAGGGCATACCTAAGCTACATAGTCTATGTGACATTAGAAACCTCATGTATTAAAAGTCCAGGTCAGAGGAACTTGACTTTTAAACATGAAAGTGTATATGTCTGTGCTCATACCTTCTATCTGATCATAAGGATGACTATGAAACAGCAGTACAGAAAAAGGTCTTGTAAGATCATGGGAGTGCAACTATTATACCTGCTCGGCTATTTAAAGTTGCATGGGGTTATATTAGTCTTCCACTCTAAATACAAACCTTGTCTAGTGCTCAAGCAGTGCCCCAGTTTTATCCCTTAATAAAGAGAAACTTAGGCCCGCGGAAAAAATATAAACTTTGTGAGGAATTTTCGGCTAATCTTTTAATCTTCTCCTACTATTAGAGATTTAGCTGGTAATTAGGACACAAAAGAATCACTTACAGCAACAAAATTCAAAAGACGTCACATTTAACTATCACATCATATGAAATACCAGTTGAAGTAAATATACAGTAGCTGCTTTACAATAGCTTTGTTTTTTTCAGGCCTAAAAATGGATATGTTTATAAAGAGACTTGTTAAATACCTCCAACATATTTAGATATGTTTAGGCAATTAGCAGCAGTCTTATATATGGAAAAAGATAAAAAGATCAACTTACAGTTCTATTCAAAATTATTCAACCCCCACTGAAATTGATTGTTTTGGCCAGTTTGACATTGATTTTGATCATTCAGTCATCCTGCTTACAATTAAATCAAAGAGGCACGTGTAGGTCAGACAAATATAACATAACATTTATAATGAAATAACCACAAATGTCTTTTCTGTGCTCACATCATTATCAGTTTTATTCAACCCCCAAGTGACATTCAATCTTAGTACTTAGTACAACATCCTTTTACAGTTATAACAGCTTTTAAACGTGAAGCATAGCTTGACACAAGTGTCTTGCAGCGATCTACGGGTATCTTCGCCCATTCGTCATGGGCAAAAGCCTCCAGTTCAGTCACATTCTTAGGCTTGTGCACTGCAACTGCTTTCTTTAAGTCCCACCAGAGGTTCTCAATCGGATTTAAGTCTGGTGACTGTGATGGCCACTCCAAAATGTTCCAGCCTTTAATCTGCAACCATGCTCTAGTGGACTTGGAGGTATGCTTGGGATCATTGTCCAGTTGAAAGGTCCAACGTCTCCCAAGCCTTAGGTTTGTGATGGACTGCATCACATTGTCATCCAATATCTCCTGGTACTGAAGAGAATTCACAGAGAATTGCACACGCTGAAGCTTCCCTGTACCTGCAGAAGCAAAATAGCCCCAAAGCATGATTGACCCCCCCGCCATGCTTCACAGTAGGCAAGGTGTTCTTTTCTTCATAGGCCTTGTTCTTCCTCCTCCAAACATAGCGTTGATCCATGGGCCCAAACAGTTCTAATTTTGTTTCATCAGTCCACAGAACACTATCCCAAAACTTCTGTGGTTTGTCCACATGACTTTTGGCATACTGCAGTCGACTCTTCTTATTCTTTGGAGACAGCAAGGGGGTGCGCCTGGGAGTTCTGGCATGGAGGCCTTCATTACGTAGTGTGCGCCGTATTGTCTGAGCAGAAACTTCAGTACCCACATCTGACAAATCTTTTCTCAGTTCCTCAGCAGTCACACAGGGACTTTTCTCCACTCTACGCTTCAGGTAGTGCACAGCAGTCGAAGTCAGCATCTTCTTTCTGCCACGACCAGGTAGCGTTTCAACAGTGCCCTTTGCCTTGAATTTGCGAATGATGCTTCATATGGTGTCTCTTGGTATGTTTAACATCTTTGCAATCTTCTTATAGCCATTGCCCTTCCTGTGAAGAGTAATCACCTCTTCTCTTGTCTTCCTGGACCATTCTCTTGACTTCACCATGTTTGTAACCACACCAGTAAATGTCTAGAAGGAGCTGAGTACCACAGTCATTTTAAAGCTGCCTAATTGGTGCTTATTAGGCTTTATTGCTGCTCCCTGAAATCCACAGGTGTTTTCAATACCTGATTGAAAACACTTTAATGAACCTCTGTTCAGAGTGGTAGTCTTTAAGGGGTTGAATAATTGTATCAATGAAGAATTCACAAAAGAAACATTTACTACTGTATTACAAAACCAATTGATGTCATTTTAGTTGCATATGGTTCTTTAAGAAGTCCTTGTAGGATTTCATTCTGAATACAATTACAAATGTACACTAAATTCCCTAAAACCCTTTACAGCATTGGGGGGGTTGAATAATTTTGAATACAACTGTATAGAATAGTTTACTTAGTGAACTTGTGCAGTGGTCAGGACTATGTAACCTACTGTACAGTAAATTTTACAAATGTATTGGTCATGACTATGTAACATAATGTACAATATATCTATAAAATGCATTGGTCAGGACTATGTAAGGTATTGCACAATAATATATATATATATATATATATATATATATATATATATATATATATATATATATATATATATATCATTCAGCATTTAGTAGTGTATAACGAGCATTAGCTAGGACTAGGTAGAGTATACAGTCGGGTCCATAATTATTGGGACATCGACACAATTCTAATCTTTTTATACCCCATCACAATGGATTTGAAATGAAACAAACAAGATGTGCTTTAACTGCAGACTTCTCGCTTTAATTTAAGGGTATTTACATCCAAATCAGGTGAAAGGTGTAGGAATTACAACAGTTTGTATATATGCCTCCCACTTTTTAAGGGACCAAAAGTAATGGGACAATTGGCTGCTCAGCTGTTCCATGGCCAGGTGTGTGTTATTCCCTCATTATCCCATTTACAATGAGCAGATAAAAGGTCCAGAGTTCATTTCAAGTGTGCTATTTGCATTTGGAATCTGTTGCTGTCAACTCTCAATATGAGATCCAAAGAGCTGTCACTATTAGTAAAGCAAGCCATCATTAGGCTGAAAAAACAAAACAAACCCATCAGAGAGATAGCAAAAACATAAGGTGTGGCCAAATCAACTGTTTGGAACATCCTTAAAAAGAAAGAACGCACCAGTGAGCTCTGCAACACCAAAAGACCCGGAAGACCACGGAAAACAACTGTGGTGGATGACCGAAGAATTCTTTCCCTGGTGAAGAAAACACCCTTCACAACAGTTGGCCAGATCAAGAACACTCTCCAGGAGGTAGGTGTATGTGTGTCAAAGTCAACAATTAAGAGAAGACTTCACAAGAGTTAATACAGAGGGTTCACCAAAAGATGTAAACCATTGGTAAGCCTCAAAAACAGGAAGGCCAGATTAGAGTTTGCCAAACAACATCTAAAAAAGCCTTCACAGTTCTGGAACAACATCCTATGAACAGATGAGCCCAAGATCATCTTGTACCAGAGTGATGGGAAGAGAAGAGTATGGAGAAGGAAAGGAACTGCTCATGATCCAAAGCATACCATCTCATCAGTGAAGCATGGTGGTGGTAGTGTCATGGCGCGGGCATGTATGGCTGCCAATGGAACTGGTTCTCTTGTATTTGTTGATGATGTGACTGCTGACAAAATCAGCAGGGTGAATTCTGAAGTGTTTCAGGCAATATTATCTGCTCATATTCAGCCAAATGCTTCAGAACTCCTTGGACGGCGCTTCACAGTGCAGATGGACAATGACCCGAAGCATACTGCGAAAGCAACCAATGAGTTTTTTAAGGGAAAGAAGTGGAATGTTATGCAATGGCCAAGTCAATCACGTGGCCTGAATCTGATTGAGCATGCATTTCACTTGCTGAAGACAAAACTGAAGGGAAAATGCCCCAAAAACAAGCAGGAACTGAAGACAGTTGCAGTATAGGCCTGGCAGAGCATCACCAGGGATGAAACCCCGCGTCTGGTGATGTCTATGCATCCCAGACTTCAGGCTGTAATTGACTGCAAAGGATTTGCAACCAAGTATTAAAAAAGTGAAAGTTTGATTTATGATTGTTAATCTGTCCCATTACTTTTGGTCCCTTAAAAAGTGGGAGACACATATACAAACTGTTGTAATTCCTACACCGTTCACCTGCTTTGGATGTAAATACCCTCAAATTAAAGCTAAAAGTCTGTAGTTAAAGCATATCTTGTTTGTTTCATTTCAAATCCATTGTTGTGGTGTATAGAGCCAAAAAGATTAGAATTGTGTCGATGTCCCAATATTTATGGACCTGACTGTAGATTGCAGTGGTCAGAACTTTGTAGTGTATAGAGTACAGTGACTTTTTTTTTTTTTTTTTTAATTCTTTTTATTTCAATATGTGCATAAAAACGAACATTCCAAACGTCCTTTCAACAAAGGGACAAAACAATATAAAATAAAAAAAATTATACAATATCCAAATAATTATCTGTTTACTTAGTATTCATAATCTCTTTATGCCAAGGTATATCCATTTAGCTTAATTGATCGCCGTTGTCCCGGTGTGCCCCAACCCCTTGCTCCATTGCATTCATAGATTTATTTCCTCATCATACTGTGTGCATCCCTCTATATCCTCTTATTTATCTCCTTATATTCAACCATTGGTTAATGTTGATTGACTACAATTATCCCAAATTTTATTATATTTCATTGAACATCCTCTATGCATATACAATACTTTTTCAAATGGTAAAATCTGATTTACCGCTCTTATCCAGTTCTTAACAACAGGGGGCTTCACTTGAATCCACTTAACTGTGATTGTTTTCCTTGCCATAAACTGCGTTTCTCTAAGCATTATCTTGTAATATCTAGACCATGTTATTTCATCTAATATACCCAGCAAACAGGTTTCTGGGGTCAAAGGTACAGGCATATTCAGGACAGAGGATAATATTTGAATTATTTCCTGCCAGAATCTTGATATCACTGGACAAAACCACATAATATGTATAAAGTCTGCCCGCTTAGCACTGCATCTCAAACATTTAGGAGATGCAATGCTTTGCATTGCATAAAGTCTACTTGGAGAGAGATATGATTGATGTAGCATATATAATTGTATTAACCTATTGTTTGCTGCTGGCGATACATATAAATGGGATGAACAGGCTTCTTTCCAATCTTCATCAGTTAAATTGGGAATTATTTCCTGCCATTTTGTTCTTATTGCCAAGGGATTCATTCCTGAATTAACCCTGGTTAAATGTGCATATATTTTAGAGATTAATCCTTTAGGGCCCTGGGACCTAAGGATACCAATTATTGGATATCTAGAGATCCCAGGTCCCAAAACTCCAAATTGCGCTTGTAACACATGTCGCAACTGTAGGTATCTATATAATGAGGTATGTGGTATATCATATTTCATTTGTATATCTGAAAAAGAGTACATATGTGTTATGTCATATACATCTGCAAGGACTGATATCCCTTTTTGTTCCCAGAACTGATACTCTACCAATTGTTTCAGTTGATTAAACATTGGGTTTCGCCATAGTGGGAGATCCATGTTTATTTGTGTGTTTCCCTCTATACGTTTTGCCTCTCTCCATATTGTACGAGCTAATGTTAACATTGGTATTTGCTTATATTTTAATTTATTCAAAGGTGCTTCTAGGGCTATAAGTAAATTATCGATTTGTAAAACATGAGCCAGGTGTGATTCTACCATCTGTAGTGTTACTGGTACTATCCATCCTGTGAGATGTTTAAGTTGTCCAGCGAGATAGTATCTGTATATATTAGGAAGTGCCATACCTGCTTCTGTTTTAGCTCTCTGAAGTGTGGTTAATTTTATTCTATTTCTACCCTTTCCCCAAATAAATGTGGTAAATAGGGCATCTATTTTTTTAAAAATAGTTTTAGGGGCTATAACCGACATATGTGAAAAAATGTATAAACATTTCGGTAATAGGACCATCTTGATTAAATTTATTCTCCCTGCAACTGAAAGTGGTAATTTAGCCCAAGTAGCTAATTTAGTTTTAATTGTTGTCATGAGTGGATTAAGGTTAGCCTGTAAAGCTGCTTGTGGTAATCTTGTAATATTTATTCCCAGATATTTGAAAGAGGACACTACCTTTAATAAACTTGAATCCTTGCTTAGTGTGAGTAGTTGTGGTTGCAATGGCATAAGGGAGGATTTTTGCCAATTAATTTTAAGGCCTGAATAAGAACCAAATAGTTCTATTATATGCATAGCTGCTTCCAATGATCCATGTGCATCATTTAAATATAAAACAAGATCATCAGCATATAATCCCACTATATCTATCCTTTCTGCCAATGTAATGCCCCGTACAGAAGGGGTTTGCCGAAGTGTCGAAGTGCCAAAGATTCAATAGCTACTGAAATAAGAGTGGTGATAGAGGGCATCCCTCCCAGGTGCCTCTATATAACAGTGACTTTTTTTAACATATTTGAACAGGCAAACTTTAGATCTTGATTCTGTGGTGCCTACAGATAAAGGTAATATACTTGAACAAAGATAGAAGGGGGAAGAAAAACTAGCCCCCCCAAAAAAGTGGTGGTACTTTATAGGCACCCACTAGTTAATCTCACAGAAAATGTACAATCTTTAGTGGTGTAAATACATACAACATTTATTGATAAAAAAATGTATCATAAAAACCATCACAATGGTAGGTATGCACAGAGGTGCAACAACATACTCCTAAACCAAAAAGGGACCCATAGGTGGTCCGAAAAAAATAAGGGGGTCTATGTAGGAAGACCAAATAGATAGGTCGACCTCCTGTGCCTGGACCGACAAGGGTTCTGTTAAAACAGAGATGCCCAAGGAATCGCTACGCGTTTCACTATGCAGCTTCTTCAGACGATTCCATTGGTGTAGTAGACAGGAACAGGGGGGCACCAGAAAATATCCCTATAGGGGGGCTGCAGACTCGCATTAATCGTTGAGTTGTTCCAGCCGTAACTGCTAATATGTATATGTATATCTCCTTTGTTTCGTGAAATCACCACTCCTAGGGATGCCACTCCTCATCATTATAAGGTGCCGATCCAGTCATTAGGACTATAGCCCTTCCAGGGGGGAGGCAATGGAAATGATCCTTGGGTCAAGCAACTCCCTTTTTGGTTCAGGAGTATGTTGTTGCACCTCTGTGCATACCTACAGTTGTGGTGGTTTTCATGATCATTTTTTTAATCAATAAATTTTGTATGTATTTACACCACTAAAGATTGTATATTTTCTGTGAGATTAACCAGTGGATGCCTATAAAGTCCCACCACCTTTTTTTTGGGGGGGGGGGGGCTAGTTTTTCTTTCCCCTTCTATCTCTGTTTATTCAATATATGGGATGAGGCACCATGACATTTGGGATCATGTCTCTCAATTTTTGCATAAATATACTTGAACAAATTACACAAAAAATGAAATGGTATGTTTATTTTGATTATCTAAATAAAAAAATGCGGTTTTGTTATATAAAGAATTATGTTCACCCCTACATTTACCACCACAATAAATCCATGAAATTTGAATATGATGTTTCAGAGTAGGTGCCAATGTTTAGAACCTCCTTAGAGAGCATGCAGGTGGAAACCGTCATATTTATACCTCGAATATCTAGGGTCTGGTGTTCTCTTTGCTATTGAAGTGTGTGGTGTCATCATGCCAAGATCAATATAGCTCTATAAGGCCCTTGGAAAGAAAATCCAGTACAGATAAGCAGGTTTAGATGCTAAACATCAATATAAATAGGCTATAAGTGAAGCAAGAGAGTGGTCTGAATAAAGATTCTTTGTTTTAGTCCCTGGTGATCAACACACCTGGTTTCTTTGCCTACTGCAGCTGTGTTTGGTTGCAGGTTTTGCAACAGTAAACCACATATATTCCAAACTTTCTGCGGAACACACAGAAATCAGAGTAATTTATCATACTTAACAGAAAAATAAAGACATTTGGAAGAGATTCAAATGTGGTACAACATAACATACATTAAATTTAAAGTGTACACTATGTAATGACACAGAAAAGCAAACGCTGAAATTCCATGCCAGAATGTCAGAATGCTTATTAGTCCTTGCTGTTAAGGTCATAGATCTGATATGACATATGTTATTTCTGATTTCAAAATTGAATCATTCAACTATATTATATCATTCCATCTTAAGACTTCTAATATTTGGACATTTTTTTTGGCACCAGATGTGCTCATTAGTTCAATAATGCAAATGGATGGGCATTCTGTATTCGAATTAACAGATAATAATAGAAATCAGCTAAGAATTTTATAGCTCAATCAATATTCATGTGATCTGTGATCTATTACGGTACCTATGTCCTTTCTTTACACAGTCAGATTGGAACTGTTCCACATTATAAAGATGTGAGTGCCACAAAGTTTAAATAAAAATATCAAAAAGCCAGTTTAAAACCGCCCCTTCATCAGGTTTTGTGTGCTGGAAGTAAGTTCAAATTTTGTACTGGGCAACAATTGCAAAACAAAATGGCTAGCATCCAGTTCGGATGACTGTCATTCTGTAGACCTTGATTTCATGCTATTGGATTGGTTTGGTTTTACAATTGAACTTGCTGCCAGCACACAAGCCCTGATGAAGAGGGAGTTTTAGGCCCCCAAAATGCATTGGCATTTTGATTTTATGTTGTTAACAAAAAACGCCTATGGGACATATTCAAGTTTAGTGGCACTTTCATCCTTCTAATGTTCTACAGACAACTTCAGGGACCCTTTGGGATACCCCAGTTGACAGAGAATTTCCTGTAAACGTTAAATTCTGACTCATGATTTTCATCTACTCTGGAATTGTCTTGATAGTGTGACATTTTGACTTGCTGTTAGGGATAAGGTTTGGTTTTTCCACTACAATGGGTTTGAGACAAATCCTATAGGTTTGAGATTTGCGACCCCAGCTAATCTTGTACTATTCCCAATTCACAAGAGACTGCTATGAAGTTGCAAGCATGTCCATTTTGTATATCAAAAACATACCCACAGACCACTCCCCAGAATCTCAAACACGTATTATCCACAACATAATAATTGCCGTTTTGCAATTCACAAGAGGCTACAGTTAAAGAAGAATTCCAGGCACAGTACCATGCCTGGAATTCATCCTAAAGTTGTGAGACTATCAAACCTCTGCATCAAAGTCACTCGTAGCAATCTCTGATTTTTTAAATGAAGGATCTCTGGATAGTATTTCAAAACAACTCAAATAGTTGTATACGGGACCATGTTATCTTTGCTGAATATTACTTATATACTTAATATTATTTCCATTTAATCTGTCCACCAATCATTGTAAAACATCTAATAAATGCTGCCTATTATATACCACCAGTACTGGCAGTCATTCTGGTATACATAGTTTAATGAGATTTTTTATAACATACATAGACAATTCATTAACTACATAAGGGAAAAGGCAGCAAATAAATCTAAAGCCTTTTCTGAAGAGAATACCCATTTCTAGAGGATGTACATGGGAGCCCAAATGGTTCAATGTATGGTTCAGGCTCAAGTGAACCTTTGTTTAGCTCCTTGAAAGTAGAATGGAGGTAACTTTGAGCACACAATGCAAACTTGTTAAAGATACATGTAATTAGAAAAGAGATGTTATTTCATAACCACTTGTAATATATGTATGTGCCAATTCTTTCATTCTCTAGAAAGGTAAAATGGAGATTTTACTACAGAATGTTCATGGTGATGTTCAAAATAGATTGAGCTAAACATTTGACTATGCTGTTGAACATCGCATTGAAATTGCATTCATACACAGTTACAATCCTCGTACAATAAAAACGTCCATCTTGGTTGTTCACTGTCTGAGTGGACATCTGTTGATCTATAAATGATGGGAGCTGCTCATACTGTACATACGCTAACTGTTAACAGTGAAGGTCTAACAGACTTTATTTTTTCTAAATATTCAGTTTGGAAAGCTTGTTGGCCACTTAAATGAGTCAGTCTGCTAATTGTAAATATAAGAAAGAATATTCAGAGCTGGATGAGTGTGCCGTATGATCATTCTCAGAGGTGTCCGCCCTCCTGAAATGTAGTCATGGAGCCCAGAGATAAATAAAATGACATATGGTCTTCTCTCCCTTCTTCCATCTGTTTACTGCTTACCCCAAATATTACTCAAATCCATCTTCTGAACAGAAAGTGGATCATATGCTAGCCCCTAGCATGCCATACTTCACATCTTGTCCTGGAGAATGCCAATAGCATTGTTGTCAGGGACTGAGTTAAACTCACTACTTCCCATTAGAAGCCTTTTCCAGCAGTGGGCAGCTTGTGATTACTAATACTCTCTATAGTACGTGGAAAAGAGGTGGGCATGGTGCCACATGTCACTTCATTTATGTAAGACACAAACTTTCAGACTCCAATGCATTTCCAAAGACTGAATACAAATATTGGTTGTGAAAAATCTTATATAGTTTTTGTTATTTTAATCCTCACAAATATGATTTCAACACAGAATAAGAAAAATATAATCAAACATTTACATTTCTTTACTTTGTTTGGTCACTCTTGCTCTATTTATTGCATAGTTTTGAATGTATTTTGTTTTATTCTTCTACTATACAGCTTTTTTGGGTATTCTAGCATTAGGCTGGCCATAGATAAATCAAAATCAACGGGTACCGCCCAAATACTTGGATAGAAGTTGATCTAATGACTGACTTCTGTCGTAAAGGACTGTTGGAAAATTTGAATTCGAAAAGCGGCTGTAGCCAATCAGCTGCAGCGCAGATCGGTGTAATCTGCCAGCAGAGATGCCCCCCGCTGTCAGAATACAATAGCTCATTGGGGGAGATTCCGCCATCCACCTCACTTGTGAGGATGGGGTAAATGACTTGGTTTCTTTCAGGCAACCCGCTGGCTAATAGAAAAAAAAAAGATCTATCTATGGCTAGCCTTACAAATATGTATTCATTAAATACATGTGTTCTAATATCTATTGTATCTGTTTTTACTGTATTACTTTTGTTGTTAATAATAACTTGCCCTATCTGAATTTATTGGTCTATAGTGGTTTAGGATGTTATACTGTATTTATTTTTATGTTTATATTGATGTGATCTATCTGAAAAGTAAAACTATTCAGAGATGTGGTAAGTCAGAGGGGTGTCACTATACTGTGTGGTAGGTTCTGCCCTTATCTGCTCCCTTTTGGCCTGGTAAATATACCTTTTAAAGCATTTTGTTATATCTGTTTAATAGGTTCCAAAATGTCCCTGCTGAAATCACATGCTGTACTGAAGAACTGAAACCACAAGTAATGTTGTCAGCCATGTCCAGTTCACCTTAGGGAACTACAGAACTTCTCCCCTCCCCAATATTATGTAGAGGAGGGAGGTGTTACATACATAGTTACATAGTAGGTGAGGTTGAATAAAGACAATAGTCCATCCAGTTCAACCTGTGTAGGTGTGTGTGGCTGTAATCATCTCACATAGCCCTGAATGTTCTGATCCTTGAGATGTACGTCTAAGAGTCTTTTGAAAGCCACCATACTTCCCGCAGAAACCACCTCTTGTGGTAGAGAATTCCACAATCTTGTAGCCCTAACAGTAAAGAACCCCCCACGTTGCCTGAGGTTAAAACGCTTCTCCTCTAATCGCATTGTATGCCCTCGAGTCCTCATGCAATCCCTGTTCTGCAGTCCAAACCAGGAAAGCAGCCCAGGATGACAATGCTGCCCCTTCACAAATACAGTACAATGAATATACAGTAAAGTTTCACATGGACAGTGAATATACAGTACATGTATAAATATGTAAAATAGTAAAATATGCATAAAGAACACAGTGAATATTGGTCCCGAGGAGCCTGTACTCATATAAACACAGCTTCTTGTTTAGGAAAATACATTGTACACGCATGCTCAGGTAACACCCAAAGCATCACAAGTACAGGCCATTCACTTCTATGGCCAGCTGTACAGTCTACCTGCAGCTCTCTGGGTGCAAGAAAATTCCTTTTTTTTTTAACAGTAGGCATATATTATGCATGAGGCCTACAAGTTAGAAGTTCAGGAAATATTTTAGGCTACATTCATACTTTGGCACTGTGTTGTGATGTGTTACCGCACACGTGTTAGGTGCTATGCGCTAAAAAATATCACTCATTTTGAATGTGCAGCCAATGCACTCTAAAATAGGCAAAAACTTACATAACCCCTTTTTAGCAATACAGTGCACCAAAACGCACAACACATTGCTCACTACTTTATTAGTTCTCTGAAGTGAATTGCTGTACATTGTGGAAATATGCAGTAAAGCATATATTTTACTGCTCCTTACTGCAACACACAGATCTGAATGTGCCTTTAAGAGCTTCATTTTAGCATTAAGCTAAATAAAGGAAGCAGTAAGCCCCCCCTCACATATGTCTTGTACATTGCAGTGCGTCACCACACACACATTAGAGACACTGGAGTTGATTTACTAAAACTGGACGATGAAAATCTGGTGCACCTCTGCAAAGAATCCATTCAGCTTCCATGTTTTTGTGTCAAATTACCCAACTGAACAAATTAATTGAACAAGCTGAAGTTAGAAACTGAATAGCTAGCGTGCGCAGCTGCACCAGTTTTACACACTCCAGCGTTTGGAAATCAACCCTACTGTCACTTTTCCCATAAGCCCCGGCTCACACCAGTGCAGCTTTGAAATCACACTACTTCATCTCGTTTCAAAGCCGCACTTCAGTTTTGCACTACCAGTTTTATTGCGGCTTCATTTCATTTAACAGAAGTCTATTCAAGTCGCAATGAAGTTGGTAAAAAAAAAGTGCAAGAACCATCTTCAAAATCGCTGCAGCAGCAGTATGAATGGTTCCATTGCCGGCAATAGGGTGCAACTTGTCATGCGATCTGTAACAGTCACATCGCATGACAAGTCACACTGATGTGAACAGGGGCTGAAGGTGAAAACTGGGTGGCAGGGCCCAGCAGCAAAAGGGGTAAGGCCTCCTCCAAGCATGTTTAAAGGATTTTTGTTGCCCTCAAAGTGTATTTCCAATCGACATCACTTGTCAAATAGGAAATCTGTATATTCCTCCCATACCAGCACCAAAATTATATCTGCCTTTTTAAGCGATTTTCAAATTTTGACAAGAAAATACATTATCAACAGAGTTAGTGTGATGATTTCTTCCAAATTCAGATATGCTTGCTGGGCCTTGCTTACAAGAGGGCAAGCATGACAGCTAGAAAACTAGCATTTGCAGAGTGAGAAGTAACGAGGCCGTTTTAATGTCTCTATCAGGAAAAGTTTTCTTAGAATGTTGTACTTTTGGGTAAAAAAAGTGCTTAAAGCAAGCGTAAACCACAGTTTAAAAACAAAAAATTTTAAAAACCAATTTTAAAAACCTGCAAGACAATGATATATTGTGTTAGTATGCACCTCATACTAGCAAATTATGAATTACTTACCTAAAAAGAAGCCCTCCAGCAGCATGCTGTCACCGATGCCAGGGCTTCCATCTTCACCTGATCTTCCTTCGGGGTTCCCATGCTACGGCCGTTTGATTGGCCAAGCTGCAATGATGTCACTCCCATGCATACGTGTGGGAGTCTTGGGCGCAGCATGGAGCTCTGAAGGGATGGCATAGGTCACCGGCTGCATGCAGTTCTATTATCTCCTAAACAGTGCAAGTTTAAGAGATATTCACGTACCTACAGGTAAGCCTTATCATAGACTTACCCAGGGCTGCTGTTAGAAATCACGGGGGCCCCGTCGTACAGCCTACCTGGCAGCCCCCCCCCCCCCCCCAAATATATCAGGACAATATTTTCATTAAAAATACAGTAAAATCATTATTACCGGACACAAACATAATAGAAAACCTGTGTGAATTAGCCCTTTTTAATTGTTTCTTACATTTAAATTATATATATTTTTTTAAATGTTAAAAATTTTTATAATTATTTTATTGTACAATTTTTTTAAAATATTTATTACAATGTTTAATTATTATTATTTTTTTTATTATATATATTGTTATTTTTTTACAGGACAGGGAAGCTTCCTTCTGTAATTGCCCCTCTGCCCGACTGCACGGATTTCCCGTGCTGTTGGGGCCCCCCCTATGTGCCCGGGCCCCATACAGGAGTACTGGTGGTCCCCCCCCCCCCCCCTATTAGCGGCCCTGGGCTTACCTGTAGATACAAGTAAAAAAAAGATGGGTATTGCAGTATGACTTTGTCTTTTAAGACAATATAAAATGTATTTGGATGGGATTCACCAAATAAGCATACTTTAAAATTATACTGAAATGCAGATCCTTAATCCAGAATTATTCTAATCTTACAAAGTTTTCCATTGTGTTTTAACATTGTGTGAAACAGGTAGCAGTTCTTTAGGTAGACTTCAGATAGACTTCCCAGCTCGTAGCTAGACCGATGTCTCTGTTTTGGCCTCCTGCATCAACAAGGAGGCAGATCTCGACACTCCTACAAACTCACCAATGATCTTTTACTCTGGAATCAATGAATTGCGCTATTAAACACAGCAGCACAAGCTCTGCATTCATTCTGAGCTTCAGGTTGCCAGAGAAAACAAACCATAGAGAGAGCTAAAAATATTGTTTACAGGGCCTGTACTGACTGTTCCAATCTACAAATTATGTGAGGCCAAGTAAGGTGCAAAAAGTTTAGAGGTCATTTCTTGTCACTGTCCTGGAGGCATTTTAGCCTAATACCATTCCATGTGTTACACAACACTTAAATAAGAGCTTGTTTCTTGGAAAAAAAAGTAAAAGTTGAAAAAAGTACTTTTTCGGCAAGGGGCACTGATTTATGCAGATTACTCTGTAAACACATATTTTGAATTGACACCCTGATCAAACCAATAAAGGGAACGACATTTAAGGGTTTAGCTCTACAGCTAAGTACACTGATATGTTTGAAGATCTACTGTGACAAAAATGCTGCCAGATTTGAGATTATTTTCCGAAATAGTAAATGTCAGTGGGGAAGAAGCAAACTTTTGAAGAAGTTTGAGGCAGCAACTGGAAAATATGTTTGCCTGGTAACACAGATTAGGCTCCCACCACTCTAAGAGCTGCTCATATTTCTTTAGTAACACGCTGCCAGCTTAGAAAATTCACTGTTGTTCATTTCAAGCTGTGCCGTGCAGGTGTAGCCAATGTTTCAGAAACCCACAGGAAAGCAACTGGGCTGCATTGCTATGAAAAAGGCTGAGCGGCTCCGATTAGTGGGACCTCCAGCAGTGCTGGTAAAACAGCTAATGCATGAGACCTCTGCTGAGCAGCAATTAGAGTTAAGGGGTATATGTAAATAGTTTTCTACTTATAGCCCGAAAGTGGGAAAGCAGATTAGGAAATATTACCTACCTACAAAAAGTCAATACAAATAGTCAAATACTAAAATTTCAGTTGGTATAAATTGCATAATTTAAGAATTTGGCGGTCTGGAGACATAAACCACATACCAGGCAAGAGCGGGTAACAGCATAGTCGGCATGCATAATTTGGTGGGCTGGAGAATTAAAGTAGATATAAGGTAAGAGTCATCAACAGGAGAACAGTGAGTGAGGACCTACAAAAAGTCAATACAAATAGTCAAATACTAAAATTTTAGTTGGTATAAATTGCATAATTTGAGAATTTGGCGGTCTGAAGACATGAACCACATACCGGGCAAGAGCGGGTAACAGCAGGATAGTCGGCATGCATAATATGGTGGGCTGGAGAATTAAAGTAGATATAAGGTAAGAGTCATCAACAGGAGAACAGTGAGTGAGGACATCTTAAAAGCCATGTGACAAATATAAAGACAGTAGCTGTGACAGCAAAACACGTTGACCTGGTTGGTTTCCAACAGGCTGTATCACCCTTCGGACTCCTACGTCAGTCAGATAAAGAGATCCAACTCAGTAGAGTTTGAAAAGCTATGCACATTTAAGGCACATTTTAAGACCCTGTTACCTTACTTACAATGACCCTGTTGCTACCATACTGTAAAAAGATATGAAACACAAAAAGCTGGTAAAATATAGGGGTACATGTAAATGGTTTTCTACTTATAGCCCGAAAAGTGGGAAAGCAGATTAGGAAATATTACCTACCTACAAAAAAGTCAATACAAATAGTCAAATACAAAAATTTCAGTTGGTATAAATTGCATAATTTAAGAATTAGGCGGTCTGGAGACATAAACCGCATACCAGGCAAGAGCGGGTAACAGCAGGATAGTCGGTATGTATAATTTGGTGGGCTGGAGAATTAAAGTAGATAGTAGTAGTAAGAATCAACAACAGGAGAACAGTGAGTGGGGACATCTTAAAAGCCATGTGACCTATATAAAGACAGCAGCTGTGACAGCAGAACACGTTGACCTGGTTGGTTTCCAACAGGCTTTATCACCCTTTCGGACTCCTACATCAGTCAGGTGAAGAGATCCAAATCAGTTGAGTTTGAAAAGCTATGCACATTTTAGGCACATTTTAAGACCCTGTTACCACCATACTGTAAAACGATATGAAACACAAGCAGCAGGTAAAAAAATAGGTTTAATACTTACCTTTTTGTTAATAATATACAGGATTTATATAGTACAGCAGTTTGTGCAGCGCTTTACACCATTAGGGCAAACTACAGTTACTATACAATTCAACACAGGAGGAATCAGAGGGCCCTGCTTGTTTACAATGTACAAATTACAATCTCGCTTAGGGTCCTTTCACACGATTTGCTCAGTGAGGATCGATTTTCTGATCCCCTCTGAGTGGGCAAAGGACAGCTCTGTCTCCGCTTACTTTGCAGAGACAGAGCTGTCAGATCCCTGCTCTCCTCTATGGGAGATCGGATGAAAACGGACCACCTGTCCATTTTCTTTCGATCTGATCCTCCAGACAGATGCAAAATAGGGTTTCTATCTGTCTGGATTTCACAGACCACTTTGGATTGGAGAGCAGCGGGTGTCAGCGGAGATGCCACCGCTGACATCCGCTGCTCCGTAGAGGTACATGGAGCGTCCGATCAGGTCGCCTGTCAGTTTTTCAGGGAAAGCCCGCGTGAAAGGGGCCTTACAATCTAAAAGAGAGGGTCTAGTAACATAAAAGGTAATAACTGTGAGGGACGAGAAAATTAAAGGTTAAAAGAGAAAAGTGTTCAGGGAACACCTAAAAGTGGATAGAGTAGGGGATAGAAGAACAGATTGGGGTAGGGAATTCCAAAGGATGGGAGAGGCTGAGGAGAAGTCCTGGAGGTGATCATGGAAGGAGATGACAAGGGAACTAGAGAGAGCAGGAAGTCCTGGGAGGAATGACTTTTCTTTTGGCAGAAAGGGAATCCTAGTTCCTATATTTCCTTTATTTCTTTATTTCCTTTTTGTTCCATTCATTCTTTATTTCCTCTTTTTTTTCCTATATTTGTAAAGGGATTCAAATCTACCATTCGCTTGAAGAACTACCGGCTTCACTGTATCCACCACTTCAAGAAGTGTTTGATATCTGGGGGGAGATTTACTATAAATGGTGCACTCAGAACCTCGGTGCAGCTGTGCATGTTAACCAATCAGCTTATAACTTCAGCTTGTTCAATTAGGCTTTAACAATAAATCCTAGAAGCTGATTGGTTTCTATGCAGAGCTGCACCAGCTTTTGCATCATGCAGTTTTAGTAAATAACCCCCCTGGTCCTCTAGTGGGTGCTGTTGTTCCTCCCTCTGGCCACTACATAGCTAAAGTGACCTGTAGTGATGTAGCTACCATTGGAAGGAACTACAGAGTGCAGCAGAGAACCAGGTATCTGACACTCCTGAAAGTGTCAGATACTGGCGGTGCCCTTACTTCTTCACGGGAATGAAGATTTGACTCTCTGCCCAGTAGATAGGTGAAAATGATACCTCTTTTTTTTTTTTTACAGGCTGCTTGCAACCTATTTTTTTTTTTACAGTAATGTCATTTTAATATATATATATATATATATATATATATATATATATACATTATATTACCGAAAGTATCGGGGCACCTGCCTTTATATGAACTTTAATGGCATCCCAGTCTTAGTCCGTAGGGTTCAATATTGAGTTGGCCCACCCTTTGCAGCTATAACAGCTTCAACTCTTCTGGGAAGGCTGTCCACAAGGTTTAGGAGTGTGTCTATGGAAATGTTTCACCATTCTTCCAGAAGTGCATTTGTGAGGTCAGACGCTGATGTGGACGAGAAGGCCTGGCTCGCAGTCTCTGCTTTAATGCATCCCAAAGGTGTTCTATCGGGTTGACGTCAGGATTCTGTGCAGGCCATTCAAATTCCTCCACCCCAAACTCACTCACCCATGTCTTTATGAACTTTGTTTGTGCACTGGTGTGTAGTCATGTTAGAACACAAAAGGGACCAAAAGGTTCCTACAAAGTTGGGAGCATGAAATTGTCCAAAGTGTCTTGGTATGCTGAAGCCTTAGGAGTTCCCTTCACTGGAACTAAGGGGCCAAGCCCAACCCCTGAAAAACAACCCCTCACCATAATCCCCTCCTCCAGAAAATGATTTGGACCATTGCACAAACCAAGGTCCATAAAGACATGGGTGAGTGAGTTTGGGGTGGAGGAATTTGAATGGCCTGCACAGAATCCTGACGTCAACCCAATAGAACACCTTTGGGATGAATTAGAGTGGAGACTGCGATCCAAGCCTTCTTGTCCACATCAGAGCCTGACACCACAAATGCACTTCTGGAAGAATGGTGTAACATTCCCATAGACACACTCCTAAACCTTGTTGACAGCCTTCCCATAAGAGTTGAAGCTGTTATAGCTGCAAAGGGTAGGCCAACTCAATATTGAACCCTAAGGACTAAGACTGGGATGCCATTAAAGTTCATGTGCGTGTAAAAGCAGGCGTCCCAATACTTTTGGTAATATTGTGTGTGTGTGTGTGTGTGTGTGTGTGTGTGTGTGTGTGTGTGTGTGTGTGTGTGTGTGTGTGTGTGTGTGTATATATATAGTATATACTGTATGGTATTTCAATTAAGCAACTCTTTGCTGCACAGTCATCATCCAGAATTCTGCCAGTTCTAATTTCCTTTCCTTTTTCTTTTTTTTGCTAAATAAGCTGCACACATATAACTCATGAAATATCAAGTTATATAAATAAAGCATTGCTGACAACCCTTTAGATCAGAGTGTTCATTAGACTATGTTAGGATTGCCAGGAAGGAATGAGCAAGGCATGAATATCTAAAGGGATGCTGTGGTAACGTCAATACAATACTGAAAAACCTTTTTCTGTCTGAATTCCAGGAAGATATAGAAAAACACAAATTTGTTGCAGTTATGTATTGAATTTAATGATTTTTGAATGTAACTAGTTTAGGTATTATTATTATATAGGATTTTTTTTGTATAGTGCCGACAGTTTACGCAGCGCTTTACAACTTGAGGGTAGACAATACACTTTACTACAGTATCCATACTAACTCACCCTTACAGAGTGTGGTGTCCCATTGCCAACATCCCAATATTCATGTAAATAGACAGAATCCCCCTAAAGCACAGGTGTCAAACACAAGGCCCGCGGGCCGATTGCAGCCCCCCAGGCCATTTCATGTGGCCCTCGCACCTCTCATGCAGCTGTGGCAGCCCCCTTGTCTCTGCCCCCACCTTTTCTCTGTAGTCGGTAGCAGAGGGAACAGAACTCCGTCTTTGCCCCCCTCCTCCTCAGCAGTCCGCATCATAGAGGAGGGCAGAACTCCTCCTACAGATCCTGCACCTCTCTGTGCAGCCGCAACACCACCTTGTATCTGCCTCCCCTGGTCTCAGCATTCAGCAGACTCTGGAAGCTGACTCCAGCCCTTCTCTGGTTCTTCTCCAGACCCTGCACTTCTTCCCAGATCCACCCTCTGGTAAGGGGGTGCATTTTGATGTAAGGGGGCGTGGGGTGCTCTGGACATCTAATCTTACAGATATAACCGGCCCTTTGAGGGAAACCATAATGCTGATGCGGCCCGTGATGGAAGTGGAGTTTGATACCCCTGCCCTAAAGGATTGTGGGACTTTGAGGCAATGAGAACATGACATGAGTAAAAATATAATGTTTAATAATTTATTTAAAAAACATTGGACATGATAAACGTACATTTAAAAGCAAAAGAGAGGTATCGCAATAATCTTCACATAGAGATATGTAACATAGATAGACTATAACATGACAATTGTTGCATGTATTTCCATTGCACCCAACGCGTTTCAGGAAAACCCTTCGTCAGGAATGTAGATGTAGGAAAATACTACATATCATAGTATTTAGGCCGCATTTTAGAGAGGACATATGACTTCCAGTCATTGACTTTTGTCAAAAACTCAGCTGTTTTTTTGCTCAATATAGGTTGACACTACTACAATGTGATAGCAGACCACAATTTGTTACATCATACCGTATTGATCACCATCTGGGATTTTTTGCACTCCTTCCACCCCCCCCCCCATATTTGCGGGAGGCTTGGGGTTTGTTCCCCTCTTCCTCCTCTCCATATTCAGTGGCCTATTTGATGAGGGATCTCTATAGAGAAAACTGGAACCAGCATCTTCTCCTTTCCCTCTCTCTTCTCTTCCACGTGTCTTCTTCCACTGGATTCCATCTGGTGTGTTTTTCTCTCAATGCAATAATGGATTCTTCTATGTGAAATACTATGATATGTACAAGTATCTTCCTACATCTACACCCCTGACGAAGGATTTTCCTGAAACGCGTTGGATGTGTTGGAAATGCATGCAACAATTGTCATGTTATAGTCTATCTATGTTACACATCTCTATGTGAAGATTATTGTGATACCTCTCTTTTGTTTTTAGATGTACGTTTATCATTTCCAATGTTTTTAAGTGAATTATTAAATATTATATTTTCACTCATGTCATGTTCTCCTTGCCTCAAAGTCCCACAATCCTTTAGGGGGATTCTGTCTATTTACTTTACTACATTAGGAATCAGAGGGCCCTGTCTATTTACTTTACTACAGTAGGAATCAGAGGGCCCTGTCTATTTACTTTACTACAGTAGGAATCAGAGGGCCCTGTCTATTTACTTTACTACAGTAGGAATCAGAGGGCCCTGCTCGTTAGAGCTTACAATCTAAGGTATCCACATCAATGTTGACATGAGGTTCCTGTCATCTATTTCCTGGCTGCACGCAGTTACATATCCTTTGACAGGTAAAACAGTTCTCATATTTGTAATGGAACTGTCTATTCAGCTGCTTGCCAGGAGTTAATCTCTAAGATAGGCATTAGAGGATATCAGAATTCATGACCTGATACTGGGGGCACCTATTAGCAAGTTTACAAGGTGGCTTGTCATCTCCCGCTCACAACAGTTATAATTATCCTAGCTATAAGGAGGATTTGCCCTTTCCACTGACTGCCTTGTTCCCGTTCAAAGTTTTAAACCTGACATGGGCCTTGTCTGATGCTGGAAACAATGCCACCACCACACCATGTATATGCAAAGTATACCAGCTGAGGATAAACCTTGTAACCGCTGGGGCTCCCTCCTATGGAAACCTAAGACTTCACACCCATATGGGGTTTTGAGTTTGTTTACAGTAAAGCCTGGTACATACCAGTTCAACACGGAAAAAAAACTGCCAGCTTCGGTCGGAGCCGCTGTACTAAGGATCTGACGTTAGTACAGCAATCTCCCCTGAAGCTGTTGTGTTCTGACAGGGGGGTTTTCCAGCATACTTGTCCGACAGAAGCCGGCCAATTACCTGCCATTACCACAGGCCCAATGTCGGACGGTTTTTAGTGAAGCGGCCAATGTCATCTAATGTTCGGCCTGTGTGTACTAGACTCAATACTGGCTTTGTATACATTTTATCATGTTAATGAAGTCTACTTTAGTACTTTAAACTGAACACTGGAAGTAAGATTTTCTATCCATTTTCTGTTTGATTAGTTGGTTTCCTCTGAACCATCTCCACACTTACTATATCCTTTTAAGATGTGGTGCCAGATAAATTAGCACATATTTTTTTTATGTGGTCCTAAAAGTGGTTTTAACTTTGTATGTTTTATCTCCCTGGTTCTATAACCAAAGCTTGTGTGTACTTTTGCAGCTGTTGAGTGGCAATATTTAGCCTAAGGCCCTTTTCACACAAGCTGAATCTGAACAGATGCCCCATGCATCTCTATGGGGCATCGGATGTCAGCAGAGACATGTCCGCTGACATCCGATCCGATCCGTCAAATTCGGATGGATGGAAACCCTATTTTCCATCCGTCTGGTGGATCGGATGAGAATGGACAAATGGTCCATTCTCATCCGATTCCCCCATAGAGAAGAATGGGGACCTGACAGCTGAGTCTCCGCACACAGCGCAGAGACACAGTTGCCATCCGCCTGCTCAGCGGGGGATCGGCGAATCGATCCCCCGCTGAGAAAAACGGAGTCCGCCGACGGACTTCCCTGTGTGAAAGGGGCCTAATGTTAACCATTATTCTTTATTTATCTATCTCTGTTTTGCCCAGCTGTATTTCCTATATTATATCCAAGGTAATTCTGTTCCATTGGCCTAGGTGCATATCCTCATATTTTTATTCATATTTATACTTGCGTATAACAGCAATAAAATTAATTCTCCATTTTAAAGTGGTTGTAAGGCTGAAGGTTTTTTTTTTATCTTCATGTATTTTATGCAAGAAGGTAAAAAACCTTCAGTGTGCAGCTCCCCCCTCAGTCCCCTATTACTTACCTAAGCCTGCTCCTGATCAAGCGATGTGGTTAATTTTTAATTAACTGATGAACTTGCAGTGTTCTAATGAGGAAATGCAGGGTTTGCATCCCTTTAGAAGTGATAAACTCTTTAGCAGAGCCAGCCCTACTATGGGTCCCTCTGGGTCCATTGAACCCAGGCAGCACTTGGAGAGAGATGGCAAATTGATTCCCAAGATTTTTTTCCAGCAGTTTTTGGTGTCATCTGTTTGCAATGCGTTACGAGCGACATTTCCCCATCTCATACATTCGCCCGTACTGCAAACTGATGAGTATGAGGAGGCAGAGCGTCTCCTCCAGGGAACATCCCTCACGTGATCGTGGTGTGCGCAATAACGTCAGTGCGCTCCATCCCACACAGGGCAGGCTGGATCTTTGGGGGCGGTGGCCACGGCAGATACAGGAGGACTGAGGACAGACAGCGGGTGTTTGGTGGACTGGTCCGGTGGTGAGTTATTGAAGAAGATAACACTATATATAATATTTTCTAAGTTCTATATTTTGGTGGGCTTGATTTTTTTGTAGGGGGGGGGGGGGATTTCATTCTTGGACCCAGGCAGCACAATGTCTTGGACCAGCCCTGCTCTTTAGGAATATCTCACAAAAAAATGTAATGTGTGCTGCAGAGGATGCCTAAAAGAAGACTTCTGGGAAAATCAGTAAGCCATTCACACAGGCAGAAAATGAAATGGGTGTTCAACTCCAGGTTGCCATATTGCATTTAAGTTTACTGAAAATTACAGCACTATATTTTGAAAAGGAGAAACAAATTTAATAACTTTCAAGTACAATATGGCTTATTTAGCAATTACATATTCTATATTGATATTTGTATTTGCTTGCAAACAGATTGATCCCAAACCTCCTCTTCTGGGGGACCATGCTAATTGAAAAATGAAAGATCAGGAATATGAAATGTTGGGGTAACAAACAAACACTTTAAGGGTAAAAATATCTAGAATGTAGAACCATGTTCAATCCCCTGGGTTCAGACCCATGCTTATAGAAAAAGTATACATATGCAGTAGGGCAATTCACAGCCTTTTTTATATTATAACACATCCCATCCTTTAACCACCTTATTGTTCTCCCTGCATGCTTTTTTTCTACAGGTACATCCTAATAAATATACAACCCCTTTTCTCAAACGTGATATACATGAAATAATCTTATTTTACATAATCAGTTATAGCTTTAAGCACCTTTCTATTTTTGTTGTTACCACATCCTACACGTGTTTGTCATGAATAGACCTTTCTAACCCTCCCTCTTCCGTTTTTAGGAGTATCTATTGATTTTGGCACTTCTTTGTCTTTTGGGTTAGGTTCTTTACTATACATGATAACTGGATCCTCTGGTATTTCATGCTTTAGTGTACAATCCACTTTCTATGTCATCTTTTTTTTTTTTTTTTTTTTTCTTCACTCTTTTCAACTGCCATTGTCGCATCCCAAATTTCAAGTAAATCCATATTCATTTTTTTTTTTTTCTATTTCTTTTGATTGTCATAAACCTTAGCCAAAAATCTATCCTGCAGCTTGTTTTTCATATTTATTAGTGTAGAGTTCTTATTAAAGCCCCGTACACATGAGTGGAAATTCGGCCGGGAATTTTCGTCCGACGACCGATCTGACGATTTTCGGCTTGTTAGTATGATGCTTCTGACAACCGACTCCGACTTTTCGGCCGAAAAAATCCTGGTGTGCATGCTATAAAATTTTTGTTGTCCGTCAAAACACGTCCGATTTTCGTCTCATTAGTACAGATTTCGATGGGGAAAAATCTTATGAGCAAGACTAGGCATGCTCAGAGATGAAAGAACACATAGAAAACAATCCAACACATGACATCACTTCTGAAGTAGAATTCTGTCATGCGGGAAAATTCGTGTCTAGTCTAGAGCACGTTCCAACCAACAGACACCACTCTGGACAAAAGACGGACGACCGGTCGGCGGAAATTCGTTGCGTGTGTACGAGGCTTAACAATTGTCATCTGGCTTAACCGTGTCAAACTGGCGGCCCTCCAGCTGTAGCGGAACTACAAGTCCCACGAGGCATTGCAAGGCTGATAGTTACAAGCATGACTGCCACAGGCAGAGGCATGATGGAACTTGTAGTTCTGCAACAGCTGGAGGGCCGCCAGTTTTGACACCCCCTAGCTGCTTTGAAAAATGCTAATTTTTCTTAGAAATATATGAATTGTTTTCATGCCCTTAAAACAACAATTGGGTTACTCCTTTAATTATTGTTTAACTCCAAATCTAAAAATTGTAGATCACTGCTCCCATAAATATATGTAATATAAATTTCCCAATTGTTGGCATTTCAATTCTCTGATTTTTTCCATCCCCTTTTCAATAAAAAAAAAAAAATCAATTGCCAATTTAAGGTCTCCAATACATAAAGTGACTCTGTCCTGAGAGAAGTGTGGGGGCTGCCTGCCATTGCTAGTTGCCTGGCTGTGTCTTTTAGTAACTTCAGCATCGGTATGACAACCAGGGAACCAAGGTTCCAAAAGGGCAATGGCAGCCTCTATTATCGCTCATGTCAGAGTCCTTTTAAGTGAAGGGTGCACAACTTTAAATTCATGTTCCCTAAGGTGCCATAAATGTTTTAGCCATACCTGGTGTAAACTTTGCTCTTCTGGCATTTCCCTTCAAAAATAACCCCCTCCATTCCAAAAATACTTGTGAGCAGTGGCGGCCCATCCATTTTGGGTGCAGGGGCACCACCCCCCTATCCATGCGTCCAGCCCCCTAATCTACATGCAGGGCGCCGGACGCATGGATTCCAATGGGGTTTTTTTTAAGCCCGTGATTAGAGCCAGAGGCTCTGCGCCCTGAGCCCCCCCCCCCCCGGTTTGTGACAATAGCGAATGAATATTCGCTATTATCACACTGATTCTCCTCCCAGCCAATCAGGAAGCAGGTCCTGAGACCCATTTCATGATTGGCCGAAAGGAGAAGCCATGCTCTTGGCCCGAGGAGGGAGGAGCCGCCGCTGTTGCCGGGGGAAGCCGCCGCCGCTGCCTGCCCGCCACTGTCTGCCCGCCACGTCAGTCCAGGGTGAGTGAGCCTGGGGCGGTGGTATGGTGTGCGGGCTGGAGCTGGTGTGGTCGGGGGTGGTGGAATGGTGTGCGGGCTGGAGCTGGTGTGGTCGGGGGGGTATGGTGTGGTGCGTCTGCTGCAACCCCCCCCCCAGCCCATGGAGAACCAGCCACCACTGGTTGTAAATTAACATGTATATTGGATAGATACCTCTATCTAAAAATGTTTCATCCTCAGAAAAAAAAAAGTATAGTTTTTACCAGTTTATTATCTAGGACTATTATTACATACAGAAATACTATATTGCGGTTACTGCGGTTTATATACCAATGTAGCAGAGCCTCAACTTAGTAAATAAGGTTAAAGTATATGTAAACCCTCACCTTGTAAACAACCCATTCAGTTTAAATTATAAATGAAAGAAAAATCATTTGTGTATACTCATAAAAAACATTATGATTACCCTTTTTTCCAGTTTTATAAGTGATCACATACCCTCTAAACTCATTATGCAGCTGAGAACAGAGAGCTGGAGAAGGAAAAACAGCAGCACACTGATCTTCCTAATGAATGGCTGTGCAGGGGGAGTGTGTCAGGACAAGTCTGATCATTGAAGGGGTTCTCAGCACAAGTAGAAAACTGACCATGCCTGTTGTGGTCAGTTTTTAATAGGAAAGCTCAGTAACTGTCAGGAACACCAGGGATTTCACACAAAGGAAGCAATAAAAATAGAACAGGATACTTTTTCATACAAGTACATGGTATAGCAGGCACATTTTAGGAATATAAAATGTTGACTTTACATATTTGTTAGGCTGTGTTCACTTTAAAAACCAAGTTACGTGCAAGAGAATTTTTAAAATGTAGGAATTTTATTTGCACACCTTCACCCCCTTCACTAAGAAAAGTGAATATGCTCTCTTTTTTGAGAAAATTAACTCTAATGCGTTTTACCAAATTGCCTGTCAAAACAACCCAGTATTAGAGTGGGGCAAGGAGTATTGAAAGATGCTCTTCTTCACACCAGTCATTTTAATGATAGAGTAACTTTAAAATTCTTTGAGTGAGGGAGGATGCAGCGTGGTGCGGCCACAGTAACTCACACACAGTCCAGTTGCAATAGAAAAAACTTATTGTAGTCAGAATATAACAATTCACATCAAGCCCGGGAGAAGGCAGCGGACGCGTGAACAATAATATAAAACTATGGAAATCAGCGCAACCAATAATAAAACCTAACTAATAAGAGAGGCAGCAACCACTAATTATGCTTTCACTGCATACAATAGGTAAAAAATCAAAATGACAACAGTGCTGCGCCAAAATACAAAATATGCAATAAATGAAATAATATAGATGCTAATGATGAATAAATAAAAAAAATCAACTAAAAAATTCATATAACAAACCGTGCAATATCAAAAAAGTTCATAAGGTGCAAAATAAACAAAATATATAATATGCAATAAGTGAACTAATATAAATGCAGATGGTGAATTAATAAAATCAGCTAAGAAAATGCATATCATTAAATGTGTATTATCAAAAAAAAAAAGTCCATAAAATGCAAAATAAGCAAATTGTGCAAAAGGGGCAAAACCAAGGTGCTTTCCGAGCTAGACAAGTAAAATGCTTGTGCTATCCTCCACCAGAAAAAATGGCCGCTCACCTCCCGTTCTGAACCCTGTTTTACCAGCGGGTCAGAACCAGCAATTCCCCACAGGGGATGAAAGTGATCCATATCCTTAAACTGAGGGAAGCCAAAGACAGATCTCTTTTCTTATGCTCTCTAATTCCTTGGTGTGGATGTAGGGAAAATAATAACAAGATCTAGTGCTTTCCGTTTATAAAATTTATTGACCAAAGTATAACAGAAATGCACCTAAATAAAAAGCACATGAGCTGTGTGGGCTGGAATAGCGAAAAGAGACTGGGTGTCCGTGAGGTGCATCGGATGTAAGGCTCCGCCCCCTATACGCATTGCGTCACACTTTGACTTCTTCAGCTGATCTGACAGTGTTTGTTATGTCAGAACCCAAGTGGGGAGGTTTCCAGGAGCAGAGCCCTAGTCTTTCCCTACTTGTCTAGAACCTTTCCCTGCCGCTATTACTGTCCCTGACAGAAAAAGTGACCTGTCCCTACACTAGCCACACACTAAATGCGCACCAAACTCGGAAGCCAGGGTCTTAAATAGACTCTCCTTGACCCAAGATGGCTGCCAGAGTCACACGGGCTGTCAGCATCCAAATGGATCATTACACCACTGACTTAGGAAACCACAGAGGAACCATTGTACTATATACGTGGATAAACAGCATTGTCACCCTAGAGCAGAAAGTGTGTTACGACTACAGAATTAAGAGAATATAAAATTAGAAACATTTTTAAAAGGTTAAAAACTACACAGCTGTCCTGCATAAGCCCACGGATGCAGAGTGCTTACTTGGTTCTGCTGAATATAATATGCATTTAGCAACATTAAACATAAAACAGAGCATGTATATCTCATCTGCGCAAAGGTGCTAAGGTATGGAGCCCTATAAATATCTTCTTCCTATCAGTATAGTTACATAGTTAGTCTGGCTGAAAAAAGGCACAAGCCCATCTAGTTCGACCAATAAAAGGGGAAAAAAATTAAAAAATCAAAAGAAATACACTCCATGTGAGCTAGCTCCTTGATCCCCTGACTTCACTGGAGTGATCCCCCTTCCTGGGTCAGACCCTTTGGCAGGTCCCTCAGTACTGTCAGACACTGTTTTTCCTCTGCCAGCAGCTCCACCGTCAGTTACATTGGATCCTCTGCAGCTCAGCTCCACACCTGGTACACTAGGCCGACCGCCTAAGACCACCTTTCTCACACTCTGCAGAAGGAGAGACAGCCGTCCACCTCCTCCTGGGACTCTGCTTCCCGCCAAAGACGCCCTGTCACATGTCCCCTCCGCTTTTATGAGCAATCCCAGGATGCATTGCAAGAATGCCCTCCCACTGGGACTGCCATAAAAGCTAATGTGTCACTGGCTGGGTTTCCTCCACTGTCCAACAAGCTCCCTCATTGGATACACTGCTTCATTGGAGGACACTCCCTCAGACCCAGTGAATCACACCTGGAAACATGTGACAGGCAACCTAATAGATCAGGCTCCCCTGATAAGCAGAAGGAGCATTGATGCATTTACCTAGCACCTACCTAACTAGGAGGGTGCTACACATGGAAAGCCTTATTTGCTTAAGAGAGCAGTGTAATCTGTTATAAAGCTGTAAAATAAAAATCAGTAATAACTGTTTTACATTATGACCTTGCATAATGATGCCTGGTTTTTGTACTGTATTACTTAAAACATAAGCATTAGCCGTTTTCTTACTACTTTCAGGTTAAACGTTCTTCCTGTTGTGGAGTGTGCATGCCCATCCGCAATGCTATTCCAAATGGAATTATTTTTTCTTTTGAATATCTTTTTTTGCAATTTGTTTATGAGGCACTTCTGGTCTGGCTGCCTAGGCCATTTTGTCACAAGGCGATTCCCATGGACTCCTGGGATATCAGGTTCATCTATCCCAGGAGTCCATGGGAATTGCCTAATACTGAAACAGTATTGGCAGTGGCATTACTGCGTAGCTGGGAGATCAACAAGTGCATGCTGGGTAGCCAGCTGCACTGAATCCCCAAAAAAAAGACAAGCGGGCTTTAGATGCCTACAACCGCAATGGGCCCTGCCTGCTTCTGAGATCAAGTTAGGTTTTAATGATTTAAAACAAACAAGAAGGAACACATTATTGACAGTATCCAAATGTTAAAATAGAAGCGGTAACAATGCCGGGGGAGCATTTAGAAAAAGAATTGAATTTGGGGTCTGGAACTCTGCTTTAAAGTTATTGTAAAGTCTCATTTTTATTTTTAATAACAAACATGTTATACTTACCTCCTTTGTGCAGTTGGTTTTGCACAGAGCAGCCCGGATCCTCCTCTTCCCGGGTCCCTCGTTGCTTCTCCTGGCCCCTCCCTCCTGTTGAGTGCCCTCACAGCAAGTAGCTTGCTATGGGGGCACCCGAGCTGCAGTCCCGTGTGGCCATTCAGACATGGAGCTGCACTTCGGCCCCGCCTTCTCTCTCTCCTGCTTGGCTAACTGACTTTGATTGACAGCTGTGAAAGCCAATGGCGCAGCGGCTGTGTCTCAGCCAATCAGGAGAGAGAGTTCCGGACGGCCAAGGGACTAAAATTTTAAAATAGTGGTTATTTATTAACTCAATACTGTTTTTTTTTTTTATATTTGGCAGGGATTTTGTAAAATGTGCTGATAATAATGATTTTAGTGTATTTTTTAGCAAAAATATTGATTTGATAAGCATTAGCCCAAATATCATTGTGCCCTAACAATCAGTAGCACCTACTTTGTATTCTACTGGTCATGTGCTTTCAGAAAATATATGGTTTTGGGGGGTCTTTAACAAACTCTGAAAGCTGTAAGAGGAAAAATATAACAGCAGAGAAAAAATTGAAAAAATGGCCTGGCAGCTAAGTTTAAAAGTGAAGCACAGGGCCCGGCAGTGAAAGGGTTAATAATCAAGGGTTGACCAGCTCTTAACTGGGTGGTCAGTTGATGCAGTGAGTGTGTGGATTGAACGATTGCAAAGTATGGTTTGAAGATATCCTGTGGTGCCGTGATGTAAAGTGGTCTAAGTACTGCTGATCTTTGTTTTTGTTTTAGCTATGACATCATCTGTACAAAGCGTTTCTGCTTTTACTCAAGTAGTATGAATGGCAAAGCTTTCAGTGTTGAATGACTGGTTCTATTTAGCAAATTACAGGATAAAAAAACACTGCTCGAAAAAATTAAAGGAACACTTTTTAATCAGAGTATAGCATCAAGTCAATTAAACTCCTGGGATATTGATCTGATCAGTTAAGTACCAGAGGGGGTTGTTAATCAGTTTCAGTTGCTTTGGTGTTAATTAACAACAGGGGCACTAGATGGGCAACAATCCAAAACAGAATGGTATTACAGGTGGAGGCCACTGAAATGTTTCCCCTACCTTTCTGACTGTTTTACACTGGTTTATCATTTGGCTAGGGTCAGTGTCACTTCTTGTAGCATGAGGCGATACCTGGACCCCGTAGGGCAGGGGTGTCAACCTCAATTTAATCGAGGGCCGCATCAGCATTATTATTGCCCTCAAAAGGGCCAGTAAGGCTAGATGTCCAGAGCACCCCTACCCTTACATAAGACGTCAAGAGCCTCCCCACCATCAGAAATTGAGTCCTCCACCCTCCCTTACATCACCGTGCACCCCCTTATCTTGTGCTGCTGCTGGGAAGAAGCTGTAGGCATTGTGAAAAGCAAAAAGTACAGGGTCTGGAGGAGGACTAGAAGTAGGCTGGAGCTCTCCTGCAGCTGCAAGAGAGATGCAAGGGCCACATGAAATGGCCTTGAGGGCCTGATTCGGCCAGCGGGCCTTGTGTTTGACACCTGTGCCGTAGGGGTTGCACAGGCAGTCCAACTCCTCCAGGATGGCACATCAATACCTGCCATTGCCAGACGGTTTGCTGTGTCTCCCAGCACAGTCTCAAGAGCATGGAGGAGATTCCATGAGGCAGGCAGGTAATCTAGGAGAGCCGGTAAGAAAGTCCGTAACCCATCAGCAGGACCTGTATCTGCTCCTTTGTGCAAGGAGGAACAGGATGAGCACTGCCAGAGCCCTACAAAATGACGTCCAGCAGGCCACTGGTGTGAATGTCTCTGACCAAACAATCAGAAACAAACTTCATGAGGGTGGCCTGAGGGCCCAACATCCTCTAGCGGCCCTGTGCTCACTGCACGTCACCGTGGAGCTCGATTGGCATTTGCCATTGAACACCAGAATTGGTAGGTCCACCACTGGCGCCCTGTGCTTTTTACAGATGAGAGCAGATTCACCCTTGAACACATGTGACAGGCCTGAAAGGGTTTGGAGAAGCTGTGGAGAACATTATCCTGCCTGTAAATCTGTTCAGCATGAGTGGTACGATGGTAGGTCAGTGATGGTCTGGGGAGGCATATCCATGGAGGGACACAGACCTCTACAGGCTAGACCAGTGATGGCGAACATTGGCACCCCAGATGTTTTAGAACTACATTTCCCATGATGCAGTGTAGTTGAGCATCATGGGAAATGTAGTTCCAAAACATCTGGGGTGCCAAGGTTCGCTATCACTGGGCTAGACAATGGCACCCTGACTGCCATTAGATATTGGGATTAAAATCTTTGAACCTATTGTCAGATCCTATGCTGGTACAGTGGGTCCTGGGTTCCTCCTGGTGCACGACAATGCCCAGCCTCATGTAGTGAGAGTATGCAGCCAGTTCCTGGAGGATGAAGGAATTGATACCATTGAATGGACCCCACGCTCACCTGACCTAAATCCGATAGAACACCTCTGGGACATTATGTTTCAGTCCATCTGACACTGCCAGGTTGAAACTCAGTCTGTTCAGGAGGTCAGTGATGCCCTGGTCTAGATCTGGGAGGAAATACCCCAGGACATCTGTCGTCTCATCAGGAGCATGCCCCGATGTTGTCAGGCATGCATACCAGCACGTGGGGCCATGCAAACTACTGAGTACTATTTTGAGTTGCTGCAATTAAATTTCAGCAAAATGGACTAGCCTGCTGCATCATTTTTTCACTTTGATTTTTTGGGTGTCTTTCAATTCAGCCCTCTGTAGATTGATCATTTTCATTTCTATCAAACAATGTGGCATCATTTCGTTCCTAACACATTACCCAATCCATATGAGTATATATAAATACAGCATGATATTTTTCCCCATTGAGATCTGATGTGTTTTCAAAGTGTTCCTTTAATTTTTTTTTGAGCAGTGTATAAACAAATGTGTGATTTCTGTATAGTTTTTTAGTATTTAACCCAGCACTCAGTGCTACTCTATTGTTACTCTAAAGGCTATCTTTGAGGCTTTCTTTTGACGTACAGAACATTGCTAAGTCAAAGCTGCATGACCTGACATTGTGTTTCCTTTCATCATCCACAGGGCATGAAGCCAGACAGCTTCTACAAAGTTAAAGTTCCTGAGCTCAAGGAGATCATTGAGGGCTGTATACGTATGAACAAAAATGAAAGGTAAAATAACCTCAAGCAGAGTGCTTACTTGTATAATCTGTAGAGAGGACAATAGTTGCTCCTAGATGGAAGAGGGATAGGGATGCTTGGTGCAAATAAAGTTTAAGCTCCTGTACCGGATTTAGCAAATATTTACATTTATACAATGTTACGGCAAGAACGTGTGTATGCTTTCTATCCATTTAAATATACTTTAATGGCCTTTAAACCCTGGATTGTCATCCTGTTTGTTATCAGTTTCATGTTTTAATAAACCCAAGCACATTGAGCTTTACCCATGTTCCTTTTAGAAAAATGTATTTCATGCAGGGCAGGATTTGTAGGGCTTTAGCATAAATGGCAGAAGAACTGCTAGAAGCTTGGAGATAGCCTTTTTTGCTGTATCTACAGTGCCTTAAAAAAGTATTCAAACCCTTTGAAATTTTCCATATTTTGTCATGTTACAACCAAAAACTTAAATGTATTTTATTGGGATTTTATGTGATAGACCAACACAAAGTGGCACATAATTGTGAAGTGAAAAGAAAATGATAAATGGTTTTTAAAGTGTTTTACAAATAAATATCTGAAAAGTGTGGCGTGCATTTGTATTCAGCACCCTTTACTCTGATACCCCTAACTACAATATTGTGGAACCAATTGCCTTCAAAAGTCACCTAATTAGTAAATAGAGCCCAACTGTGTGTAATTTAGTCTCAGTATAAATACAGCTGTTCTGTGAAGCCCTGTGAGGTTTGTTAAAGAACCTTAATGAACAAACAGCATCATGAAGTCCAACAAACACACCAGACAGGTCAGGAATAAAGTTGTCGCAAAGTTTAAAGCGGGGTTAGGTTATACAAATGTAGCACCCTCCTAGAGAGGTGCTAGGAGAGAGTATAGTTTTTGGGTCTTTCTGCTTACCAGAGAAATTGCCAGGTAAATTTAGATTTCTCTTTGCCTACCAGAGAGCAGGATCCATTGGTAGGGTCTGCTCATGGTGCTTAAGTGCAGCTCAGCTTGTCTGAAATGTTCCACACTGGTCAAATAGAGAGGCATATTGGACAGTGGGAGGAAACCTGACAAGTGAGGGCACAGGCATTGTTACAGTGCTGGGGAATGGCAGAGGAAAGTGCCTTGGTGCATGCTGGGTGACTGTATAAATCCCAAGGGCACATGTGCTTCGGCTGAAGAGCAGGGTCCCGGAGGGAGGGGGCGGCTGCCCCTCCTCTGTAGAAGCTGCCATGTGGCCTAGGGTAGTCGACCTGAGGGCCTGAAAGTCAGATAGGAGCTGGACCCAGACCAAAGGTCCTGCAGAGCTGACTTGAAGGGAGACAATAGAAAGGATCTGATTCTGCCTTCAGTGAGTACAGATCTGTGTCATGTGAGGGCCATCACTTCAGTGGAAGAGTCAGTGGACAGGTGTCAGTCAAGGAGATTCTAGAGAGTGTGTTGAGGATAAAGTAGTTGCATCAAGTCTGGTGCTGTAGAGAGAGCAAGACCTAATTCTTCCATACAAGCAGCAGTATGGTTAAAGCAGTTTCTCTGCTTCCACAAAAAACCTGGTGAGACTTGTCCTTATCTACTGTGAATAGTTCAGGATGGAGTATCCCACTATTCCCTTCTTCCATCCAAGTTCCACAATAAATATAAATCCAAATACCTTGGACTGTTTATTGAGTAACAAGCAAACGGGAGTAAGGATGGATGTGTGAAAAATCCCCTAGTGACTGTCTACAAGGGAACCAGAGGGAGGCCCAAGAAATCAAAACACAGCAAGCCCTACGGGGACAGTGCTACATTTGGGGGCATCTTCCAGGATTTTCCTCTTGAGTTACAGCAGTAGTTGCTATGGGCAATGACCGAATATATAACCAAGAAAAGCTATGCCTTCTTATGTAAAGTGCTGGAGTGTCAGCAAAGAAATTATGTGCTGTACTGTGGAAGAATGTAAGGTCTGCTTTACAGTGATCAGTGCAAGTGTGCTTTCAAGTTATGGCCAAGAACGCAGTAACCAGGGACGTGGGGATCGGCGTGTCAGGGGTTGTGTCAGTACAAGTGCTGTAGAAGGAAATGTCTCCCGTGCAGTCGGTAACAGCAGGACAGTTTTCAGCACCAGTGGGGGAGTTCGGTTGACATGTAAATGAAAAGGTGTAACTAGAGCTAAAGTAAAGACAGAAGAGGCAAATGTATGTGTCTGTGACAGGGAACACAATCTGCATTGCAGTACAATTCGTGCAGGCTGAGCAGTGTTATGGCTGCAGCAAAGGGGTTACTGAACCGCACAGGAGAGAACTCGCCAAAGAGATCTGCCTAGCAGGAGAGTCAACTAGTCTGAGGACATGGGCAGAGTCGCCATCCGCAGGTCGCCAATCTGAATGGAGGAAGGGAGCTGCAATCTCACTTCAGTTGTCGGGTGTAGCTGAGGAGAAGACACGTGTGTGGAGGAGCAAGATGGCGGATGCTGGAGTGAGCCGGAGAGTGTAGGTTATCCCACATGTTGGCGGAGAGCCTGAAGAGTGAACTGAGATGCAAAATACGACCCTGTTGGACACAGGAGGGTCGTATGATGATGTCCGATTGATGCCCAAAGAAAGTCTGAAACGGAGCATCTTGGACTGCTATGTGGCAGATACTTGAATGAATCCATGCGGCTGCAAGAGTGGGGCCAGTGTGGGCACTGCGGTGACATGTTGCTGAATTTGGAGCAGAGCGATTGCCTGCCCAGAAGACTATATGTGAACTGGGAGGTAGAAACCACCTCTGAACTGCTAACGACAGTAGTTGCTATTACCTTTGGGAGAGGATGGGGAGTGCCAAGAACACCTCTGGAGCCAGGACCAGTGGTGCAGACCCGTACAACCATCTGCCAAACCAGGGAAACCCATATTTTAGAGGTGCAATGCAAATAAGTCATTAGGGCCGAGCAGCAGCCACCAGGTACTTTAGTTGTGGTCGCAGCAACAAAAGGTCCAGCTCTTAAAGAGGCGGAGGGGCATCAATGGATCCAGAAGTTGAAGTCCTCCGGTTCGTCCAGTGAGGAGGAAGCAGGGATCATTGATGTGGGGTCTGGAAAAGGGAATTGGTGAATGGGGATCAGATGTGGAGACTAAGTGGAACTGGGGGAACTTAAAGAAGAAGTCCTTCAAGTTCCAGTTCACTTAGCGAAGAAACAGAAGCAGTGGTTGTTTGCATGAGGTGTGTGAGGAATCTCGGGTTCTGTGAGGCCTATGCCACAAGGGTCCCAAACTTACCCGCACCTATGCTCGGGCCAGAGCACAGAACAATGCTTATTCTACGCTGATCTCTAAAGTGGAGACCCCGTATGCCCTGCCTGGGAGAGGAGATAGACAGAATCTTCCCAGGTTTTCTCTTTTCCAACGACTCATTCAGAGGAAGGTGGCCATGGAATACGGATACGATTATCTATATGCTCCATGGGAGGTAATGGAGGAAATCGAATGCAAGAGGGAGGCTCGGTGTGAAGAAGCTGTCTGAGACTTTCTTTATGTCCCCAAGCGGCTTTGGAATCCGTCCAGGCCTCAGTTGTGGGAAACCCTTCTATCTTTCAAAGAAAATTGAAATGATTTTGGGGCGGTCAACATACATTGATCGAGTGGAAGTCAACCATCCAGATAAGAAAGATCAAGCTGTAGACCTCATCCTGACCATTACTACTGGGGTATGTCGAATTCTTGATCTAATTAAAAGAGTTGTATGTTACAAAGGGGCTGTTGAGCCCGAAGAATTACCACTGTTTAAATGTTGCTGTTGGGGCTAAAACCCCCTTTTCCCAAATCCCCCTTCCCTTTTGCCCTTGCAAATGAAGGAGGGAATCTCCAAAACTGCCATTGTTTCATCACCTCAGGGAAAAGAACTTCTGCCACAGAGGACTTCTCCTGGTAAAGCCAGGGGCTGCTACTTGAAGTGGATAAACCCCTAGTTCACAGAGACACTTTGTGAAGAGCCTTTGAGCCATGGGCCCTTACCATTCCTAAGGCAATATCTCCTCAAGGACACTGCGAAGATGCTTCATTTAAGGACACTTTGCAAAGAAACGTAATTGAAAGGACACTTTGTGAAGATTACTTTGGGCCAATGGACCAGTGTTATGTGAAAGAAAAATTTGTGTGAGTTGCTAACTTTTAGAAAAAAAAAGGGGGGAGTCGCTCATGGTCTCTTCAGAGAGAGGGGTGCCAGAGAGAAAGGACACCTTGAAGAGTTCTTACAGACACTCACAAGTAGCCAGCTATTGCTAAGGCTCCAGCAATGACAGCGTGCTGCCAGGAGAAGATGTGTTGCCTCAGTTTTGCAGAGGGAAGGACTCTGTGAACACCAATTGGATGGACTCCACACTTCTTCATCCTAACTTGTTCATCTTACTAGGATAGGAAAGGGTCAGTACCCTGATAATTGAGAAGGACTTTGCCTATTGCTGGTCATGTGGTTCCCGAATGGAACAAGTACAGAATATACTTAGCTAGTCAGTGTGGCAGGTTGTTTTGTTTGTCTATTACAGAAACACAACGGGACAACGAAACGAGTCAAGAGTTGCCCTTAGGGGGCTGGATGCATCAGCTGTCTCTACATGAATGTTAGTGATAGAAATTCTTCAGGTGAGAAGGTCGCCTCTGCGGAGAGGACAGTCTCACTGTGAGTACATAGAATGTAAATTTGCATCATACTTATATTTTCTTTGCAGGCTTGCAAGGGGTCTCCATGCCTCTTGTGAGATTGTCTATGGCCCATTTCTGTGTATATGTGTACAAATGCTATTTATAGTATAGTTAGTCAGGATGTTTATCCATTTCCTGTCAAGCAGTTTTTGTTTAGCGGGGGGTGCATTAATATAATGCACTTGTGGGATACTGCACTGTATAAATATGTAAATTCTTGTACAGCAGATGTCTATATTTTTTCATGTAAATTATTGTGCTTACTGGTCACATATGGGGTATGCCCTATGGCCCTGTACATATGTTATTGCCCTTTTCCCCGTTTACAAGTTTGTGGGATACTCCTTGTATATTTTTGTACAGGTATTTTTGTAGGAGTGGATGCCAAGAGCCAATAAAGGACGCGGCTTAGTTTGGCGGGAGTGGATGTAGCAAAACAGTATAGTTTTTGGGTCTTTTTGCTTACCAGAGAGATTGGCAGGTAAATTTAGATTTCTCTCTGCCTACCAGAGAGCAGGATCCATTGGTAGGGTCTGCTCATTCTGCTCAGGTGCAGCTCAGCTTGTCTGAAATGTTTACACTGGTCCAATAGGGAGAGATTTTGGACAGTGGGAGGAAACCTGACAAGTGAGGGCTCAGGCATTGTTACAGCCCTGGTGATTGGCAGAGGAAAGTGCCTCAGTGTATGCTGGGTTACTGTACAAAATGCCAAGGGCAAATGTGCTTGGGGTCTTCGGCTGGAGAGGGGGTCCCAGAAGGAGGGGGCGGCTGATCCTCCTCTGTAGAAGCTGCCATGTGGCCTTGGGTAGTCGACCTGTGTGCCTGAAAGCCATATAGAAGCTGAACCCAGAGGTCCTGCAGAGTTGACTGGAAGGGAGACACTGGAAAGGATCTGATTCTGCCTACAGTAAGTACAGATCTGTTTCATAGGACCTTTCATGTGAGGGCCATCCCTTCAGTGGAAGAATCAGTGGATGGGTGTCATTCAAGGGGATGCTAGAGAGTGTCCTGAAGATAATGTAGTTGCATCAAGTCTGCTGCTGTAGAGAGAGCAATAAGACTTAATTCTTCCATACAAGTGGTAGTATGGTTAAAGCAGTGTTTCTGCTTCCACAAATAACCTTGTGAGGCCAAGTGAGAGTTGTCCTTATCTACTGTGAATAGTTCAGTTGGAGTATCCCACTATTCCCTTCTCCCATCCAAGTTCCACAATAAATATAAAACCAAATACCATGGACTGTTTATTGAGTAACAAGCAAACGGGAGTAAGGATGGATGTGTGAAAAATCCCCTAATGACAGTCTGCAAGGTAACCAGAGGGAGGCCCAAGAAGTCAACACACAGCAAGCCTTACGGGGACAGTGCGACACAAAAAAGATCCCAAGCTTTGAACATCTCACGGAGCACTGTTCAATTCATCATCCGAAAATGAAAAGAGTATGGCTCAACTGCAAACCTTCCAAACTTTAGGTTGGGGGGGGGGGGTGAAGGTTAAACCCGGTAAAAAACTATTTACCACCACCATCCTAAACTTATGACAAACACACACTTTTCTTCCTAATCTGAAAAAACAACAAAAAGACAATACTGAATAAAACAGGAGATGCAGATAGAGGGAACATGCAGTCACCAACTTTATGCTGTACATATCAATGACTTATAACTGGAAACCTTTTTGGACCTTGACAGGTATACCATCCAGGACCTGCTGGAACACTCCTTCTTTCAGGAAGACACTGGGGTTCATGTTGAACTTGCAGAAGAAGATGATGGGATCAAACCAGCCTTGAAACTTTGGTTGAGGATGGATGATAGTAAAAAGCTGCATGGAAAATACAAAGACAATAATGCCATAGAGTTCCTCTTTGACCTTTACAAAGATATTGCAGAGGAGGTATCTCAAGAGATGGTAAGTGTTTTATAAAACCCATATGGCATATAGGAATGACATTTGTGGGAACTTTTTTTTTTTAAAGTGTAACATTCCTCCTCTTGGGGAGGTGCAGAATGAACCCCTAAGTGTTTCTGATTAACATTTAAATTTCAGGGTGTAGTCCTTGGTTTTTGGTGAGGCAGAAAATAAATTGGGCAGCAGTCAGTTTATTTTTTTTTATTTTTTTATATTTCTGAACTCAGTTCTACAAGAGAGGATTTGTGGGTGCAGGATAGGCACAGCACAAAATATGATGGGTATTCTGAAAGTAGCATTAGTAGTAGTAAGATTCTTTAGAAGCAGCCTCTTGGTAACTGTTTACCCCATGAGAGCAGCAATCAGAGAGATATTTGACTCTGTAGGAGCAGCCGTAGTCATTTTCTTTTAGTTGCAGTGAATCTCTCTCTAATCAGTTTATCCCTTGACCCATTTGAAGCAGTCAAATATACCTTGATCTTTGGACAATGAGTCTTTAACATTGCTTACATGGCAGTTTTAACCTAGCTCCTCTGCAACATTATGCACCAGGGGAGTCTTTTTACAGCCTAACCTTCTCTAGATATCTATTCCACCTGCAAGCATAAGTCCTTGGCCCCTGGAACATTCCGCAGATTGAGGCCAGGCCTAAGTAGACCCAAATATGTATCATCTCCCAAGCCATAATTCTGACCATCATCGTCAGAGATTGCTTGAGTCAGATACATATTCATAGCCCATAGCCATTGTCCTTCCCATACTGTTTACTGGAGCCTCCTTCACAGTATAAGATGAGAGCCATCAACCTACTGAACTTAGGGAAGACCTAGAGCAGTGATGGCGAACCTTGGCACCCCAGATGTTTTGGGACTACATTTCCCATAATGCTCAACTACACTGTGGAGTGCATGAGCATCATGGGAAACATATATTGGGTTGGTGAAATTCTCGCGCTGTCACTCTATATGAATCCTAAATTCCTTTAAAGCTGCAGGTACTGTTATTGATAACCTACGCAATTCAGAAATTTATAACAGGGGGGAGTACCGCGCTTAAAAGGTGCTTAGTGCATGTTATTCATACTAATTACATTTAATAATTTACTTTCAGTGCTTTCAAATGTTTATAATAAAATCCCTTGTGCTAAAATTATATAGATATTCTCCAGTGCATAAAATTATATAAATATTCTCCAGTGCATAAAAAAAAATTCTCATTAATAAATAAAATATTTCTTACAAGTGATGTAAATATGTGCTATAAACAATCCTTAAATATATCAAAATTTGTTAAAATAAAGTTCCAAGTGCCCTGGAAGAAGCTGTGTGGGCACGCAGCGTAACGCGTAGGACGCCAAACCGGAAGTGACGTAGCGACATTACAATTGTTATGCATTGGCAAAGACGAAGGAAAATGTGAGTCTGTTATTTTTAATCTCTTTTAATAAAATCACCAAACGGTACCTCACTATTGTGGCCCCATTTATTTTGGAGATTCAAAGGCTCCACACACACCCCCTGGAATATCGTGTTAAAAGGGATAAGTGTGAGAATTAGTGACCGGACCCATCAACCATAGAAAAGGAGGAAACATTACATATGATACCATACAAAGCTGGTTATAAAGCCAATTGAGGTGAGCGCTTAGGACACCTAGTGGCCACTGCATGGAAGAGCACCTGCATGAATTTTGAAAGAAAAGGCGTCTGAATATACACCATTTTATTTATATATATAAGGACACTTTGGCACTTTTTCACTTTTGAATTATTTAATTATTGGAAACTTATAAGCACATAATTTATCACTGGCACTTTATTTTAACAAATTTTGATATATTTAAGGATTGTTTATAGCACATATTTACATCACTTGTAAGAAATATTTTATTTATTAATGAGAATTTTTTTTTATGCACTGGAGAATATTTATATAATTTTATGCACTGGAGAATATCTATATAATTTTAGCACAAGGGATTTTATTATAAACATTTGAAAGCACTGAAAGTAAATTATTAAATGTAATTAGTATGAATAACATGCACTAAGCACCTTTTAAGCGCGGTACTCCCCCCTGTTATAAATCATGGGAAACATAGTTCCAAAACATCTGGGGTGCCAAGGTTCGCCATCACTGACCTAGAGAGACCAGAAATGGCAAACAACAGCGAAGGGTGGTTACAGCCTATCAATAATACAAACTATATTTTGTTAGGGACACACCAGCAAAGGGAAGAGCATTTTTATTTAACAAATTAGCGTAATTCCAATGTCAAAATATTTTTTTTTACCCTTATGCATTACCTGCATAGGGTAAACAAAGACCTTCCATTTGTTGTTCCCCCCTACCTCCAAAATACTTACCTGCATCCCCTCTTGATCCAGCACTGTGCTGGAAGAAAAAGAAAAGCGCCACTCTGAGTGCAGTAAACTCGGTACTTTATTAGCCATATACCATCATGGGTACTCACAAGATAAAAAATGTAAAAGCATGATGAATTCCTCAGATGATCGGTAGGTCCAAAGCCTCAGCGAGGGGGGGCTGTTGTGCTCCAGACAAATCCGTGACTGACTACAAGAGTCAGCGATATGCGGACCTAGGGGACACCAGCAGCGCCTTCGGCGGCGGACTTCCGGGTTGGGCGTGGAACGTGGGGCGTGATGACGTAGGCGACGCGTTGTTGGAGCATGCGCTCCTTCCTCACGCCCCACGTTCCACGCCCAACCCGGAAGTCCGCCGCCCAAGGCGCTGCTGGTGTCCCCTAGGTCCGCATATCGCTGACTCTTGTAGTCAGTCACGGATTTGTCTGGAGCACAACAGCCCCCCCTCGCTGAGGCTTTGGACCTACCGATCATCTGAGGAATTCATCATGCTTTTACATTTTTTATCTTGTGAGTACCCATGATGGTATATGGCTAATAAAGTACCGAGTTTACTGCACTCAGAGTGGCGCTTTTCTTTTTCTTCCAGCATCCTGCAAGTTTTTCTTCTACACTTGAGATTAAGCTGCCTTCAGGAGAGCACAGACCGGTTTCATGTATGGACTCCATGGACTCTTTTATAACATCTTTCAGGTCCGTTTAGTTTTCCTTTGATTATTAGGAGCCCATTGAGGTTACTTTTCAGTCCGGTTGCGCCAGTCCTTTCATGTTTGATCCAGCACTGTGCTGTCTGCAGCAATAATCTCTCTCCCTGCTCTCACAGCACAGACTGAGAGCAGCGGGAGCCATTGGCTCCCATTGCTATCAGTCAAATCCATTGAGTAGGGAGGGGGGAGCATGGCTGAGCTGCAGTGTGTGTGTCTAGGGATGCACATAGCCTAGCTCGAAGTGCATCTACACGTGTGCCACCATAGCACACTGTTTGCTATGGGGGCACACACAAGAGAGGACGGGCAGACAGCAACAATTGGACTTCAGAAGAGGAGGTAAGGGGCCACTCTGTGCAATATCCATGCACAGAGCAGGTAAATATAAACCTCTTTTTAGGGAAGAAAACAATGACCCTTTAGTATTACTTTAAAAAGTAAATACTATTAGGTTTTATATAAGATATATGAGGCCTAATCCACAAAGCTGTTATTTTCTTGATAGCACACCATTTATATATATCTCATTTCCATCTCCTAAGGATCAATACACAAATCTACATAGTATGCTTTAGCCATCTTTATACAAAGTGTCACTCTGCTGCTACTAGTGCTATTATTACACTTATAGGTGGTCTATTTCTTTACAAATGTCTGACATTTTTGTACAGCTGTTGTGAATAATTGCCGTTATTTGTGTAATGTGTTTACTTCCTATCAGGCCTATGTAGTGGTCATAATGCAATATTTTCTCGATTGAGGTATTTCAGTAAATGACTGCATTTTGTCCACTAGGTCTAGCTGACGATCATAGGATGTAAACATATTACACAAATTATAGAGATTATTTATGAAAGCTGTGCGACTGTTTCAGACATTTGCACAGCAATTTATTTTTTATTTTTTTTCTAGAAATAGGCCTCCTAGTGTTATCTTATTGGCCCCTATGATCAACTTCATCTTCAGAACTCTGCAGAGCTTTTTTACAGTAAGCCTGACTGCAGCCAATAGGGAAAAAAATAATGGCAGACAATCAGGAAAGGAGGAATGATATAATTGTACCCGCCATAATTACTGTAATAGATTCAGCCCATAATCACTGTTAGATAGGGTAGCAAAAGGAATGGCATAGGTTACTTTAGGGAATGATAACCTTTGGAGTAACTTTAAAATGGATTTAATTATAACTGCTTACAGCTGTTAAAATATCGCTGACAGTGTTATAATAAGTAATGGAGTTAAGAAAATGTATTAATTTTAACGAATTAAAGAGAAACTGAACTTTGACAACTGTTCCATGTTCTATGTCTTGTTCTGCACTGTGTCTCTTTATGAAAGAGGCTGTTTTGGTAGAGGTAGGGTTTTGCTTCTATGTGTCGGAGCTTCATACAAGAAGAACAGTGAGTAGCACAGTAGTGATATCACCAGATCTCACTCCAAATATCGTAAGAGATTAGCAATCAGAGGCACAGTATCGTAGATCTCACACTGCAGATATACAGCTTTAAGGTTTTGGTATAGAAGTGTCTAGGCACCATGGAATATCAGGAACTGCTATATTTCAGAAGAAATTTAAAAAACAAAGTTCATTACTTCATTGAATGGCTTAGGCACAGTTAACATTAATATGTAATGTAAATGTTTCCTATAACATAGTAAATCTTTCCTTTTTGAATTCAATTTCATTTTAACCACTTGCCACCTGCCCACAGTACTTTTACTTTGGGTGGGTGGAAGCTGCAGGCTAAGGGACATAACTGTACGTTTCTTGATACATGCCCACTGGTGCACCCCCTAAGGCACACAACGGCACAATCCTGTGACCGCTGCAGATCATGGCACTCAGTACTCTGCACTGGTATCATGTAACCAATCATAGTGATCATATGATTACAGTGTAAACAAACAATCATGAATGGCTTCCTTTCATGGCTGCTTGCTTACTATTGTGATGCTGTGATTGGTTTACAGCTATCACATGGTACCTGGCACCCTACCATGTGATTAGCTGTAGCCAATCACAGATCACAATAGTAAGCAAGCTGCCATGAATGAAAGCTAAAACTATTGCTTATAACAGTGACCATCACCCAGCAATAACAGTGTAAAAGAAAAAACATCCCTGATCACCCCTCAGAGTAGTACAATGTAGTAGTAGTATGTTTAAAAATGTTAATGAATCACCCTGATCACTGCCACACCATATGATGATACTGTACTGCATTGGTTACAATCCGTAAAAAAAATAAATGTGAAAAAAAAACACAATTTATTTCATTTCTAAATGTTCCCAAAAATTGTGACAAAACATTTAATACATGTGCCATACCTCTAACTAAATACCTTGGACTGTCTACTTTTTTTTAAAAAAAAAGGGGAATTTGGGGGGTATTTGAACTGTCCTGGCATTTTAGGACCTCAAGAAATTATATATATATATATATATATATATATATATATATATATATATATATATATATATGTACAGTATATATATATATATATATATATATGTAGACGCTATAAATTTCACACAGACTAAATATTATACACTGATCTGGATTATTTTTACAAAATAATTTTAGCAGACTAAATTTTGGCCTAAAATATGAAGAAAGATTATTTGTTTGTAAAACTTTAAAAAGTTTGTGTATCTCTTACACGATGAGTTGCTGGGGAAGCTGACAATCAGTGTAGAAGTTGGCATTAGTACAGTGATAGGTTCTGTGCCAAGTAGCTTCCACGCTCACGTAAAAGGGTTGCTCATTCGGCACTGTTGCCGATCACAGGTCACTTTGTATGTTTTTTAAAGAATACAAGGAGGGGCGATGATGTCATTATCTACACTACGCCCAATCAGAGAACACATTGAAATCATTGGAAAAAAAAAGGCATTCTGTGAATAGCAGCAGTGTTGAGTTGGCAACCCCCCTGTAGTCAGTGTGCTGTGGAGAAGCTGCTTGGCACAGAACCCAGTAGATCACTGCTTTTACTTCCCCAATGACCCCTTGGGTTTAAGATATATATACTTATACTTACATTAGCCCAAGATGGACCAATTTAAGTATGCAATACAAACCACACCTGGAGTTTAGCTTTGGGAAGTCACTAGGCAATATACAACAAGGAGAGTGAGATAGGAAAACACTTTCTTGTTATATGTTATGATATTATATTTCTGGTATTAAAACTTCCTATGTGTTTCCAAGGTGGTGCTTAATTTTGTCTGTGAAGGTGACTACAAAATTGTGGCAAAGGCTATTCGTGACCGTGTGTTGGCAATAAAGAGGAAACGAGAAAAAGTGAGACGTGCCCAAGAGGAGCTGAAGAAAAAAGAGGATGAGAAGCAGCAAAACATTCTAAAACTCCTTGAGCAGCTAAGAGATTCTCAGAGCACCACTGCTTCTCCCACTCCTGATACCACCCCTGGAGCTACCTCCCTGCCATCCAACTCGGAATCTGCAGAGTCTGTAAACAGTGGCACATTTCTGCCTGAACCAGAGGAACCAGAAGCTGATCAGCATCACCTGTTTAACTTCAGACAAACATGTTATTCCTCTGCTACATGTAAGCAGTTATGTTCTCCCTATCTACACCAACTTTCCACAAGATCATCCTATTAGTAAATTCGTATCACAATCTAACGACTGATATATAATGGCTTTTAAGTTCAGGGACTTAAACCTCAGGTCTCAAAAACTGGATATTTATTATTTTAATTTGAGCAAGAGTTTAATCAAACTAGTTTTCCCATGTGGTAAACATTTTATTTCCTGTACAGTTTATAAAGTTGGGTAGAATTTAAAAACAGCCCAGTTTTTAAACTGTGTAACATAGTTATCTTTTTCACTTAGCGGACTGTGAGACTGATGAGTACCTTAGTTCTTCTGGTTTGATGGAGCCAGTGGACATTTCCCTGAGACATACAAGTGACACCTCTCAAGAGGATCTTAATAGCCCCCCAAGCACTCAGCCGGAGATATGTTTTCCTGGGGTAAGTATAAATATGTTTAAAGGAACTGTTATTGCCTGCTTTAAAATCTACCTGTCTAATATTGATAGCATGGGTTCTACAAATAATTTAGTGACATATAACAACATACAACCCTTATTAAATAAACAGTTTTGTACATTATTTACTGTAGGGAGATCTGTATTTTACTGCAATCACTGCCTGATTAGTAGTGGTCAAAACAAAATCTCAGCTACATAGTGTATTGCTCTTGATCACTAATATCTGAATACAATTAAATTGAGACTAATGGCAGGGGCGTAACTATAGGGGTTGCAGGGGTTGCAATTGCATCCAGGCCCCATACTCCAGGGGGCATGTGCAGCTCCCCTGTACACCTGGATAGGAGAGGCGGTGGGGCAGCATGTTGTAGAGAAATCACTGTCCTCCTTTTTCCTTCTGTAGCTGCAGGAGGAAAATGGAAGAGATTGGTTCCTCTGTATGCTGCCCCTACCACTCCTCCTATCCAGTTCACTAGTGTTCTGCAGTCTCTGGGCCCCTGTGTGCTCCCCTTGGCCCCCCCCTACTGTGCTGCCCCCCCCCCCCACTGTGCTCCCTTCCCTCTCCTGCTGTAGGGGATGTGTCACAATAGAGAAATAGAGAACCAGGAAGGGGTCGGTAAATATGTAATTTACTAGCTCCTTCCTTTTCTGAATGGACAGAGTCATAGTCAGTGACATTGTAAAAAAATAAAATAAAATGATAAAAGATAATACAATTAAAATACCAAAACATAAAAACTACTGACACCAGTGGGTGAACTTCCAGAATGAAACACTTGCGACCAGGCCCTGGCATTCCACCACCGTGGGGAGGCCCCAAGATGGCAGGAAGGGGGCCCACTGCAGAACTTGTGAAAGGGTCTGCGAGACCGTAATAAAGGGCCCCGCAATGAGAGTAAAGCGCCCCAGGATCAGTGAGAAGAGCCCCAGGCTTGAAGGAAAGAGCCCCGGCCAGGGGTCCGGGGGGCCTGCATGGTTCCTTGCACCAGGGCCCTGAAGGTTCTAGTTACGCCTCTGACTAATGGGGTTAATAAACAACCCAATCTACCCCCCATTCTGTTGCTTGGTGTGACACTTGTGTGTGGATTGAGCCATTTCAAATGCTGAAATTGCTAATTTAAAAAATATTTTTCCTCTCCTTTTATTATTCAGAAGAAAGGTAAGAAATTGGGAGCTACCTAGCAAAATGTATCTCCTATCGCAGCATTTTGGAAATATTTTAATCACTTTTGCCAGACACCACACAGGCATTGTCCACCAAGTCTCAAACTATGGACACCAGTTGGAATAACCATTGTGTAGTACTTTGTAGCATGAAACAGAGTCTTCATATATAAATAACAATTATGGCTTCCCCATGTACATATTAAAAAGCGTATGTAGAAACAGGGTTTGTAAAACATTCATACACATATTTCTGTTTAAATCAAACTGATCAATTTTCACAAGTGTTAAAAGAAGAAGGAGAAAAAAAAATATATATATATACGGGGCTTCTTTTCTCAGAGAATAGGTGCAGGAACTCCTCCCTTCAGGGTCACCCTTTGACTTCGTCCCCTACACACCTCCGAGCACCATTCCTTGGGTCCACCCCTTACGCACCTCCCAGTACAACCCCTTTTTAGAGAATACAGAACCAAGTATTATTTTGTATTTTATATCGAAGCGGGAAGCAGAGGGCCTGAGTCAGAGGTGGTGGAACTGAGTTCCCCCAAGTTCCAGCTGAAAAAAGAAGGTCAAAAAAGTCTTCTGATGTTACTAGACAGGAGTCAAACTTTCTGTTCCAACATGCATCACCAGATATTACATCCTACAAGTGAGGTACAGCAGGGAAAAAAAATGTGATCATAGACATCACAAATAGTGTGATTATGCTTTTACATCTAGTTTAAATGTTTGATTATATATTTGTATTTCTTCACTGCATTGCAAAGATTTCTGTACTATTTGTCACCTCTAAATATTATCTTTAAGGGTTGTTGTGCCCATTTTAGTCGACAAAACATTAAACACTAACAAGGGCCTGTTTAGCAAGGAACCAAATATCTATCAGATGTTATTCAAACTGAGGAAATTAAACTGTATGTAAGGGTTATATGCAGTAAGAGAAATGGTCAGTAATTAAGTCTATGGTCTTGTCTCCTAAGAGTATTGCTATCAGTGTGAACACAGAATGCACACTTCCTCTTGGAATTCCCAGTGACATCGCCTCTCCTGTGGACAGGTGAGGCAGAACCAACAAAAGCTGTGATCTGTGTAGATTGTCTATTATAATGTGTTTAATTGTGATATTTCTAACATCTCATTATAAGTATCATTTGTTAAAATCTCATGCTTACGGTCCATCCTTCCAGTTATGCATCAGAAGCCTCAGGGCTGAGTGATGGTTGTGAAGGCCAATCAGCAGGAGAGCGCAGCGCTAATTCGCCTGTAAAGAAGACACCTGGCAAACTTCTCAGACGTAAAGCAAGATCCAGGCTTCGTATTATCAACGTAAGTTCTTACCTGATTGGGTTTATTTTACAAACAGGAGAAGTGCATTGTGTATAGAGAATAGTAAACATCTAACAGCATTAAGGCAATTCGCTTTTCTCAGTAGTTACATCCCTTGAAACCGGTATTAGATTAAACAGTATGTTGGCAGGCAGTCATACAATGTAGTCAAAACAGAGAGTAAAACTCTTGCATAAAGTTATCATTTAGGAATGGTGCAAAGCACAGTCCTGGATCTCTGCTGTGCTGCTGTCAAGTTCCTTAGCCCCAGGAGTTTCCTAAACCTCTATATACAGCCAGCAGTCCTTTGCTGCCAGTGACAGTCATTTTCTTGTATGATGTGTGTGAGAACCTTGTTCATTGTCAAAAACTGTATTCCGTTAAGTGACAAACTTAAATTTCATTTTTCAGTGGCTTGAGTTTCAGAAAAATCAAAGACAACAGGTTCCAGCCAGGATTCATGATAGTGCTGAAGATCACTCAGCACCAGATTCTGCTGAATCAACCCAAATTTGAACAATTGGAGTTGTATATACCGTTAAGTGACAAACTTAACTTTCATTTTTCAGTGGCTTGAGTTGCAGGCAGAAAAATCAAGGACAACAGGTTCCAGCCAGGATTCGTGATAGTGCTAAAGAACACTCAGCACTAGATCCTGCTGAATCAACCCAAATTTGAACAATTGGAGTTGTTGGGACCACCCTGATCAACATAATCCTATAGTCACTGTTTGGGTACTCAGGTAGCCCTGCAAGCAATAGCATGGCAGGGGAGTCTCCCCCATTGGCTTTTTAGCATGGGTGGAGGAATCAATTTATTTTTCTTGTTCAACCTGTGGTTTTGCAAAACTAAATTCTAAATTACACACCCTTACTATGGCAGTTTATGTTAAAATGTAAGGTTTTCTTCCAAATGCCTGAAAGTGTTACTAATGCACTTCAATATGCAAAAAAAAAAAAAATAAAATTAAAGAATATTTTCGTTTCTCAAGTCCTTCTTTTAAAAAAAAAAACCCACTGCCAACATGACTATTAATAAAGCAAATTAAAATGTTTATCATGAGCTGCTCTGGAATGCTTTTATTGACCTTATAGATACGGTACCTACAGTGTCTTCCTAGATAAAACATTAACATTAATATAGCAATTCCTTAAATACATTAAAACCCTGTTAATTTAGGTCATATTACTTTCAAAACAATAGTATTATGCTGTCTATTTTTATAGGATCCAACTCTCAATCCTATAGTTTTCATTGCTTGATAGTGGCATTCTGAACTAATTATTATTATAATTATTATTATTATACAGGATTTATATAGCGCCAACAGTTTGCGCAGCGCTTTACAATTTGAGGGAAGACAATACAGTTACAATACAGTTCAGAACAGGAGGAACTAGAGGGCTAATGTGTATATGTTTCTTGTTACCATCCATTGGGTAAATGTATCAAAGTTCTTGATTAAATAACTATTCTCAGTTGCAGTAATTTTCCAACATCATCATACCTTAGTTTTCATTCCATGGCTTTTGCAGTCCAGCTTGTTTTGGCTTGGTATCCTATCCTCTCTTCATGTGTCCCCTCCAGCCAACTCACCACCCAGATGTATTTTGCAAAAGTTGCACTTGTCCGTGTCAGTGCCTGAAGCTAAGGAAGTTAGGGGTAGTGAGAACAGTATTTTTATAGACATAGCATCTCCACAGGTCTACTTCACTGCTTTAATAGTTTATCCAAGGATAATATGCAACATCTATCAAGGTCATTCCATTTAGGAATGCTCTGTTTGCACATACTGTACATTTGTTTCTCCATTGCCTCTTGCTCCCATTCTACTATTTGTGCACAACTTCCACCAATGTGTATTTTGCTGCATGTACTGTATCTGCAAATTTGAAATAAACTTGATTACTTGCATTTTTTCACTGATCTATCCATTATGATTTGTGCTTTTCTGTGAAACACTCCCACTGGAGGTTCATATGCTGATGCTCTGCATCTTATAACTGCTGTTTGTTCAGGTGGCTCCTGAAACAAGAATATACTATGTAGGCGCTATAGGTTATGTAAGCATCCCAGACTCCAGAGCGGCTAATGATAAATGTTTCCATTTGTTTTGTTTGATATGCATATTGATAGTGGAAAATATAGCAAGCTCAGAGTATAATTTTGGGAACACTTTTGCATCACTGAGAAGTAGGGTTCTCTTCTAAAGCTTGACTGAGTTGTCCTGTTGTTCCTTCTGCTGTGCTAGAGAAGAGGAGTGAATAAAAAATAATTGAAGCATCTATTTTATGAGCACTATAACCAATATTTTCTTTTTGGTAGCTTAGTACAAGATTTTACAATATTTAAAACATGTTCATTTTCAGGATTTTGATACTAATAAAAAAAAAACAACTCTAATGGTTTCTTATTGTTCCATATGCTTTTCTCATATCAATTCAGCTTGTAAATGCAACTAACAATTTATGGAGAAATCACACTCATAACAACGTCATTTGTGCCTCCAATGGAAACTGTTTTAAAAGTAAAATCTGAAATTATACTACAGTATAATTTTTATTTTATTGATAATGACAATTGTTTCAATCTTCTTTTTGTATAGATCTCAGATAAGAGTGATCGAGTTGTAGAGTGTCAGCTTCAGACCTACAATGGAAAGATGGTTACATTTAAGTTCGATCTAGATGGAGACAATCCGGAGGATATTGCAACAGTCATGGTAATTGTGCATTGTGATATTATTTGTGAAAACTGATTTGAAATGAGGCATCTGAAAGTGTTCTGGCTTGAACTTATTATGTTATGCAAGCATGATTGTTATTAAGCTTATTCAGTAAGGCAGAGAGTAAAGTTTGGTAACCCTAAGTAATCATTCAGAACTCACCTTTCTTGGGTCAGCTTAAGTAATCCAGGAATTTGGATCATTGTTATGAGTTTATACACATCACCTTTGCTTTTTTTTTTACTGTCCTATTTAATAAGCCTGCAAGTGTGTACTGCTGTCATGATGTGGTAGCTCTGTAAAGATATGGTACAGCATAGATGTAATTCGGGTTGCTATCTCTCTGCTACTGTCACCAATACCTTCATTGGGACTTAGGAGAGGGATTGGGCAGGGGGAGTGGGGTAGTTGTTTGGGGGCAGGGATGATCCCTTTGGTTTCTCCTCCCACGCCACAATTTTTGCATGGTAAATGCATACTCTTCTCCATTTGGGTTCCTGGTTTACACAGCAAATCAGAGATACCTAGAAATGTCAGTAGTGTTGAAGATAAGTTTAATTTTAAAGCGAGTGTGAGAGAGGATCTAGTTAATGGAGAGTGTGATGAGGCTGAAGTATTATGGGTGGTACTGCACATGGGTGTACATACTGCAATGGAAATCACTGGAGTTTGTTATTGGCCACCCAAGGTTAATGAGGAGGTGGAGACTCAGTTCCTTGCACAGATAGAAAGGGCTGCAAGGGCTGGGACAGTGTTAATAAAGGGAGATTTTAACTACCTGGAAATTGACAGGACTAATGGCACTGCATGAACAAATTAAAGGGCAGAAATGTATAAACCTATTAGAAGACAATTTTATGGTACAGTTTATAGAGGCCCCAAATAGGAATGATGCTCTGCTGGACCTGGTAATCTCAAATCATGCAGAGCTTATTACTAATGTTCATATAAAAGAACATCTGGGTAGCAGTGACCATACCATGATTTCATTTAATGTTAGCTGTAAACAACAAGCATACAGGAAAGATAAAAACACTTAAATTTAAGAGAGCAAATTTTCCAAGGATGAGGGCTGCTTTCCAAGACTTAGACTGGGAGGGAATATTGTCATCAATGAACACAGAACGGAAATGGAAATTCTTCAAAAAGACTGTATGTGCATAGATGGGCTGAGGTTTGCAGGGTTATTTTTCTGACAAAAATTACAATTGGCCTATTTTATTGGCTCTCTTCCCTCCCCAGATGCCTTTAGAAGGCCCATTACCTCTTTTGAGCTTCTTTGCCTAGAACAATCTCCTTTTGCGCCATGTGGTGTCTCAAACCTATTGTTTGTTGATCTCCCCGCCACTGGACTTCAGATTTTGTCAAGTGGGAAAGGGATCTGAGGCTGAATCTCAGGGATAAGCAGGTCAAGAGGATTATGTTGTTCTCTTATAAAACCTCGATATGTGCTAAACATCAGGAGTCTGGGTTTAAAATTCTGACCTAGTGGTACTATACACTGGTGAAGAGCCATAGGATGTTCCCCCAGTGTTCGGACCTTTGTTGGAGGTGTGGAGAGGAATCCGGTTCCCTTCTTCACATTTTCTGGTCTTTCCGGCTTCTGCAATCATACTGGTCCGAGGTTCCCCGTATAACCCAACAGTTCACTGACCACGAGTTTAACCAAAAGACCCTGCATTCTTCCTTCTGCATCACCACCGATTCTCGAGTAAGACCTATAGGCAATCCATTCTACCTCTCCTGCTTACAGCAGCGAAGGGCTGTATCCCACTTTTCTGGAAACAGACACAGACCCTGTCTATAGCTGTTTGGTTGAAGAAAGTAGCTGAAATCAATGAGAAGGAATACCTGGTGGCCACGGGGGAAAGGCTTCTGGAGGAAATTCCTTAAAAAGTGGTTTTACTGGCACAAATGTGTTTATTCTGAGGAGTACACGGAGCTTCTGATTTAAATTCTTTTATATGCTAATTTTATTGGTGGGGCTTGTGGCCCTGGAGCACTGACGAATGACTACTCCCCTTTCCTCCCTTTTTCTTCTCCCCCTTCCCCACCATCCCCCACCCCTCTTTTTTTTTTTTCTCTCTCTCTCTCTTCTCTCTACCTTTATTCCTACTTTGAATTCTGCTACCCTACTCTTCCTCTCGTTCCCTGTTTTCGTTGCTTTGTGCAACCCACGTGGTTGTTCCTGTTACCTTCCCTTTTTATAATAACAGCACTTGCCATGTAAAAAGTCATGTGGGGTACAGAGACTTCTTAGTACCTGGTATTCTGGGTCAATATAGAGTCATATATCTGCCTCTTTTATACGTGCTGGCTGACATTGTGTCAAACATTTTGTGGAATTGTTACATTTTAGTTTTGCCAGAATCGTGGTTTCTGTATTTACCACGTGTTGCTTTTAAATAAAATATTGGGAAAAAAAGATTTGTAGGTGAACACACTGAAAAAATATACAGTATTACATTTGTTATATATTGCAAGGTCAATCAGTTTATAAGGTTAAAAATAAAGTTGAACAAAATAATTCATAAATAATAAGAAAAGAGCTTTGAAAAAATATAAAAATGAAGGAACATTATCATCCTTTGAATGTTACAAAAAATATAACAGAATATGTAAAAAGGAAATCAAGGCTGCACAAATTCAAAATAAAGAACAGATTGCAAAAGATAGTAGGACAAACCCCTAAAATGATTTTAATATAGTATTAGTAAAAAGGTCAGGTCTGAGCATGTAGGCCCTTTACAAAATAATCTAGAGTGGGTGACTGGAGACAAAGAGGATGCAAATGTATTAAATACTTTTTTAAGCTCTGTTTATACAAAGAAGCATGGGGGATCTCATGACCACAATGGGGATGGTATTGACACAGCCTCAAATGATCCACTATGGCTCAAAATTGATATGGTCCAGAAATATGTAGACAGAATAAAGGTGAATAAAGCACCTAGACCAGATGACATACACCTACGGATCCTAAAATAAATGAACTTATCATTTCAAAGCTATTGTTTCCTAACTTTAGGGACTCTTTAATGTCTGGAACTGGATTGGCGTACGGCAAATGAGGTGCCTATATTTAAAAAGGGATTAAAATCTTTACCAAGTAACTATAGATCTGTTAGTTTAATATATAGTTAGGAAGATACTGGAGAGTTTAATAAAAGATCTCATAAACAAGTTCTTGCTCAAAAGAAAATAGACAGAATGGATTTGTGAAAGACTGTTGTCAGACAAATCTGATTTCTTTTTATGAGGAGGTAATTAAAATGCTTAGCCACAAAGCAGTGGCTGTGGACGTTATATACTTGCTTTTTGCAAAAGCATTTGACACAGTTCCCCACACACGACTAATGTGCAAGGTAAAGTCTACATGCTTGGAAAAATCAAGTTTGTAATTGGATAGAAAACTGGCTAAGAGACCATATTCAAAGAGTAGTGGTTAATGATTCTTACTCTGAATGGTCTAAGGTTATCAGTGGTGTACCCCAAGGTTCAGTGTTGGGACCCTTACTTTTTAAAATATTTAAAAATGATAAAGGGTCTGGGATTAAAAGTACAATTTCAGTCTTTGCAGAATATGCAGAATATGCAGCGGAATAACTTCCTTACAGGATGTCTCCAAATTACAAGCCGACCTCAGTGCACTGTTTAATTGGGCAACTATGTGGCAAATGAGGTTTTTTTATTGATAAATGCAAAGGAATGAACTTGGGGACTAAGTATATGCACAAATTATACATACTAGACAGAGCACAACTGGGGGAATCAATAGTGAAGAAGGATCTGGGTGGTCTGGTATCATAAACTTAATAGCCGCATGCAATGCCAAGCTACGGTTTACAAAGCGAGCAAAATCCTTTCTTCTATTTGGAGAGGTATGGACTCCAGAGAGAGAGAGGGAGAGAGAGAGAGATACTTTTACCCCTGTACAAATCATTAAAAGGAACTTATATGGAATATGCGCAGTTCAGTTTTGGGCACCGGTTCATAAAAAGGATATCGGGGAACAGGAGAAAATGCAGAGAAGAGCAACCAAACTGAAAAGAGGCATGGAGGAGCTCAGCTATGAGGAAAGATTAGAGGAACTGAATTTATACTCTCTTGAGAAGAAGAGGGTGGATATGATCAACATGTATAAATACATAGGGGTCCATACAGTGAACTTGGTGTTGAGTTATTCATTTTAGGGTCTTCACACAGGACAAGGGATCACTCATTATGTCTGGAGGAAGAGAGATTTAATCTCCAAATACAGAAAGATTTCTTCACAGTAAGAGCTGTGAACATGTAGAATATACTCCTTCAAGAGCTAGTTCTGTCCAGCTCAGTAGATTGCTTTAAAAAGGCCTGGATTCTTTCCTAAATGTACATAATATAATTGAATACTAACATTTATAGGTAAAATCCATCCAGGGAATATTCGATTGCATCTTGGGGGATCAGGAAGGATTTTTTCCCCCCTGCTAGAGCAAATTGGATAATGCTTTGCTGTATTTTTTGCCTTCCTCTGGATCAACTGTGGTTATTGGATTCACAAGTTTTTCCTTCACGATAATTTTTTGACTTTTTGGGAAATTTTGCACTTAATGTTTTTGATAATAATATCACAACGAGAAACCCTCTTTGGGGTTTCTTTTTTTTTTTTTCTCACAAGTTTTTCCTTCACGATAATCTTTTGACTTCTTGGGAAATTACTCACTTAATGTTTTTGATAATAATATCACAACGAGAAACCCTCTTTGGTTTTTTTTTTCTCTCACAAGTTTCTGCTTTACGATAATTTTTTGGGTAATTTTTCACTTAATGTTTTGATAATAATATCACAACGAGAAACCCTCTTTGGCTTTTTTTTTTTTTTTCTCTTTCACAAGTTTATCCTTCACGATAATATTTTGACTTCTTGGGAAATTTTTCACAAAATGTTTTGATAATAATATCACAAGAGAGACCCTCTTGGGGCTTTTTTTCTTTTTTTTTTTTCTTCCCTTTGGTTTAGGAACTATTAAGGTTCAGTAAAGCTGGTATTTGACACAGATGTATACAGGTATGAACCTAATTTTACTTGTTTTTTGTTTCTTTTTTTTTTAGATTTATTTTCATTTCATGTATTGTCAAAAAAAATGTAATAAAAACATATAAATAAATAAAAACTGTGGTTATTGGATCTTGTATAAAGGATTGTATCATTTCCCCCCCCCCCCTTTTATTGGGGAAATTAGATGGACTAGTGTCTTTTTTTCAACCAGACTAACTGTGTAACTATATACTGTATGCTCATGGAGTTAGTCATATGTGTATAAATGCAGGCTCTGCCTTTTGTTTAGTAGTGCTGAATAATGCTATGCCTTGCCAACCTTCTTTTACATTACATTTTTACTATGAAGCCATGCAATAGTTGTGTTTGACGAAATTCTTATTTCTCCCCAGGTGAACAATGAGTTCATTATGCAGTCAGAAAGAGAAAGCTTTACTAACAGGATTAAGGACATCATCCACCGTGTGGAAGCTTTGCTAAAGAAAGATGCTGGTGGAGACAGAGAAGATGAGGCGGATGGTTTAGCTACTGTGGAAAGCACGTTTCCTCCAAACTTTCAGGTATGTAGCATTAGATCTTCACCAGATAAACAAAAGGGCATTTATCAATATAGAAGGGAAAGGTCAGAATCTCTATCAATTTGTATTGTTTGTGTCTCTACTGGGCAGTTTGCTGTGATTCCCATCGTGGCTGCTAGAACAGAAGTAAGGTGGCTCTAGTTTTAATGTGTTTCTCTTGGGGTGCTTAACCCCACTTACTAAATCCTTAAATTAGCATAAACTGCTCTCTCGTAGCAACAAAATAGTTTGGATGCTATTTACAACGACTTCATTTAGCTTGAAGTAGAAATGACGAAGGATTGGACCAGGTAGAAGCTTCAAAACAGCAGGCTTTTAATGGAACCCCTTAGAACAAGTACAGACTTGTTAGAAGAAAGATGGCTCGTAGGCCATTTTTTTTAAACAAAGTTTTACAATAGAAAAACATGTGATACAATATGATTGGTTGTTAAGACATACGTCAATTTACTTACCATTAAAAAAAAGAAAAACAACAACAGAATGTTTGGACCTACTGACCATAGGGCTACCGTCATACCGGCGATTAAGGCCAGTGCGAATTGTAGCAACACTTCCTGCTGCATCACTCAGCGACTAGGCACAGCCATTGGCCCCATTCATTAAAATGGCCGCAGTTCTTCGTGGCTCTCTGCACAGCCAGCGGTCATGGTAGGTAATCGCTGGCTGCCAGAAAGCTGCGAATAGGTGCAACCGCCTCTGACCTTTAATTATAGTGAACAGGGCTGGCAGCCGCACCAAGCCCATGAGAGCCGTAGCAGGATTTTCCAACTGGTCCTAATCGGCAGTGTGAATGTAGCCTAATGCCTGGAGTTGTCTGACAGCCTGGGAAATTTGTCTCAGTAAACTTGTTGCCTGTTGCCGTCTTAAAAAAAAAAAATAGCAATATGAACTAGAGTGGTCATCTCAGATCTCTCTCACCTCATTTGAATATGAAGGCCAACTAATGTTTTAGCTTTGCATAGTTGCTGGTACGTTTAATGACATGCTGGTTTATTTTGTTTCTCAATAATCCACCAGAGTTCCCTTTTCATTACTCTAATACCCAAGCCATTACAAACCCAATGCAAACAAAAGAGTCAGAATATGTGTGACCAAAAACAGGTCTCATAAAGTGGCTCACCCCGCGCACAAAAGAACAAAGTAGATAGCAACAAGGAGTTATGAAGACGCAAAGTCTCAAAGCAGCTACTATACAAAAAGAACTGTTAACAAGGGTGTTGTAGAGACCCTGCCAAACTCCTTGTTGTAGGTGCAGCGGCTGACTGATAAATATAAAACCACTCCCATACAGATTCACTAAGCAGATGGACACAGGCAAACAAATAGCTATCCCTTCAGGATAACAAAAGGTAGGAATCTGCAACAAATGTTGGTAAAATCCTTGAAAATGTACATACCGTAGATCACCCAGAGTGAATTTTTTTTTTCTCAACAAAAGCGGAGTTACTCTTTAAGTATTGGGTTTGTAATGTTGTAGAGTATTTGATCAAGTAAAATAAACTATAACACTAGCAGCGCTAAAAAAAGGTCCATTGAATAAACCAGTGTCCTTAATGACTCATAAACCATATAAAGTGCAGTCCATACAGTAATACATCAGGAACAATTCATCCACCAGGGTAGGGGAGTGAAGGGTCTTGACTGTTCCTCCAAAGATAACACCACACTCTAGTGCTCCCCCCTTTGGATGAAACACTCACCAGAACCTGGTGAATATAGAGCCTTCAATCAAAATCCACCAATCCACGGGTGTACTGATCACTGCTGGGCTGTACCACACTCCTCCTTCCTCCAGAATTCCTCCGCTCAAAGTTCATGCAATTGAACAAAGTGGGGGCAACAATAGTGTAATTCTGCAAACTTTTATTAAACCTACACACAGTAAAGCCCCTCTCCCCTCAAGATGTCTACTTACAGGAGGGTAATGGAGTGAAGGCATAAAGGATCAAAATATGCACACTGGATGACCAATTCCAAACATTCCTGCAGTCCAATAGGAATCCCGAATGGTGTCCTATGTGAAATATTCTGCGACCGCGCACATCAGCTCTCTGCGATGAGAGCTGATGTGCGCGGTCCCAGAATATTTCACATAGGACACCATTCGGGATTCCTATTGGACTGCAGGAATGTTTGGAATTGGTCATACTGTGTGCATGTTTTGGAGGAACAGTCAAGACCCTTCACTCCCCTACCCTGGTGGATGAATTGTGCCTGATGTATTACTGTATGGACTGCACTTTATATGGTTTATGAGTCATTAAGGACACTGGTTTATTCAATGGACCTTTTTTTAGCGCTGCTAGTGTTATAGTTTATTTTACTTGATCAAATACTCTACAACATTACAAACCCAATACTTAAAGAGTAACTCCGCTTTTGTTGAGAAAAAAAAAATTCACTCTAGGTGATCTACGGTATGTACATTTTCAAGGATTTTACCAACATTTGTTGCAGATTCCTACCTTTTGTTATCCTGAAGGGATAGCTATTTGTTTGCCTGTGTCCATCTGCTTAGTGAATCTGTATGGGAGTGGTTTTATATTTATCAGTCAGCCGCTGCACCTACAACAAGGAGTTTGGCAGGGTCTGCATCCCTTTAGATTTGATTTCCTTTGAGAGTATCTGACCAAAAATTACATTTTTGTTGCAAGGAAAGCCAAAACCTGATTTGTATCTTAGAGCAAACTTCTGGGAAAAATCAGTAAGCCAGTCACACAGGCAGGAAATAACATTTCTGGGAGGCGTTCTGTGCACCATCTGTGTACAGAACACCTCCAGGTAGCCATATTGCATTGCACTTTACAGAAAATTACAGTGCTGCAGATTTAAAAGGAAAGGTCATTTTTTAATAACATTCAATCACAATATGACTTGTGTTGCAATTGTATATGCTATATATATTTTTTTTTAATTTGTTAGGATTTTTTTCCACTAAAGTGGAGTTACCCTTTAAGTGATACTTATGTAATAATTTAGTAAAAATAATTTCGAGTCACCTCTGTTATGGCCTTTTCTGAGTGAAAACACAAATCAAAATTTTGTAATTGTAGTCTCTGGCAAATATAAGAAATTGGCAGGTGTCTCAGCCCAACAGTGGCTTTCAATTTTTGGTGGAATTAAGGGAAGGAAGAAGAGAGCAGCGCCACCTCAGTGTAGAATAAAAGGTTGATTTATTGCATAAAAACAATATAAACTCACAGGAAGGAGATAAATAGCCAGCATAATAGAACGATCATCTGCGACACTTGAGGGAGAACTTGGAGGTGGAGTGTTGCAGCCACTGGTCCGGGCTGTGTCGGTGGTGTCCAGCACTTCCTGGTTCCTGTGTTCCTGGTTCCTGCGTGCTCCGCCTGAAGAAGGCGCATTCATGCTCCGAACGCGAGCACCCCCTGCCACTCCCGAATGTGACATAGGATGCTGGAAGACAGCACAGGAACCAGGAAGTGCTGGACACCACCGACACAGCCTGGACCAGTGGCTGCTCCACTCCACCTCCAAATCCTCCCTCAAGTGTTGCAGATGATTGTTCTATTATGCTGGCTATTTATCCCCTTCCCGTAAGTTTATATTGTTTTTATGCAATAAATCAACCTTTTAATCTACACTGAGGTGGGGCTGCTCTGCTCTCTTCCCTTGCTTGTGTATTGCAGAGTCTCATCTAGCTCTGTTTGGAGCCGGCAGCCACCCTTTCCATTTATAAACTGTTGTTTCTACACCACCAAAAGTGACCTTGTGCTCCCATCCTCACGCATTGGTATGCATGCACAGACTTAAAGCTGAGTTCCACCTTACAATGATACTTACCTCCATCTTCTCGCTCCGGGTCACCTGAAAAACAAATGGATAATCGCAATTTTTAATTTTTTTTTTACTTACCTTGTAAGTAAAAGAGAAAATATACTTACCTTACTTCCTTCTTCCTCCCCTCGGCGGCCACGGCGATTCGTCACTTCCTGGCTTTTGCAATGATCCCTGGGAGCTGAACGTCATCGCTCCCAGGAATCAATGCGCCTGCTCCGGCCCCGACGTCAGTTCCGGTGCGCGCGCGTCATTCCCTTCTAGACAGCTTCTGGGCATGCCCAGAAGCTGTGGAGGGATGACGCGCACGCACCGGAAGTGACGGCGGGGTCGATGCAGTGCATCGTGGGACCGAAGAAGAAGGAAGAGGATCGCGCTGGCTTCAAGCTGCCCACACTTGAGATGGCAGCGCTGGAGAATACTTTTTCAAGGTAAGTATTTCTCCTAAAAGGTAAGTGCAACCCGGGACAGATCAGAGGATAGCCATTGTGGAATGTACTAGCCCTGAATGTCCCCGGGGTATTTTTATTAAAAAAAGTATCCCCTGGGTGGAACTCCGCTTTAAGACAAATATTCACCTTTTGCTATTTATCTCACAAGCGCTGGTCAAAGTTTTTTTGGTGAAATTAGCCTCTTATTATTACAGAATGTTGCAATACTCCAGTGAAACTGACTTTATCACATATAATTATTTTGAACAGACTGATCAACAACTTCAAGAATTATCCCGTTCCTTCTCCTGCTCATCTCTCAGTGGTAAGCAAACTTTTCAAATAGACCCCTTATGTTTTCCATCTGCAGAGGTATCTTTCTCTATGACAAGAGCATTGTTCATTTTATTCGCAGCTGGAAAAACAGTCACTGGTTTAAGGGCTGTTGCAAATGCGAAACCCTTTACTTTATTAAAGAGGGTCTTAAAAAAACACTGTTCTCAAGTATGGCTTCACATGGCTTCACCTATTGACAGTTTTACTAGGGTGGCCATACTCCGCTTGATAAATAAGGCAAACATGTACATTCCTGCTGCTAACCGCCACTTTGTGTCTCAAAACCACAACTTAAATCAAACAACGAAAATAATAAATGTGGGCGCAAGGTGTCCTACAAATCCACTGGTTTGTAACCCTCTTCTTCATATATAGAAAACATCTAATATGGAAGACTTACATAATCTCCGCCTATTACTTGTATACCAATGTGTACTTATAAACAAAACATTGTCCTCCTTTTTGTCCTCCTTTTCCTGAGCAAAAAAATGTATATAGTGAATACAACAATAAACGTGAAGTTCATGGAACGACTTATACAGTCCACATTAGTGCTGCAATTCAAAATGTGCTCCAATCATGCATGAAGGTGACAAATGCTGTAGATCTTTGTGTGCCCTCTACACAGACCCGCTGATAGGGGGGGGACCACTAGTCCTCTTGTAGGGGGCCCGGGAACACGGGGGGCCCCAACAGCATGGGGAATCAGTGCGGTCGGGCAGAGCTGCAATTAAAGAAGTAAGCCCTGTGTGGCTCTCTGCAGCAGCTGAAAGCCAGTTTCTCCCCCCCCTGCCAGCTTTCAGCTGCTGCAGGGAGAAACACAGACACAGGACATCATTTATGTAATTGCTTCTTACTAATTGTAATTCTCTTCTAATTGCTCTGACACTGATCCCCCTCCTGTTCTGCCTACACCTGCCCCCACCTCCTCCCCGTGTGCCCCCCTTTCACTGTGCCGCAGGGCTGCAGGCTTCCCTGTCCTGTAGAAAAATAACAACTTGTAAAAAAAAATAATAATTATAATTAAACAATGGAAATGAATCATTTAAAAAATTGTAAACTAAAATTATAAAAAATGTTAACATTTTAAACAAAATATATAATTTTTTTATTGTAAAAAAAATGTAAAAAACAATTAAAACGGGCACACGGGTTCTCTGTTTATGTTTGCATATAATAATAATGATTTTAGTGCATTTAAGTGTATTATAAAAAAAATTTATATTTTAAACAAAATATATAATTTTTTTAATGTAAAAAAAAAAATGTAAAAAACAATTAAAAAGGGCACACGGGTTCTCTGTTTATGTTTGCATATAATAATAATGATTTAAGCGCATTTAAGTGTATTATTAAAAATTTTAACATTTTAAACAAAATATATAATTTTTTTTAATGTAAAAAAAAAATGTAAAAAACAACTAAAAAGGGCACACGGGTTCTCTGTTTATGATTTTAGTGCATTTAAGTGTACTATAAAAAATTTTAACATTTTAAAAAAACAATTATAATTTTTTTTAATGTAAAAAAAAAAATGTAAAAAACAGTTAAAAAGGGCACACGGGTTCTCTGTTTATGTTTGCATATAATAATAATGATTTTAGTGCATTTAAGTGTATTATTAAAAATTTTAACATTTTAAACAAAATATATAATTTTTTTTAATGTAAAAAACAACTAAAAAGGGCACACGGATTCTCTGTTATGTTTGCATATAATAATAATGATTTTAGTATATTTTTAGTGAAAAAAAATATTGATATATATATTGATATATTCGTGGGGGGGGGGGGGGGGGCTGCCAGGTAGGCTGTATGGGGCCCTGTGATTTCTAACAGCAGCCTTGCCTCTACACCTCACATTGTAAACTGTTGGCGCTATATAAATCCTGTATAATAATAATAATAATACACCGCTCTACACACTGTCACTCACCAAATATAAAGACCCAATGTGTGGTGGGTTACCTGGCGCTTAGGTTTAGTCCCTGTCAATTGGGCTCCTATATTCCCACTCCTCTCCTTCTTGGCTTCATATCAATGTATTGAACTGAGAAACAAAATCAACCACACTCCATATCATAACCCCGTTTTAATACTCTTATTAAAAATGATTAAGTCTAAGGCAAGCATTCCTGGCAATAGTAGTGTTTGTTTTATACACAGAGTTATGTAGAAAAGTATCTTTAACGGATGTCTAGTTCCTTTTCTCCACAGAAAAAGGAATAGCATCTTGCACAATATCATTATCAATCTAGGCCAGGCATGTCCAACCTGCAGCCCGGGGGCCGCATGCGGCCCGGAACCACAGGCAATGCGGCCCACTGCCCCCTGACAATTTTTTTTTTTTTTTGCTGGGGAGGAAGGAAGTCGAGTCGGGGGCACGGCCACAGAGGTTTCCAACTAACTTTAGGCAGAGGTTGCCTCGGAGGGGATCATCCACTAGTTGTGTTAAATTAGTGCTGGGGGGGGGGGCGGCAGCGCGGGAAGGGCGCAGCAGCGTTTTATTACTTATATACCTTAACTATAGTATATATTTTATATGCGACCCGAGAAAATTTCTCTACACTCAATGTGGCCCAGAGAAGCCAAAAGGTTGGACACCCATGATCTAGGCAGTCAAGGGTAAAAAAAAAAAAGCAGAAAGGCTTGGTGGTGAACATTATGAATGAAGAAAGGCAAATCTCTGACCTTGTTGCTGTAAGTGATAGATTTGACCATCTATAGACACTAAGGGCCAGTTCACACTACATGCAGTCCAGTGCATTTTATTTCTGCATCAAAAATACATGGATAGTAGGTTATATGGTTTTCAATGGCATAGTTCACACCAGTGCAATCAGGTACAATACGTTCCAGTACCAGAAAAAAAAAAGTAGAACATGCTGCATGTTTTCTGCACTGAACTGTACTGGAATGCGGAAAAATGCATCGTAACGCACCAAAAGTGCACTGGTACACACAAGTCCTTATTTAAGGTGAAGAAAAAAGAGGGGGGGGATGCACTAGAACGCATCAAAAAGCACAGAAAATGCATCAACAATGCAACCGGAATGCATCCAGACTGTATTTCTCTGGTGTTAATTGGCCCTAAGACAAAACCTTTCTAACCAGCTAAGAGGTTGCTGCATGCTAAATGCCTCCAAACCTGATTATTTTGTACATCAAGTGGCATTCAATTTTTAAGCGGTTGTAAACCGCATAGAGATTTTGTTTTTTTTTGGGGGGGAACCTGTGGGGTAAAGTCACAATGTGCTAGTATGTATTGCATACTAGCACATTCTGGTAAACTTACCTGAAAATGATTCCCTCCTGCACCAAGAAGTCAGCACTGCAGGTGCCTCCATCTTCACCCGTCTTGCTTCCGGGTTCGCAGACTTCGGCTCCATGACTGGCCAGAGCCGGGATGACGTTGTTCCCACGCATGTGCGGGGGAGCCGCCGTTCATGGCACAATGCTCTGAAGGAACAGCACAGGCCGCGTGCCTTCAGAATGCATGCGCCAGTGATGTCACTGGCTGCATGCAATGTAAATATCTCCTAAACCGTGCATGTTTAGGAGATATTTCCACTACCTATAAGTAGACCTTATTATAGGCTTACCTATAGGTAAAAGCAAGAGAAGGAAGTTTACATCCTTTTTAAATTAACACTGCTATCCTAAGCTACTAATCCTAAAATGATAAACCCCATATATATTGTGGGCGTGTCTGAACTTCAGAAAGGCATTCAGTAGATATCCCCTTTTAAAACTGACTCATTAAAAATTCTTGCCACTCCACTTTTTTCTTTCAACAAAAACCTAACAATATGCTTCCAGTAACATTACGTTTATTAATACTTTGTGTGCAATCTTTTTTTTTTTTATCTCCGAAGTTCAACTTTAAAGCATATATACACTATATTCGCAAAAGTATTGGGACACCTGCCTTTACAAGCACATGAATAGCATTTCAGTCTTAGTACGTAGGGTTCAATTTTAAGTTGGCCCACCCTTTGCAGTTCTAACAGCTTCAACACTTCTGGGAAGGCTGTCCACAAGGTTTAGGAGCATGTCTATGGGAATGTTTGACTATTCTTCCAGAAGCACAATTGTGAGGTCAGACACTGTTGTGGACAAGAAGGCCTGGCTCGCAGTCTCCGCTCTAATTCTTTCCAAAGGTGTTCTTTCGAGTTGAGGTCAGTACTCTTGTGCAGGCCAGTCAAGTTCCTCCACCCCAAACTCGCCCATCCATGTCTTTATGAATCTTGCTTTGTGTACTGGTCAAAATCATTTGGTGGAGGAGGGATTATTGTGTGGGGTTGTTTTTCAGGGTTTGGGCTTGGCCCCTTAGTTCCAGTGAAGGGACCTCTTTAGGCGTCAGCATACCAAGACAATGTTTACAACTTCATGCTCCCAGCTTTGTGGGAACAGTTTGGGGATGGCCCCTTCCTGTCCCCACTTGACTGCGCACCAGTGCACAAAACAAGGTCCATAAAGACATGGATGAGCAAGATTTAGGTGGAGGAACTTGACTGGCCTGCACAGAGTTCTGACCGCAAACCGATAGAACACCTTTGGGATGAATTAGAGAGGAGACTGCGAGCCAGGCCTTCAAGTCCACATCAGTGCCTGACTTCACAAATGCGCTTCTGGAAGAATGGTCAAACATTGCCATAGACACAACTCCTAAACCTTGTGGACAGCCTTCCCAGAAGAGTTGAAGCTATTATGGCTACAAAGGGTGGGGCAACTCAATAATAAACCCTATTGACTAAGACTGGGATGCCATCAAAATGAATGTGCATATAAAGGCAAGCATCCCAATACTTTTGGTAATATTGTGTATGTATCTATATATATATATATATATATATATATATATATATATATATATATATATATATATATATATATATATATATTATAATGCACGGCAAAGCCTAACTGAGCTTATCCTACCCCTACCTCCATTCTAAGCCTATTCTATCTACTGTACCTTGTAAAAGGAAAGATGGCTATATTTACCTATTCTGAAGCTGCGCTGGTATGGTCACATGATCAGGTCCCAGCACTGGCATCAGTGTAGAGGAAAGGCAGTGAAAACAGCTGCAGAGCTTGGGCGATGACATCACCCATAGGCTCACTATGGTTAATACGTTGTTAGATGTCCCTCCTCTGCACTAAAGCCGGCGCTGAAAGCTGGTCATGTGACTGGACCAGAGCGACTTCAGAATAGGCATCTTTCCTTTTACAGGGTAGTTAGAATAGGCTTAGGATGGAAGTCGGAATAGGATAAGCTTAGTTAGGTTTTCATTTGCCTTCCAAGTTCTAAGTCCTCTGCTGTACTGCTTATTTACTTTCTGTGTCCTTAAGTATTTTCTTCAGTTTATATTTCTATTTTAAGATCTGGCCCCTACGAGTCCAAGCAAAGGAATTGTCTCCCCAAGCCTCTTCAGCCAGGGTAGCCCCATATTGGACAATGATGTATTTGCAGCTGCACCTGTTATGAGTGTTCCAGATCTTCGACAAAAGTCCATTCTGCCATCCATGGCCATAGGTACACTGTATTTCTTAATAATTGCTGAAGAAAATGTGTTCTAGTGGAAATGATAAGGGTTATTAATTATCCAGGGGTAGGGTCTGTAATGCCTTATCCAATTCATTTATTCTTAAAGTGCAGGATACAGTACAGTTAGGTCACATTCACACGGGTGTACTTTAGCATAATATACATCTGTCACATTGGGAGCAGCGGCTTTTCCCGTGCAGCCACTGCATCCTGTTTGACATGCATGGGAATGCCTGCACGAGAATGCATAGAACACCTGTGCTTCCTCATGCAAGCAAAGTCCTCGCATGGGTGCATGCTTATGTAATCCCCTATGAAAAAGACATTATAGGTAAAACATTTCCATGACCGAGCTTCCTGCATGCCATAACACTCAGTGCCTTCTAGGAAGATTTTACAATCAAATAGGCTAGTCTTACTGGGGTACCAATTTTTTTATTTCATTTCCATACCAGACTTTTCATTTGGTCTGTTAAGTGTCAAATTTCTCAAGGTTTAAATTTAATTGAAATAATTGGACAGATTATTTATATTTCAATAAATATATAAATAAATATTTTATACAAAGTATTGCTTATGAAAATGTTACATTCTTCTATGCAGACAGCAAGATGCAGCATTTTGGCTAAAAAAAAATTTTTCCGCTCTGTTGAAAAAAAAAAACTATTGTTTAACTACCTCAATACAGGGCACTTAAACCCCCTTCCTTCCCAGGCCAATTTTCAGCTTTTAGCGCTGTTGCATTTTGAATGACAATTGCGCGGTCATGCAACACTGTACCTAAACCAAATTTGTGTCATTTTGTTCCCCACAAATAGAGCTTTCTTTTGGTGGTAATTGATCACCGCCAGGTTTTTTCTTTTTTGGTGCACAAATAAAAAAGACCGAAAAGTTTGAAATAAAAAAAAAAAAGTTTTTTTGTTTATGTTATAAAATTTTGTAAATAGATATGTTTTTCCCTGCACTGATGATGCCGCCCTGACAGGCACTGATGAGGAGGCACTGATGGGGTGGCACTGATGGGGTGGCACTGATGGGGTGGCACTGATATGCAGCACTGATGGGCACTGATATGTGGCACTGATAGATAGCACAGATAAGCAGCATTGGTGGGCACTGATAGGCAGCGCTGATGGGCACTGATAGGCAGCACTGATGGGCACTGATAGGCAGCACTGATGGGCACTGATCGGCAGCACTGATGGGCACTAATGGGTGGCACTGATGGGCGGCACTGATCAGCACTGATGGGCACTGATAGGCAGCACTGGTGGACAATAATGGGCACTGGTGGGAGGCACAGATAGATGGCAATAATGGGCACTGGTGGGCAGCACTGACAGATGGCATTGGTGGGCAGCAGTGATAGGGAGGGCACCACTGGCAAGTTTGCCATCCCTGGTGGCCATGGTGGGCATCTCTGGTGGTCATGGGTGGGCATCCCTGGTGGCTCTAGTGGCACCCCCCCCCAGGGCTGCACTGGTAATCAATGTTCTGATTACCAGCACAGACCCCCCCTGTGATCAGTGAGTAATTAGAAATACTCACTGATCCCCCCGGCTGCAGTACAGATCCTCTTCTTCTCCTCACTGACAGGATCTGTCATGAGGAGAAGAGATCGAAGCCGTTACAACGGCTGTGTTTACATCACATGACGGCTGTGATTGGACACAGCCGCCATGTGATCAGGAGGGCCAATCACAGGGCCCTCCTGCCGCATCTTGTTGCTCTGTGTCTGAGGGACACAGGCACATCAAGATCGCACCGCTGCGAGTGCCCGTGGCGGCGCGATCTCGCTCCTTCTGAAGGACGTTCCGGAACGTCCGATCAGAAGGACGAGACTCCCACCCGGCCGTATATGTACAATGGCCCGGGTGGGAGGTGGTTAAAGACCTCTGTAGCTGACTCTGAAATGACACAATTTAGAGAATCATAACAATAACTTACCCCCCTCTTTCTTTAATTTAATAATCAATCAATAGTTAACAGAGTGTCTGATTTACTAAAAGAGTTGAGAATCTTCACTCAATAAACTGAATGAATATTTACTTCAATTGCTGAGTCATGTAAAAATCAAATTTCTGTTTCTGAAGGGAAATTGTTTTTGCTGAGCTCTCCCTTTAGAGAACCACAGTACTTTGGGAATCCTGAATAAAACTGACTCAAAGCCATAATAGTTTCCCTTTAAGACACAGTGAACACCCAACCATATTGCAGTAACAAATTAGGTTTCAGGTTATTTTATTCATGCTATTAAAAGATGATTACCAATTGGTTGCTATGGCTTAATGTTTGAGTTTTAAAACGTATATAGTTTATATATTACACCCATGACATTTTATATATTATACAGTATCTCACACAAGCGAGTACATCCCTCACATTTTTCATAATATTTTATTTGTCTTTTCATGTGACAACACTGAAGAAATGACACTTTTCTACAATGTAAAGTAGTGAGTGTACAGCTTGTATAACAGTGTAAATTTGCTGTCCCCTCAAAATAACTCAACACGCAGCCATTATTGTCTAAACCGCTGGCAACAAAAGTGAGTAACCCCTAAATGAAAATGTCCACATTGGGCCCAAAGTGTCAATATTTTGTGTGGCCACCAATATTTTCCAGCACTGCCTTAGCCCTCTTGGGGATGGAGTTCACCAGAGCTTCACAGGTTTCCACTGGATTCCTCTTCAACTGCTCCATGATGACATCATTGAGCTGGTGAATGTTAGAGACCTTGCGCTCCTCCACCTTCTGTTTGAGGATGCCCCACAGATGCTCAATAGGGTTAAGGTCTGGAGACATGCTTGGCCAGTTCATCACCTGTACCCTCAGCTTCTTTTGCAAGGCAGAGGTCACTTTGGAGAGGTGTGTTGGGGTCTTTATGTTGAAATACTGCCCTGCGGTCCAGTCTCCAAAGGGAAGGGATCATGCTCTGCTTCAGTATGTCACAGTACATGTTGGTATTCATATGTTCCCTCAAAGAACTGTAGATCCCCAGTGTTGGCAGCACTCATGCAGCCCCAGACCATGACACTCCCAACACCATGCCTGACTGTAGGCAAGACACACTTGTCTTTGTACTCCTCACCTGTTTGCCACCACACTCGTTTGACACCATCTGAACCAAATACATTTATCTTGGTCTCTTTAGACCACAGGACATGGTTCCAGTAACCCACGTTCTTAGTCTACTTGTCTTCAGCAAACTGTTTGCAGGCTTTATTGTGCATTATCTTTATTCTGGGACGACAGCCATGCAGACAACTTTGATGCAGTGTGCGGCGTATGGTCTGAGCACTGACAGACTGACCCCCCCACCCCTTCAACCTCTGCAGCAATGCTGGCAGCACTCATACGTCTATTTCCCAAAGTCAACCTCTGGATATGATGCTGAGCATGTGCACTCAACTTCTTTGGTCAACCATGACGAAGCCTGTTCTGAGTGGAACCTGTCCTGTTAAACCGCTGTATGGTCTTGGCCACCATGCTGCAGCTCAGTTTTAGGGTCTTGGTAATCTTCTTATAGCTTAGGCCATCATTATGTAGAGCAAAAATTCATTTTTTCAGATCCTCAGAGATTTCTTTGCCATGAGGTGCCATGTTGAGCTTCCAGTGACCAGTATGAGAGAGTGAGAGCGATAACACCAAATTTAACTCACCTGCTCCCCATTCACACCTGAGACCTTGTAACACTAATGAGGAAAATGGCTAATTGGGCCCAATTTGGACATTTTCACTTAGAAGTGTACTCACTTTTGTTGCCAGTGGTTTAGACATTAATGGCTGTGTGTTATTTTGAGGGGACAGCAAATTTACACTGTTATACAAGCTGTACACTCACTACTTTACATTGTAGCAAAGTGTAATTTCTTCAGTGTTGTCACATGAAAAGATCTAATAAAATATTTACAAAAATGGGAGGGGTGTACTCACTTTTGTGAGATACTGTATATATTACATAGACAGCATTTTGGATAGCAAATGTATAAACACAGAGAGTTAAAGGTATGTGCCTGTGCTATGAAAACATAATTGTAGACAGGTAATGTTGCAGTTTGAAGTGTGCAGGATTAATTAAAGTATATGTAGCTCTACCCTCGTAGAGGGTAAATTAGAGTAAACCTGGTAATCCACAAAATCAGAAATACATAATGGTATTAGAAAACAGTAATAGCAATGATAATCAATATTGCAATATCTCTTCTGTAAACAGTAGGCTTTCTCCACTTTAACATGTACTCTATATGAATGGCAGCAATACAATGTAGAATTCCCTAAAGAGGTACCTCTTACTACGGACAATAGGAAAATGAATGTGAGTCAGCTATCTGAGTAAGCAGTCTTTAGCCCTAGTCTTTAGCCCAAGTTCTTCCGCCAGCTAGCATTGGGGCCCAGTCTTTAAGGTGGTGCACATGAGTACAGTCCCAGTAAAGTCTGCATGCAGTTATTAATGCTTCTAGTTAGAAGGTTATTCCCTATGTGCTCAGTCTCTGCTAACAGCAACAGGTTAATGGCAGCAATGTCCTCTCACCAGTCCCAGCGATACAGCCACCGGGTTCACAGAGTTCAGATGTCAGCTTATTTCTGCATCTGCCACGATCAGCTCCAATAATCAGCACTAGGCCACATGCTTGTAGCAGGCTGATGTGCACACAGGAGCATTGATGTGCTATTCTATTCCAGCCAAATAGAAAGTTCCTCAGAATTCAGCCTGAGAAAATACAACTCCCTCTCCCCATTGTAGTTCAATGGTCCATAGACTTCCATAGTAAAGTTTATTTCCTGAACTTCATCTTCAATGATTTATTTCTGCCAATCATCAAGTTTCTTGAGTTCCTTCTGCTTTTCATCTCCCCCTGGTGGATGAAGACAAGGTAGTGTTAACCCATTCAGCTGAAGTCCATTCGGATCACTCAAAGTCACACTCTAAATCGCAAAACTTAAGAGTCGCACTAGAGGAAACGTAGCCACTACAGTGCGACTTTGGAGTGCAACTTGGATGCAACTTTGATTGCAGCTTTGATCCAACTTTACACTCTCAGGATCAAAGTCTCATCAAAAGTTGCATTAAAGTAGTGCAGGTACCTTTTCAAAGTCACTGATTTTTAAAGTTGTATAGATGGGAACAGGTGCCATTAAAATCAATGGGCTGTGACTTGCCATGCGACTTTGCGTGTCCAAATTCACATGACAAGTCGCACTAGTGGATAGGGAGCTTTAGTCTACATTTCCAATTTGCGATTTAGAGTGCGACTTTGATCCGACTTTACACTCCCTGGATCAAAGTCGCAACAGAAGTTGCATTAAAATAGTCCAGGTACCTTTTCAAAGTCGCTGATTTTCAAAGTCGCATTGATGAGAACGAGTGCCATTGAAATCAATAGGCTGTGATTTGTCATGGGACTCTGTGTGTCCAAAGTGGCAAGACAAGTCCTACTAGTGAAAACGTAGACTTAGTGTAGTTGCCTGTACTATGATCATTGTAGACTGTGAGCTGAGACCCCAGAGCACTTCCAGCTACACTGACAGTCCCCCCCCCCTTTCCGGTGTCCAGCTTCCTTCTCCTATGGTAGTCTTCATTCAAAGCCCTGCACAGCTATACTGTATATATAAATATATATATATAAATATATATATATATATATATATATATACTGTATATGTGTCCTGTGTGAATTATTTCTTCATTTTCTCATGAATTAGGATGTACAATGCATCCTTATTGATGAGAAAACAATGGGCGGGAACCTATGATCAGCTCCTCCCATCCTGTATACTCCCACTGGCTACACAGGAACATTGTCCCTCCCTGAAAGTGATGTCACTAGCTTTCAGTAACCACGCCCACTTGTTTCTCTTGGACTCAGCAGGAAGAGGAATTGAAGTCATGTGACAGCACTGAAAACTGCAAAATAAAGGGAGAAAAACTGGAGTTTTTTTATTTTGACACATAAGGCTGAACTCCGCGCACATTAATCATTGCAGGGGAGAATTTAAGGCATTAGACTGGACTTCCACTTTAAGTGAATAAGGTGAAGCTGTGCAGCTGGTCTGACTTCAATCATCCAAACCTACGCAAGCAAAAATATTTTTATATTTTTCCCTTGCAAGTGATTCGATATTCTTTTGCAAAGTGAGTTTTCACTGTGTTGACTAAGGTAAGTGAAAATTCCTTTGCAATGGGAAATTCACTATGCAATATGGCCATGCTGTACTCTTTTGGTAAATCAGACACAGCGTTTATTACTTGATCTAATATTTTTTTATGATTGGTATTTTAATAATTTGCTGCTCTTAAATGTTATATTCCATATTTCTGGGTAATAGGTAAGTTTAGTGTCACTGTGTTGTTTGATTTTAACTTTAATTTTAACTTTTAACTCTGGTCTGTTTCTCAGGTTCTCCAGTGGCTGCAAGTAAAACTTGGCCTTCTTTTGAAACTACATCTAATCCTGCTGTACCATTTTCAACAAGCTTGTCAATGCCATCTTCCCACACCTTCCCACCTGCAGCTTACAGTTCAGTGCATAGCGGTAGCTACTTCTCTTCCCTACCACCACATATGATGCCTTCATCTTCAGTAGGACATGCAAACTCTCCAAATACATTGCTTCCTAGCATGATGACTCCTGCTGTTAATCATGGAAATACCTTGCAACAAATGATGCAAAATGGAATGGTGTCACAAACTATGAATAGTGCTTTGGTTTCTAATGTCCCACCAGCTACCCAGTGGTCTCCAACCACACCCATGTTTTCTTTGGCTAATGTCTTATCTTTGGCTATGAGCATGGCTCAGACTTTGTTACCAGTGGCATCAACAGCTACCACACAGCCTCAAGGAATCCCTCATGGAGGTACTATCTTTCCCCAGCCAATGTCTGGACATGCCCAGCCACCTCTGATGTATCCAACAAGTTATTCTCAACCTCAAAGTCCAGTCAAGGACTTTCAAGGGCAGTCCCCTTATGTATATCCTGGATCCACCAATAGCAGCGGAATGTTTCTTCAAAACATGCCAGGGCAAACTTTTTCTAATATGGGAGGCAATTACTCTCAGGCCTTTGTAAACTCAGATTCGAAACCAGACAGCAGAATGTTTCCTCACCAAGTGCCACCTACTAACATACCAGGATACCCTATGAAGCTTCCCCAACAGATGGAAATTCCATCTTCCCCTGGCATTGTGGCGAACTTACCAGAACTGCAGCCAGGTATAGGAAGCTTCTGTGAGACATCTTCAGCTCCAACTGGAAATCAGAGTTTGGAAACTACTGGATGTGTGGTGGGACAGACCATGAACCAATCTGTAAGCATACGTTTTTAATATGTGAGGTGGTATCAGACATTTATTTCTGGACCTATGTCTAGCAGTCACGTGATAAACAGGTTCAGTTCCAGGCAGATACTCTAAATGAATCAATCCTTAGTTTAGGATAGAGCCTACAAAAATAATTATAAAGTTTAACTTTTCTTTCACTAAGTAAGAAAGTCTTACGAACCATCTTGCTTTAAGTAATTTTTTTGCAAAATTTTGTACAGGCAAACTCACTTTTCATTGACTTCTACACATGTACAAAGTCCAGCTAATACAAATTAAAATTTTACTGTGTGGGCTTATTTGCATAGAAATTGGATGGCTAGGAGATTCCCACCCAAAAGCCATCATTAGTTCACACAGTCTGTAAATAGAATTTCTTTGACCAAAAGTGTAAAAATCGTAAATTAGGACAATTGTTTTGACCTGTCTTATTCTACCGAAACTGCTCCTGCATCTATCCCAAGATGTATACAGTAAAAAAAAGTATTTGCAGAAAATTTGAGAGCCCTTTCCAGGTTCCTTGCATATTCTTACTGAAAGTGCAGGAAAACCTTGATTATTCTACATTGTATATGGCAGGCTGTGTGTGGGAACTTGTGGAGTTGTTCAGTATGGTGGCTATACACTGGACTTTAGTGGTTGATAAGTATCATTGTTTTAGGTATCTATATATGTATTTATCCCTTTGGGGATCTGAGAACAATATGTAGATATAGGTAGTAATACCTTTTTGGAGCTTGCCAGAACTGAACCTTTGTTTATGACAAAACAGTTTTTCTGTGTATAGTACTGCTGTGTTGGATTTAATATTCAGAGGGGTTAGTGTTATTCATTAGGTACAGACTTGAAGTTGGAATCATTGTTGTAGAAGGAGGCAAATACTGCTTCATTATGGCTGTCTTTTATTGGTAGTATTTGTACAATAAGCAGACAGTAGAACCATTGAAACATAGTTCAGAGTTGACTACTGCTTCCTGCCTTACGTTATGGTAAGTTTTGCTTTAACATGATGTTAAATAGCTATGCGCACGAGCCTTGCAACTAACTGACAATCCCAAAAGGGATTCTCTGCTACTTTAATCAAATGATCCTATACGGTACATATAATAACTATATATTATGCCAAGCCTTAACTCAAAAAATAATAACTTTAAAGCTGGCTCAATGCAGGTTACATGTTTTTTTTCTTTATTCTTGCTTCATTAATTAAGGGCAACATTTATCAAGAGTAAGCAAATGTAGGCACATCGCAATGCCTAGCTTTGCCTGCATTTGCTAGCATTCAATGACCACTTGCCCTGCAGATTCTTGGTATTTACAATATCAATCTGGGCTGATTGTAGTGGTGAAGGATTTTAATGCTAAAGGTTTCATTTGTGAGCATCATGTTGAACTAATAAGTGTGGGAAGTGAAGAAATGTTGGGAATGTTAACATTAGGATCAGGTCGTATAAATTAAATCTAGTAAATACAGCAAATGTTGCTGGGACCTGACTTTTTCCCCAAAGACAGAGAAATCCATAGGTTTGGGAAATAGGACCTAGCCTGGTAAATCTGCAGGTAACTTAGACCTGCAAATGCACTTTATTATTTACATGTTCGCATGACCTGATGGGTAATTGCTCTTGATAAATACGCTGCTTTCGGAGACAGGGATGCGTTGCAGTATTTTTTAAAAATGTGCATTTTTGTTCGTAGAATTTTTTTAAAATATACATGGTAGCAAGTGTATGAAAGTAAACTAAGGTCATTAAATTAACGCATTGTTTTACTGTTTTAATTGAATTGATAATATTTTAGCGTATGAATGAAGATATAGAGCACTGTGTCAGGGGTTCATATACAGCATTTATATACAGTACAGTATGAACTATTATATTTATTCTAAGCCAACCAAGGTACGCTTTGGAGTATACCTGGGTGATAGGACCTCTTCAGTCCTTTGTGACCGATGCAGTCAATTTCATGCCATAGACAGTTTGCTTTCTAACTTTCAAGTATGAAATCAAAAAATAGGGCTAAGCTCTGTAAAGTCCTGTGTAATCCTGACTGCATGCCAAACCTGTGCATGGATGGCAGATTGTGACATTTAAACTCCACACCCCTGATACACAAGTCTACACAACAACCCCCAAACAACTTGAGCACATGTCACGCAAGGTCCTGCAGTACAATTGTGGTTCAGATTATGGCTCTAGAAGCATAGCCAAACACCAAAGGTCCAGGAGACATGGGAGTCTGAGTCACCTGGCACATGTCTTCATCGTAGAAGGTTAATAGATTGGTTTGGCAAGAACGATTTTTCATGAATCCATGTCCACTTCACACTCTGTGCATTCATTTGTTATTCCTCTTCACACTAGTACACTTATAGGAGCTTTTTTGGTGCTATTTAAAATGTGATGTCCAAATGACTGGATTTTGCAAAATAGCTTTGCTTATAAGAACAAAATTATCTTTACAAAGAGAAAATCAAATAGATTTCTCCTTTAAAAACAACAGTTGCACTCCACATCAGTTCTTCCCAGCCATGGCCTTCAGTGCACTCTCTTCATGTCTTATATGGAGTATTAATCAATCATGGCACTATAAATGTGCCCAAAATCACTGCCCTGGAAGTGCTAACAAAACTCCCAGGAGGACATGTCCAAAGGTGCCGTGATCCTCCAAGGAAAGAAGTGCCCAGAATCCAGCCTACATTGAGGCATAGATGTCCTCATGCACAGTGCAGAATGACAGTGCTACTCAGACCAGCACCCACTGACAACTGTCAGATTCAAAGCCGTTACTTCTTCCACCCAAATTACTCTCATTTCTATGCAGCTATGTACATGTGCTTACATGCTACAAAAGGAGATAGCTGAGGAATGCGTTTTATCAGTCTGTTGTTGCTCTTTTACTGTGAAAGGAAGGTGACCAAAATATATTAATAAAAATCACCAAATATACACATATTAAACATTAGTTACATAGTTTGTGAGGTTGAAAAAAGACATCAGTCCATCCAGTTCAACCCATGATGTGTGTGTTAGTACATTGTATACCCCTGTATGTTGTGGTCTTTAAGGTGCCCATCTAATAGTTTTTTGAAACTATCGATGCTCCCTGCTGATACGACTGCTTGTGGAAGCGAATTCCACATCCTTACTGCTCTGGCAGTGAAGAACCCCTTACGTATTTTGAGGTTAAACCATTTTTCCTCTAGTTTTAGTGAGTGGCCACGTGTCTTATTGTATTCCCTTTCTCTAAAAAGTTTGTTCCTTATGCTAGGGTCTTCACCAGTACAGTATTTGTACATTGATATCCTATTCCCCCTCAAGCGTCTCTTCTCCAGAGAGAATAAGTTAAATGCTTGTAGTCTTTCCTCATAGCCGATGCCCTCTATTCCCCTAATTATTTTTGTTGCCCTTCTCTGGGCTCTCTCCAGTTCCAGCACATCCTTCCTGAGGACCGGTGCCCAGAACTGTACAGCATACTCCACATCTGGCTGGACCAGAGTCTTCAGAGTGGGAGAATAATCTCTTTATTTCTGGAGTGAATCCCCTTTTTTATACATGCCAGTATTCTGTTGGCTTTGCTTGCAGCGGCTTGGCATTGCATGCCACCGCCAAGCCTGTTGTCCACTAGGACCCCCAGGTCCTTTTCAATCTTAGATTCACCCAGAGGTTTCCCCCCTAGTGAGTAGCTTGCTTTCGTGTTTCTGACGCCCAAGTGCATTACTTTACATTTTTCAACATTAAAACTCATCTGCCATGCAGTTGCCCACCCCATTATTTTGTTCAGGTCCGCTTGTAAGATTTCCACATCCTGCATAGAAGATATTGGCACGCTTAGTTTAGTATTATCCGCAAATACCGAGATTGTGCTGGATATCCCCTCCTCTAGATCATTTATGAATAAATTAAACAAGATTGGTTCCAGGACAGAACCTTGTGGGACCCCACTTTCCACACCTGCCCAATCTGAGTACTCTTTCATTTATCACCACCCTCTGGACTTTCCCCTTGAGCCAGTTCTCTATCCAGGTACTAACCCTATGGTCCATACCTACATTCCTTAGTTTGTACTGTAAGCATTTGTGGGGAACGGTGTCAAAGGCCTTTGCAAAGCCAAGATACACCACATCCACAGGCTTACCTTTATCTAGGTGGCAGCTCACTTCATCGTAGAAGGTTAATAGATTGGTTTGGCAAGAACGATTTTTCATGAATCCATGCTGATTACCACTAATAATACCGTTTTCATTACTAAAGTCTTGTATATGGTCCCTGAACATCCCCTCCAAAATCTTGCAGATTACTGATGTTAGGCTGACCGGCCTATAGTTACCCGGGATATATATCGGCCCATTTTTAAATATTGGTACCACGTTGGCTTTTTTCCAATCAGCTGGCACCATACCCATCTGTAGACTATCCTTAAAGATCAGGAATGATGGTCTGGTAATCACCTGTCTGAGCTCTTTAAGAACCCTCTGGTGCAAGCCATCCGGTCCCGGTGATTTATTTATGTTAAGCTTCTCTAGTTTAGTTCTAAGTCTATCTTCTGTTAGCCATGGCGGTACTTCCTGAGGTGTATTATTTAGTTTAGCCTTACAAGCTGGGTTAGTGTAGCCCCCCATTCATTTGTGAAGACTGAAGAGAAGAAATTATTTAACACTTCCGCCTTTTCTCTTTTCTCTGTCCTCTGTGGCCATATTTCCCTTGTCGTCTTTTATGGGGCCAATGTGTTCTGGCCTTGCTTTCTTACTGTTTATATACTTAAAGAATTTCTTGGGGTTCTTTTTACTCTCTTCCGCTATATGTCTCTCGTGTTCTATTTTAGCCACCTTGATTTCGTCTTTACATATGTTATTACACTCTTGTATTTTTTGAAGACCTTTTCTTTAGTATTAATATGCATTTTTATGTTGTAGTTTAGCCACCCAGGGTTTAGTTTTGCTCTTTTTTTGTCCCTTCCCCTTTGTTAATAACAATGTGATTTGATGGAGTTCAGGGTGCCTCCTCCGCATTGGGAGGAGCTAAGCCCTTCAACCACGTAGAGAAGGACACCCTATCCTCCATACTCATGGAGGTATGCAGTCCGAGAACCTCTTACAGAGGCAAAAGAAAAGAAAGAAAAACAAAACAAAAGAAGAAAAGTAGAGAAAGAAGAGAAAAAAGGAAAATAAAAAGGGGGTGGGGAGAGAGAATGGACTCTGCACTAGAAACCCTAATCAGGTATGGTCCGGGGGTCATGTATATAATCCAAGGGCCCATATCCTTTTAAACACCTGTATATTGTCCTGTAAGGTGGCCGTTAACCGTTCGTTTACCATAATTCAGGAAAGTTAGTGCTTTAGCTGGTCAAATGGTATGATAGCCGACTTCCAATTTTTGGCAGAAACAAATAATTTTAGTGGAAACAAATATAAAAGTGAGGAGTCGTCTCTGGAGTGGTAGCCAATCTGGCCGGCACCAAGTACCATCTCAGCAGTACTTTCTAGTTTGCTTCAATAATGGAAGTGTTGATGAGTGAACTTGAAGCAGCCTGTGCAATTGAGTGCCAATCCTAAAGTTCAAGACTTTCCTGGATGTCTTGTTCCCATTTGGCCATGTAACCCAGCTTAGCCGAGGTGTATGTTAGAATAGTATATATTTCAGATTTATGCCCACAGACTTTATCATACTTGAGACATAGATGTTCCATAGGGGACATAGTTACAAGATCCCATTTGTGAGATAAAGCATGCAGGTAATGTTTTATTTGATTGTATCGAAAAAGTTCAGAGTTCGGCATTTGGTGCTTTTGAATCAAGGTTTGTTTACACAGCATTCCTTCATGATCGCATAGGTCCGCTATGCGTATAAAGCCTTTGTTGGACCGCCATTCGAACGCAAGAGTGAGGCCTGGGATGAAGTCCCTATTTCGTAAGAAGGGAGCTAAAGGGCTATGGGGTGGCCTAAAGTCATGAGGCTTAAATAATCTGTCCCAAATACTAAACGATAGTGAGAGGGAAGGACAAAAAATCGGAGGCCGATCCTTCGTTGGCAACCACATAACATGGGAAATCTGCCACTGTTGACAGGAGTATTATTCCACTGCCATCCATAGTGGGTGGGGTTGCTGGGAATGGAATTTGGTAAGTTGAGCCAACTGTGCCGCATAGAAGTATTTCAGCAGATCAGGAACTCCCAGTCCTCCCTTCTGTTTGGGGGGTAAACATTGTACGTTTGTTATCCCAATTAGAATGAATGGCCGATATGATATCTATGATTCTCCTTGTTTGGTCAGATGCCTGGCGATTAGGGACAAAACCCGCCTGTCCTGGGTGGATATATTGTGTAAGGAAGGAGTTCAGTCTGGAAGAAAGTATCTTTGTCATTAATTTAAAGTCCACATTTATTAAGGAGATTGGTCGGTAGTTGGAACAATCTTCATGATCCTTTACTGGTTTTGGTGTAACATGTATATAAGCTCATGTTCTGGAATGCAGTTACCCTGTCTAATGTAATTGAAGTAGGAGCATAAGTGGGGAATCAGAATCTCCTGATATCTCCTATAGTAATGGCCGGAGAAGCCATCTTGGCCTGGGGCTTTAGAAGAATGTAAGCTCTTTATGGCAGTACTGATTTCTAATTCTAAAAACTCATTGTCCATGAGTTCCACATGGGGCTGCTTAAGCTGTGTTAGAGGAACATCATGAAAGAAATCATCTGCATTGTCCTCTAGAAACCGATCCGGTTTATGATACAGCTTAGAGTAAAAATTATGAAATTCCTGTGGGATCAATTGGGAATTTTGGGTCGGGTGTCCATTAGGTAATCTCATTTGGGGTAAACTAGGTGTATATACCCAGGGTACCAGTCTTCTAGCTAGCAATGTGGTTGTTTTATCACCCATAGTGTAATATCTATGTCCTGACCAGCTAATGTGTTTTTCAGCCTTGGTTGTAAGACTCAGATTCAATGCTAGTCTAGCTGCTTCAATTTAATGTCTAATATCTACCTGTGGGGTCACTTGCTGTTCATTCATAAGGCCTTCTATTTCTGCCTCTTGCTGTTTAATCATGCCTTACCCAGCGCGTTTGGTTCTAACCGCTAGCTGAATAAGTTTGCCCTGAATGGTGGCCTTATGGGCCACCCTATTTATTGCGGGGGATGTGTCTGATGAGGAGTTTTCCCAAAAAAACTCTCGCAATTCTATCTCAGTTTCAGCACATTAGACGGGATCATTTAATAGAGAGAGACGTTAAGGCACCATGGAGAAGGGTGTGATTTCGTCCATAAATCAGTCAGCAATAGCTTAACAGGAAAATGATCCGACCAGGGGACAGGCAAGATTTTCACAGATGTAACATATGATAGTAATGAAGTATGTATAAGGATATTAAAATCTTGTTTTAAAACAGGCAGGTACTCAAATCAAAGCCAAACAATATACAGCATGTCAGAAACCTCGGTCAAAAACCCTTGCGAGCGTAATGACTTTACCGCAATACCTCAGCCCTACACATGTTTTGTCCAAAGGGACATCTTCACGGGGACTTGTAATAAGTAGCACCACTCTCCTCCACCAGCAGCTTCCAATACTGATGCAGGGGGAAATGAAGAATTATACGAAGACAGCTGTCATCTTATCAGCTTTAAGTCCCAATTGGATAGAATGAGGCGAATCACTCCAATCTGTGCTCCATTGGGATCAGTGGATAGCATGAGAATAGCAGAGTGACCATGGGGCCCCAGGAATTAGGTGCAGAGATGCCAGTCGGTATTGCCACTACTTTCCTAAACCACAGCAATGAGAATGATACCGGAGGGAGGGCTGTGACAAAGGTGTGGGATGGACTCCATTGCACCAAGCTTTATAACGGTTTCTTGCTATGCCCTTGCTGCTGGTGAATCCATCCTCTGAATTATTGCTTTTTTTATTTTCAAATGCTAGTAACAAAAAAAAAAGTGGTAAAAATTATGCATCATGAGGTTAACAATAGTGTTTCCCAGTCTCAGAAGCAAGTCAGTGATTATGAAAGGAACAGAATTAATTACATGCATACATTACTATACGCGTGTTATATTTACTTGAGAGGCTTTATTGAAAGTCTGTGAGTGGGGTCATATTTACAACCAAGTCCCGACCGTCTGAAAAATTCTAAAAACATGCAAGTCACAAAAAATGATAAATTACTTAAAAATGATTCAACTGTAACTTCAATAAAATGTTTCTTTAAAATATTTCCCATCTGTAAGAAGTCTGCATGGTTCCAAAACCTCACCTTTGGGGGGGGGGGGGTCCCACTTCACCATTCTAGTGTAAAAGAAATACAAATTTGAGAGTAGGATCCTCAATGGTATACCATGCATTCCATTCGGGTACAGAGATGCTTTCACCAGAGTCTGTGAGATACTGTGTATATATATATATATATATATATATATATATATATATATATATATATATATATATATATATATATATATATAAACAAGTCATTGGATGAGTAAAGTACCTGCCATCTATCTTAAACTCAAACCTGTAGAGTCCAATAAGTTTTTTTTAGTTCCACCAAGCTAAGCTTCTGTAAGCTGGTCTTCAGGTTGGTTGCAATGGGTTATGGTGTACCATTGTAATTAAAGTAGCCCTAATATACAATATTTAAACAGATCTCATCACAAATTTAAGACATTTGCAGGCAAAAGCACGGAAAAAGCAACTATTTTACGTTTTCCTGCAGCATTTTTAATGTAATTTTGTTTTTTCATTTACTTGCAAATGTGCCTTTTGAACTTGCTAGGAAATTTGGATACTCCAGAAGTGTCCATTTACCAGCACAGCCCCTCTGTCCTTGCATGTCCTAGCCATCTCCTTTTCTGGTTGTGCATAATTACTGTCTTGCTGGCCAAGGCCCTCCACTACCCCTCTCTTCACCTTTTGACATAACTATTTATATAGTTGCCAGTGCAGGAGTGGAGGGGAATACATTAGAGAAGCCGTTTTCAACCATAATGAAAACCCGTGGCTTAATACATATTGGCCTAAATTGATGAAAAATAATAGATTTTTTGTAGCAAAAAGTAAAAAAATATTGTTTTTTTTTGTTTTTTAAATTGGGGTTCTTTTTTTGTTTATAGTGCAAAAAAAAAAAAAATGCGTACAGGTGATCAAATACCAACAAAAGAAAGCTCTATTTGTGGGAAAAAAAGACATACATTTTATTTGGGTACAGCGTCGCACGACTGCGCAATTGTCAGTTAAACCAACGCAGTGCCATATTGCAAAAAACAGCCTGGTCAGGGAGGGGCTTTGTGTAACTAAAAGGCAAGGTTGATCCAACTGCTGGCTTTTATACAATTTTTAAAAAAATTTTCAGCATTTTGCCAAGGCACCCCTGAAGAAGCCTCAAGGCACCCCAGGGGTGGTAATAATGCTAAACCCTACCCCTCTACCTCATGTGATGAAGCCTTTTTAAAAGTCCATTTACTTATAGTTTAAACTTTTTTAGCTCACATGCTATACAGATGACCCCGCTTCTGCAGCAAGATTGAGGCTTCTTTTTCTAACTAAAAAGCATATATGTATGCACATGTGTACATATATCTATACACAGGGGTTTTCTAGCATTTTGGAAAACAAAGTGCACCCTTTGGAACCCATAGGAGTGAAGGGATTTGGGTGTTTGTAATGTATATAGTAAAATATATAAAGGGCAGGGGCCATAAATCTGTAATATACAGCATGGTGTATATAGTGCAGGAATCAGGAGTATATTATGTCCAGAGCTCAGAGATCAGTAATATATAAAGTAGTAAGAGTAAGGGTCAAGAGTATGTAATGCACTAAGTTAAGTGGTCAGGGGTATGTAATGTACAGCTGGCCTTACAGAGTGCAGTGGTTAGAGGTATGCAATGTACAGCCTAGTGTAGAGAGTGTAGTGCTCAGAAGTAGGTACTGTAGCTTACAAAGTGCAGAAATCAACAGTAATATACAGCACAGTGTACAAAAGTTCAGGAGTCAGCAGTATGTGTTATACAGTCAGCATACAGAGTGCAGGGGTCAGAAATATTAATGTACAGCCCAGCATACAGAGTGCAATGGTCGGAGTATGCAAAATGCAAGTTGCAGTGGTCAGGTGTCTATAAATAACATCTCAGCATATAGAGTGTAGTGGTCAGCAGTATGGCATTTACAGCCCGGTGTACATAGTTCAAGGGTCAGGACCATGCTACATGGAGCACAGCGTACAGACCACAGTGACCATAAATACAGTATATCATATGACAATCTCAGTTTTAAATGACTAAATTGTAATTAAATATCCACATATATCATGAAAGCCATTTTCAGCAGTCATTTCTCCAGTTTTCTAATGGTAAAACTGCTTACCTGTTACTGGTGACCACATTAACTATATTTATTAAAGTATTTATTTCTGTGCATTGCACTGGTTTTCAAGAGGGGGCTGCACAGTTCTGCTGGTAAACTCAGAGACTTAAAAACTGAAGTGATCAAATGATCACCATAATTAACCTATTTCCTCTAATTACCATATGTGAAGGTAGAAAGAAAAATGTAAAGACCCTCCCCTATGTATACACATACACACATATATACATATGCAGACAGGCAGAACTGGTCCACAGACACATGGAGAACATGTAAGTGCCAATAATAGAGTTCTCTGCTGCCTGTGTAAGGCAATTCATACATCTTTCACTTCACTCTGAAGAAGGGGCATGCCTCCTAAATACTGTATGTCAGTGCTTAGTGGAGGTACCATTTACATACTGTACCAAGGACACCACTCTGGTCACTCTCATTACCAGCTTGGCCCCTGAAACATATCAGTGTTTAGTGGAAGTACAATTTATACACTAAGGACACCAATATGGTCCCTCTCATTACCACAGTGTCTCTCCCTACTGGTTCTCCTGAAGTCCACATCAGTGAATCCATCCTGCCTTGCTTGATCTCCCAATTGCTTGCTTCACAGTAAGAGTCTGTCAATCAACTGGTGGTCCAGTAGATATTGTACTTTGGCGATATGTCCTGATCAAGTCACTTCATTGTTAGAGCAATTTTATATTTTTTTAAATGGGTTTACTTGCATTATCAAGGCTGTAAGATATGCACAGAAGATTTAATAGACACAGAAACTCTTAGAGCCCATTCAGACTAGCGTGACACGACTTTGGGGGGGCGACCTGTGAAGTCGCGTGCACCGCAACTTCGGCGCGACTTGCAGAGACTTCACATAATGGAAGTCTATGCAAGTCGCTCCGAGGTCGCCCCAAAGTAGTACAGGACCCTTTTTCTAAGTCGGAGCGACTTGTGTCGCTCCTAGTAGAACGGGTCCTGTGCTAATCAATGGACCGTGACATACCGCGACTTGTCAGGCTGACAAGTCGCCTGACAAGTCGCGCTAATGTGAATGGACTCTTAATGCATTCCATTTTTGTTACAATAGTAATTTCAGAACTAGTATTGCATATTATTATTTATTGCTGTGATAGTATAAATTTCACTTGAGTTTCAAGGTTATTGTTAGAGGTTAGGCCAAAAGCAGTACAAATTACAAATTGCAACTGTGTATTTATTAGTATAAGTGCCTGCATTTGTCTTGTTATCAGTCTCTTGTAATCCTCTGTAAGCCTAGGTTCACATTATTGTGTGCGCTTTTGCGTATCCACGTCATGGGTACAGCAGCCCGTTCATTTGAATGAGTTGCTGTACCCATAAGAAACACTGGTAAAAAAGTCCTGGAGCCTTTTATAAAAGCATGCCGCACGGCACCACATGGTACTGCGGCACCATGTAGTTTCACACATGCAAGAACTTGCTGCTTTTTTCGATACAGGGGGCGCCAGTAAGAATTAAAGGCACTCCTGCGTCTCTGCTAAAGAGCAGTGTTGCTAACCCGCTCATATCTGAACCTAAGCTAAAGCAGTACTTACACTTGGAGAGGAAGGACAGCACTAAAGTCCAGTTACAGGTGTTGCTTATGCATACAGTATGTGCTAACAATATGCTCTCAGAAGGAAAAAGTAAAGTGAGCAGAAGGATAGGTTTTTCTGTCTGCTGCTGCTCCTTCCCTGTCCAGTTACAGGTTTGCGGTGAGGTATGGTGGTGACCAAGTTATTTTGCTTAACTGCAAAAAGAGGAAAATCAGGTCTTGCTATGCTGTCTGGTATGGATGTGGTAATCTCAAGACTGGATGAACCAAAACTACCAATCGTTTTGAAGGAAAACAGCTACCTTAGGCTTAGTTTACACGTATGCAGTTTTCTTTTGATCTGTTTCTGCAGTGCTTTTTGCAGTGCGTTTTGCATTTTTGCACACGCGTATTTGAGGCAATTTGTGTTTAGGCAGATTAAAAAAAACTGCAAATTGCGGCAAAACGCACTACATGTGTTTCTGAAGCTTCTCAATTGAAGTCTATTGAACCAAAAAAGCAGCATTTTAGGTTTAAACCCTTTCCAAAAATGCAGCTGCTGAAAAAAGAATAGATCCCATAAGAAACCATGTTAAATTAACTGTAGTGCGTTTCTGCAAAAAGCAACAAAAAAACGCATAGTGTGAACCAAGCCTTATACTGATCTAAACTGTATGTATTCCACCTTTATATTAAGCTGCTTGCCTGGAGTCCAGCCTTAAGAGTTAGCATGTGCCTTTTAATTTCCTCAGTATATTACATTCTTGAGCTATGATATATTAGCTTTTATTGCATGCGTTAAACAGCTAACATTTTGGTGTAAGTGCTGCTAATACGTTTGGTATGCGCCAACAAATCATGCGCCAAAACTGATTATACATTCCCTTCAAAAGAAATATTCTTCTTTCCACTGGCATCTCCTGTATACATGGTGCAATAAGCAAGCTGTAGGTCTCAAATGTGTTAAAGTATAAGTAAAGTATATATCTTTTCGCAAACAAGGAAAAGGTGAACGAACACCCTAGAACAGTGATGGCGAACCTTGGTACCCCAGATGTTATGGAACTACATTTCCAATGATGCCTATGCACTCTGCAGTGTAGTTGAACATCATGGGAAATGTAGTTCCAAAACATCTGGGGTGCCAGGGTTCGCCATTATGCCCTACAACAGGGGTGTCAAACACAATTTCATTGTGGGCCGCATCAGCATTATGGTCGTCCTCAGAGGGTCGGTTCTATCTGTAGCCCACCACTATCAGAAGTCAAGAGCCCCCATCCTCCCTTACATCACAGTGCATCCCCTTTACCATGTGCTGCTGCTGTGAAAAAGCTGGAGGCAGAGCTGGGAAGCAGAAACTACAGGGTCTGGAGGAGAGCTGGAGTCAGCTTCCAGAGTTTGCTGAATGCTAAGACCAGTGGAGGCAGAGAGGAGGGGGTGCTGCAGCTGCACAGAGAGGTGCAGGATCTGTAGGAAGAGATGTGTCCTCCTCTCTGCTGCCAACTGCTGAGTTGGGGGGGGGGTGGTCCTCTCTGCAGCTGCAGGGTGAAGGACAGGATCTGACAGAGGAGTTCTGTTCTCTCTGCTGCCGTCTGCTAAGGCAAGGAGGGGGCAGAGATGCAGCTGCAGGAGAAGTGCAAGGGCCACATGAAATGGCCTGGAGGGCCGGATTCGGCCCGCGGGCCTTGTGTTTGACACCTGCGCCCTACAACCTCTCCACTTTCCATGGCTAATTAGCTGTGTAGCAGTCTAGGGATTTGAAATCCCCTCTCTTCTACTTTTTTCTGTAGGGCTTCTGTGACGGATCAGAACGATTCCAATTGGTCAGCACCAGCACATGACCACTTTGGCCAATTGGAATCACTCGGATCCATCCCAGAAGCCCTACAGGAAGAAGGGGAGTAGGAGCGGGGATTTGAAATCCCTGGACTGCTATACCAGCTGTTTAGGCAATGATAGCTAATCAGTACAGCAGGAATTGGAGCAGCCTTTCTCAACCTTTTCAACGCAGAGAAACGCTTGAAATAATTTTCAGATCTTAGGGACCCCCTGCTAATGACTATATTTACAACTCATGATACATTAGTGTGATGGTCAGTGGGATGAATGCTCCTTACATTTGTGGGCACTGGGAAGAATTACCTTCTTCCAGATAGCTAAAAAGATCAATGGTGTCAGGGGAAACTTATCTGAGAGGCAGAAATTGCTCATTGCTCAAGGAACCCCTAGCAACCTCTGGAGGAACCCTAGGGTTCCACAAAACCATGATTGGGAACCACTGGATTGGAGAGTGGTAAGGGTATAGGGCAGTGATGGCGAACCTTGGCACCCCAGATGTTTTGGAATGACATTTCCCATGATGCTCATGCACTCTGCAATGTAGTTGAGCATCATGGGAAATGTAGTTCCAAAACATCTGGGGTGCCAATGTTCACCATCACTGGTATAGGGTGTTAGTACATAATTTCATTTTTTTTAAACAGTGAACTTACACTTTAAGGCTGCATCAGCTGCAGTTATCCTCCCTCTTGTATGTAAAAGGCCATGACACGAACCTGACATGAACCTGACATTGATCTGAACAATTCTGAATCAGTCAGAAGTCTGCTTTGCTAATCTCAGCAAATACAGAGGTTTTAAAAACCAAGCGACCATGTTTTATTGCCAGTATAATATTGGCATGACTGCTTATATCTGTTAAGATAATTTATATATTCGTACAGACATGCATGATCCAAAACATTGCTGTGAAGGACCGTGCAGCAGATAACCTCTGTGTTCTGTGCCTTTTCAGGTGTACACTGTGCTATGATCTGTAGCATAGGAGATCCATATTATTAAATCCAGGGCATTATAGCTTTATACTATTGGCCTACTGGATTTTGCCAGCTGCTTGGCTGTTATTGATAGTGGTACATCCTAATTCTTTGCATCAATAAAGCTAAACTCCAGGCAGATGTGAAATACACAAAAGAATGCAGTTCTGTAATCATTATTACATCCTTAAATGTATTCTTTAAATGTAAGCAAGTGTACCCTAATCTGATGTGTATCAACCTCTTGCAGTCCCTGTACTACAGAGCCCAGCGATAGGGAGGGAAAATCAGCATAACAATCCAATCAGGTGTGTTGCAGTAAAAGCAGCATGCTAACAGGAGGAGAAAGCAGAGTGACGGAGAGATAAGCTCATCAGTGTGCTTTGCTTTTTATTTTCCATCGACAGGATACTTGTAAGTCCTAACAATCCTAATTAAATGCAGAAAAGAAAGAGGGGGTCCTCTCCCCTGCCAGAGAGCGATGTGCTGTGTGGCATAGCTGTGTAAGGTTGGGTTCACACTTATGAAAATTGAATGCGAGTTTCCCCGTATCCAATTTGCATAAAAGAAGAGTGTGATTGACACTTAATGGAGCCAGTTCACACATCTCAAGGGCAGCCGCGGAGCGCACTGCAGAAGGGTCCTGTGCATGTTTGGCACAGTTTCAGGTCAGAATTGAGGCAAAAATGTGGACCTAATTCGGACCTGAAACGGTGAACAGGGACGCACCGGACCCCCTGCTGCGAGCCGCACTGCAGATAGTGTGAACTCTGCTTAAATGTCAGGGCTGGGTATTTAGCAGTTTGCCTGGATTTCAGCTTTAAGTATAACTCAAAAGTGGTGATGCGCATAATTCCATTGATTGCATTAATATTTGCTTCCCTTGTTTCTATTGTTTGTGTGGATTGGTCAGTCTATTTCTTTACAATGACTGGCAAGTATAGCTAAACAAATATAATGAAGACAATTCAATATTTCCTTTTTTATGGGGACCATACAAAGTGGGAATTGGTCCCAAAAAGGTAGACCTTGCTGTTGTACACATTTTAGAGTTATAGATTGTAAGCTCTTAAAGAGACCCTGTCACCAGACCATTTATCTCAACAATCTTCCCATAGGATTAACTTATTTTATGCAAGGAATTTACTTGTAAAAGCATCCCTTGTGTAGACATTTGAAGGCCCTGAGACTGCTGCTGGGCATTCCGATCTTGGATGTGGTTTCAGCAAACTCAGAGCTGTCACTCAAGTGACATTCTATAGTATTATGCTTTGCCCAACCCCTGGCAACTAAATTAAAGTTTATGTAGGGAGGTGATGGGAGGGGCAAAGATGCTGGGTCAGCACAGACACTAATTAGACTGTCCCAGAGGAGGAGAGGGCTATGACATACAGGTCCCTCTCAAAAAATTAGCATATTGTGATAAAGTTCATTATTTTCTGTAATGTACTGATAAACATTAGACTTTCATATATTTTAGATTTATTACACACAACTGAAGTAGTGCAAGCCTTTTATTGTTTTAATATTGATGCTTTTGGCATACAGCTCATGAAAAACCAAAATTCCTATCTCAAAAAATTAGCATATCATGAAAAGGTTCTCTAAACGAGCTATTAACCTAATCATCTGAATCAACTAATTAACTCTAAACACCTGCAAAAGATTCCTGAGGCTTTTAAAAACTCCCAGCCTGGTTCATTACTCAAAACCGCAATCATGGGTAAGACTGCCGACCTGACTGCTGTCCAGAAGGCCATCATTGACACCCTCAAGCGAAAGGGTAAGACACAGAAAGAAATTTCTGAACGAATAGGCTGTTCCCAGAGTGCTATATCAAGGCACCTCAGTGGGAAGTCTGTGGGACGGAAAAAGTGTGGCAGAAAACGCTGCACAACGAGAAGAGGTGACCGGACCCTGAGGAAGATTGTGGAGAAGGACCGATTCCAGACCTTGGGGGACCTGCGGAAGCAGTGGACTGAGTCTGGAGTAGAAACATCTAGAGCCACCGTGTACAGGCGTGTGCAGGAAATGGGCTACAGGTGCCGCATTCCCCAGGTCAAGCCACTTTTGAACCAGAAACAGCGGCAGAAGCGCCTGACCTGGGCTACAGAGAAGCAGCACTGGACTGTTGCTCAGTGGTCCAAAGTACTTTTTTCGGATGAAAGCAAATTTTGCATGTCATTCGAAAATCAAGGTGCCAGAGTCTGGAGGAAGACTGGGGAGAGGGAAATGCCAAAATGCCTGAAGTCCAGTGTCAAGTACCCACAGTCAGTGATGGTCTGGGGTGCCATGTCAGCTGCTGGTGTTGGTCCACTGTGTTTTATCAAGGGCAGGGTCAATGCAGCTAGCTATCAGGAGATTTTGGAGCACTTCATGCTTCCATCTGCTGAAAAGCTTTATGGAGATGAAGATTTCATTTTTCAGCATGACCTAGCACCTGCTCACAGTGCCAAAACCACTGGTAAATGGTTTACTAACCATGGTATTACTGTGCTGAATTGGCCTGCCAACTCTCCTGACCTGAACCCCATAGAGAATCTGTGGGATGTTGTGAAGAGAAAGTTGAGAGACGAAAGACCCAACACTCTGGATGAGCTCAAGGCCGCTATCGAAGCATCCTGGGCCTCCATAACACCTCAGCAGTGCCACAGGCTGATTGCCTCCATGCCACGCCGCATTGAAGCAGTCATTTCTGCAAAAGGATTCCCGACCAAGTATTGAGTGCATAACTCAACATAATTATTTGAAAGTTGACTTTTTTTGTATTAAAAAACACTTTGCTTTTATTGGTCGGATGAAATATGCTAATTTTTTGAGATAGGAATTTTGGTTTTTCATGAGCTGTATGCCAAAATCATCAATATTAAAACAATAAAAGGCTTGCACTACTTCAGTTGTGTGTAATGAATCTAAAATATATGAAAGTCTAATGTTTATCAGTACATTACAGAAAATAGTGAACTTTATCACAAACAGTGTATGTACAAACAGGAAGGAATTGACTTCTGCAATGTTCTAGCAAGTTCAAATACACTTTGCAGGTGAATAAAAAAAAAATATTCATGGAAAGGAAAAACATTGCATCTAAGCATGTAAAATACTTTTTTTTTTTTTTTTTTTTTTGCGCTCGTACTTACAATTTTTTACCTTTTGATGACAGGGTCTGTTTAAGGGCAGGGAATCTTAATGGAGGTATGTGTCCTGTTCTGGCCAGTTATGGCACATCCTTGGGCACTATGATAAGTGGCATCACCTGTAATTAGGAAAAATGGAACTTAAGTAAACTGAGACAACTTGTGATGGACACACATTATAAACAACATCTTATTTCATGTATGACAACAAGCATGATGAAAGATGAACAAATGGGATCATGTTTAAAGGTTTAAGGTTTTTTATACCTTATTTTAACCACTCTTTTAAGAACCTTGTTTTTCTTAGTATATAAAGTCCACTTATCATATGTAGAGACAAGGAAGTTGCCAATTTGCTATAGGCCATTGTGAAAGTGTTGTCATTGTCTTGTAACAAACTAAACTGAGCACATTTGACAATATCATGAATAAAATGTAAAAATACATGGTTTTGGCCTATGTTTTGTATTTTAAATGCATTATTTATAGTAGCCTTATGGCTAGTTTCCAGGGATATCTACCACTATTGGTGCAATACTCTATATTACATTCTTACAATTGATTTATTTTTCTATAAAACCTGATTCCATAATTCACGTTAATGTAGCTTTCTTTTGCTGCTATCCTATGGTAGCAGAAGCCTAAATAGCCATGGGGCCCTGCTGTGCCATCTACCTCTCATTCCCAATGCTATTGGGAAATAGTCTCCAGCAATGACTCCTACCAACAGGAGTTGAACCATGATGTTTCAGCTTTCCCCCTAGCCATGAACTTTTCCCAAACTCTTTGTGATACACCCCAGGGACAGACTGCATTCATTATAATCAGCTTTAGAGATCCACCTAAGAGAATCATACGTTTACCATTACTGGAGAATTGCATTGCAGAAGATGTCTCAGGAACCTGTAGCTAAATGGCTCCCATATCTGTACTCTCTAGCTGCCATTCCAGTAAATATGTGGTTTTGCAATAGAGCTACCGGTATATAGTTACATGTCTGTTGAGAGCTAAACAATTACTGTTTTGCAAAGTCAAATCTGTTTTTTACCAATATGTAGAACAGATAATGTCCCTTAACTACTGATGGTGTTGGTTGGTTGGTCTCTAGCATCAACCTTAGCAGCGGTAATTAAGGTTGATCTGCCTGACCATAGCCCAAGTCTTTCAGTGCCAGGTGCAGGAACACAGAAAACGTTCCTGAACCTGACACCCTGCTGTCACTCTGCACTGGCATAAGGTGTCCTGGACCCTACAGCACAATGTCTCAAGCCTGGGGCTGTTTTGCAAGATTCAAAACACTTGGCAACTATAGACCTGTGTAGTGCTCTCCTAGATTATATATTACATTTATATTATACTATATAGCATACACTATATTTGGTAACGGGTTGGTGCAGGAATTTCTGTAGTTCTAAGACATCTTTGAAATATGTTTGACAGGCGAGCCACAAGGGTAACTAAAAGAAGTTACAAAGTTGTTATGGGACAGTAAATAATTAAACATTTAATTATACTTGTGTTTTAGGCTAATTCCCAAATCATATATGTAAATCTTTCTCATTTCCCCTTATGTTTATATACCGTATATACTCGTGTATAAGCCGACCCGAATATAAGCCGAGACCCCTAATTTTACCACAAAAAAGTGGGAAAACTTATTGACTCGAGTATAAGCCTAGGGTGGGAAATGCAGCAGCTACTGGACCCAACTGGACCACTACAAGACACAAAACAGGGGCTGTGGGCATGGTACAGGAGATGGCGCAGGTCATAATATAGGCATTGCACAGGTCATGGTAAGGGCATGGCACAGGTCAGGGCACAGGTGATGGTATAGGCATGGCACAGGTCATGGTACAGGCATGGCACAGGTCATGGTACAGGCATGGCACAGGTCATGGTACAGGCATGGCACAGGTCATGGTACAGGAGATGGTATAGGCATGGCACAGGTGATGGTATAGGCATAGCACAGGTGATGGTATAGACATGGCACAGTAAGTACAGGCATGGCACAGTATGTACAGGCATTGACCAGTATGTACAGGCATTGACCAGTATGTATAGGCATGGCACAGTAGGTATAGGCATAGCACAGTAGGTATAGGCATGGCACAGTAAGTACAGGCATGGTACAGGAGATGCATTGCTGAGGGCATGGTACAGGAGAATGTCCTGTACCATGCCCGCAGCACTGCATGAGGAAATACAGGGGCTGCATAGGCACTTACCTGTCGGTGAGCCGCTTTCGATTTAAAAATCGCGCCGCCCGGTGTCAATACTACGTCACCGCAAATGCGCCGCCGATGCTCGGGAAAACCCGAACACGTTTGGCTATTCCCGGGCATGCCGCACATGCACACGTCGGTGCCATTTTTATAAACACAGTGAAGCCAGTGACTCGAGTATAAGCCGAGGGGGGCACTTTCAGCATGAAAAAACATGCTGAAAAACTCGGCTTATACTCGAATATATACGGTACACAGTTGTTCTTTCCATATTAAGCAAATCCAAATAACCTTTTAAGCCCTTTACATTTTTTTTAAAGAACTGATATTTTAGAGATGTACTTCAACTAAAACATTTTGAAGAAAGGTTAGAACCATTATCAGGTTTTTTTTGCTATCTGTCACCATTGCAGAGGTTTCCCTTACTTGATACTCATCGGGACAGAAAGTTATGGAAAATTTCTCCATTGAAACAGCAATACAAACACTTTTTTAGCAGAGTGATGAGTCTCTACCAGGTCCTAATCACTGGCTAAATATTCCTGCCTTGTCCTGTTCCTATCAGTTCTTCTTTTGGTTACACGTAGACAGTAAGTAGAAGTGAATTTCCCCAGTCATAAACAGCAAAAAAGGAATAAAATGTAAGTTACTTTACAGTGAGAGATTTTTTAAAATGTATTCTGTATATCAAAAAAGAATACAATGCAGGTTGTTAACAACAATTCAGACATTCAGTGCATAACTGCTTCAGCTGTTGACATATAAGAATAGCAGTTTATACAGAACAGTATGTGGGTGTGAGGCACTGCATGTATGTAACAGATAAAATGAAGAACCATAAAGGATTTTACTTTTAAGGTAGGAAAAGGGAGAGCATGCTCCTTGTGTAGAGCTTAAGAGTTCAGTGGACTGCTAAACTGGGGAGGGCCCAGCATAGACTATACCATGCATAAGTCACAGTAGAGGGCAAGAGTAATCAGGGCGCTCTCAGCGGGCCGGTCTTGGGGTAGGCAGGGAGAGGAAAGAAAAAAAGGGGTGGGGGAGGGGTGCGAACCAGCATGAGTAGGGAGTTGTGGGGCGGTGGAGGAGGATGGTGGTTAGAGAACCTTTATGCCTCATACACACGCAGCGATTATCGGCCGACCGATCGTCCGACTTTTGTCCAGAGTGGTGTTTTGTTGGTTGGAATGTGCCTAGACTGCACACAAATTTTCTCGGCCAACACAAATCTACTTCAGAAGTGATGTCATGTGCTGGTTTACTTTCCGTGTGTTTTTTCTTCTCTGAGCATGCCCAGTCTTGCTCATCAGATTTTTGTCTGCCGAAATCTGTACTGACTGACGGAAAATCGGCCGTTGTGTTGACGGCCAACAAAAATTTTATAGCCTGCACACCAGATTTTATTCGGCCGAAAAGTCAGAGTCGGTTGTCGAAAGCATCATACTAACAAGCCGAAAATCGGCCGATCGGACGTTGGCCGAAAATTCCCGGCCAATAATCGATGCGTGTGTACGAGGCATTCGTTTGTTAAAAGGCAAGAAATGTATGCATCAGTAATTCTCTATTGCCAATAAAACCAAAAATTACAGAATCTTGTAGTGGTATATCTGAGATGACTGGTGAGATCTTCCATCAGCATAATGTCATTAACCCTTTTAAACCGTTGTTTTATCATGGGGGTGCAGGATGTTTCCAAATTGCAGGAATTTACCATATAGATCAAGACTGAGTGCCTGTAAGTCCCAAAGGAAAGTTAATATGATGAAATAAGAAGAATCCTGGGCATTTAAATTTTGGGTGGTCAGTGAATTGCTGCATAATGGAGTGACCTTGTCCCCAGAACCTGTCAAGTTTGGGACACGACCAAAAGATATGGAGAAGATGTCCACCTCTGCTGCCACTGGGAAAAAACAATGGAGTGCCTGCGATGTCCGGTACCAACAAGTCATGGCTTTATATTCAGATTCTTGATATTTACTACAGATTGAGAATTTTGTACATAAGGTCAAGATCCTGGACATCTCCCTCTGGGTGAATACACAGCCAATGTTTCTCTCCCACTGAGCCAGGAAGGGAGAAGGAGAGGAGAGGTCATCCTGCTAAAGTAGAGGAATAAAATATGTCAAGCTGATCCTGTTTGGGAACATTCCCTCTTAAAGGGAGGCGGGAGGGAATGAGGCTTAAAAATTACATAGCTGTTTCTGCCTCCAAAGGTCCAACAAGGAACGAGTTGGGGGGGGGGGGGGTAGCAGGGGAATTAATTTATGGTTGAGGATAATGTTGGACTTGAAATAAGCTGATCTCTCTGAAAGCTATTAATGAAGAATCCTGAACACCTGGTAGGAAGGCATTATTCCCTATCATAGGAAACAAAGAAGAAGGGGTCAGAGATAGCTCACTTTTGCACAAAAAGGTTTTAGCTAAGGTTGAGGTAGGCTTCAGAGTCGGGTGGGATTTAAACTCTTGCAGGGGTTGGCAGTGAACACCACGGTAGCGTATGTAAGGGAGTGGAAATACATTACTGTTCAATAGCGACCTACAGTTTGGTTTGGCAGTGGTGAAACCAATCAACGAGACTATTTAAATGAGAAGCCGAATAGTAAAGTTTAATGTCGGGGACGATAATGATCTCTAATAAGAGATAATGTTAACCAAACCCAAAATTATGTACTTATAGCAACTGGTAAATTCAGTATTATTATTGCAAATAAAAAAAAATTTGTTGCAATATCATATCCAGCAGGGCTACTGATGAACACTACACATTAGTGTAATTGAGTTACAGTATCAGGTGAGTGGTTAATGGTTGTCGATTTTAAAATCACCCTTCTGTTTTTGGAAGGAACTGTTTTTCTGTTTTTCAGTTTCCTAGTAAAAATAAAAAGCAGAAATAATAATTAGACACTGAAAAGAAATAATCTTCAATCAACAACCTTTGCAATTAGCCATTTTCCCTGGTAGAAATTGAATGTGAGCCTAAATGGTATATTCGTAATAAAAATAAAAAAAACTGTATTTAGTGCCAGTTGACCAAAGTTATTCTCTGATGATAAACACACTGGAGCAGTTAAAGAAAAAAAGCCTAAAAATAGAAAACTAGTGCAGCCACCACTTAAGGACTAGTAAGCTACAATATATTATATTTTTGTTTTTGGGTTTAATACTGGTTTGAAGCACAATCTTAGTACAAACCTTCTTAGTATAAAAAAAAAAGACTAAGACGAAGAGGTAGTTGCCATTTCAAATGTAGAGCAGTACTTTAATATTAAAATATTACAGAAATAGACAAGTAAATGTGAAGATATCAATTTGACCAGATGGCTTACATGCACAAGTCTTGAAGAAACCAAGCTCTGTTACTGCTAAGTCTTTGTTTCTAATTTTAGAGACTCTTTAATGACTGGCTTGGTACCAATGGATTGGCATAAAGAAATGTGTTACCTTTATTTAACAGGGGATCAAGGTCACCCAGGAACTATTGACTTGTATGTTTAAGGTCTGTTGTAGGGAAGATATTGGAGGGGAAAGTACAGAACCCCATACAAGAGCATATAATAATATTATAAGTATTGCAAGCATTGATAACCGGATAACAGATGCTGGTAAACAAATCCTATTTCCTTTTATGTGGAAGTAAGCTGAAACTTGGACAGAGAGATAGCTGTTAATGAAGTATATTTAAACTTTGCTAAAGCACTTGACATGGTTTCTCACAGACGGCTAATGTGTATGGTTTATTGATTTTAGTTCGAAAAATTTATAGAAAAATCCTTTAAAGGTCACATCCAAAACTCCTGAGCAATGAATCATGCCGTGGATAGTCTAAGATTTTATAGTGTATGTATAGTCAAAAATTTTTATTTTATCATTTTGGATTTGGTTAAACCCCTTCCCGTTTATTTTTTGCTGTCATTGTTATATTGGGGAGATTTTCCTTCACTCTCTGTGCTGGTGACACAACAGGAAGTGAGAGGAAACCACTCCAAAATGAGGGGAAATCTCCTCTTTGACAGTTGCCACAGGAACAGATGTCCTTATTAGTAGATTTCCCCTCACCTCTTGTAATGGTGGTAACTGTAAATTCTTTAACCACTTATGGGCCGCCTACCATGTATTTACATAGCTACTTTGACGTTAAATACCGGGGTTATGGCAGAAGATAGCTGCCATAACCCCAGTATTTTATTAAACGGCGGCGGTCTGCTTTGGCATAAAAGTGGTCCCAGCGGCACATTCGCCGCGGGATCACCTTTATGGGTGGCGGGAGAGGTCCTTTCCCCTCCTAGGCAGGAAGTCGAGTGAGGGCAAGCTGGCCCCCACTCGACTCTATGGCCTTGGAGGACCGGAGTGATGCCATACGTCGCACCAAGCCTAACGGCCTTAAAGGGCCCATTTTTTTTTTTTTGCTTTTTAGTGTAGATGTGAGATCAGAGGTCTTTTTGACCCCAGATCTCACGTTATCTCAGGACCTATCCTGCTTATTCCTATTACAAGGGATGTTTACATTCCTTGTAATAGGAATAAAAGTGATCAAAAACATTTTTCAAAAGGGACAGTGTAAAAATAAAAAATAAAAGGTAAAATAAATAAGAAAAGAAAAAAAAAATTTTAAGCGCACCGTCCCTCTGAGCTCGCGCGCAGAAGAGAACGCATACACAAGTTGCGCCCACATATGTAAAAGGTATTCAAACCACACATGTGAGGAATTGTCGTGATTGTTCGAGCGAGAGCAATTATTCTAGCCCTAGACCTCCTCTGTAACGCCAAACTGGTAACCTGTAGAAATGTTTAAAATGTCGCCTATGGAGATTTTTAAGTACCAATGTTTGTCGCCATTCTGTGAGTGTGCGCAATTTTGAAGCATGACACGTTGGGTATCTATTTACTCAGCATAAGATTATCTTTTACATTATAGAAAATAACTGGGCTAACTTTACTGTTTTCTTATTTTTTAATTCATAAAGTGTATTTTTTCCAAAAAAATTGCGTTTGTAAGACCGCTGCACAATTACGGTGTGATATAAAATATTGCAACGATTTCCATTTTATTCTCTAGGGTCTTTGCTTAAAAAAAATATATAATGTTTGGGGGTTCTAAGTAATTTTCTAGCAAAAATTACTGATTTTAACTTGTAAACAACAAGTGTCAGAAATAGGCCTGGTCCTTAAGTGGTTAATTCCATGTCACCTTATATCTTGGTGGCAATGGAAAGTAGGACAAGTAGTGAGGGTGAAATTACTTAGCAGGAACACAGACAGCAATACAAATATAACGGAAATCGAATCCATTCCTACTCTATCCAAAACGAAACCAAAATGTTTATGGCTATACATACACTTATACTGTACTTATCTTTAGTGGGCCATTACGCCCTCGTCTGCATTCATGTAACGTCAGATTTTTACGTATACAGCTGAGATTTACAGTGATCTTTCTCAAAATTTCCATAGATTTACAGTGATCTTTCTGTGTTTGTACCATATTTATTTTAACTCCTTTGGTTTTTTTTTTTGTTGTTTTTTTTAGATACCGTCCTTAATCTCAAAATGTGGTCCTCCATTACCTTCACCCCCAGCAAGTCCTGTGCCTTCCTGTAATGCCTTGGGTGGTAGGTAGAATTTATGATATCTTTATGCAGTGGAAACGCTAGTAGTAAAGTGGTTGTAAAGGCACAAGTTTTTTTTTTCCTTTCATGCATTCTATGCATTAAAAGTCGCAGCTCCATGTGTGTAAAAAACTTTAAACAATCCAGGCTAGGGTCTCTGGTCATTGAAGTACCCCCTTCCAATGTTAAGGTTGTAGTCGTGGACACAGAGGGGCTTCTCAACAACACCAATCATCGTTGTATTTTGGACTGTCGTATCTGCATGAAAGCAAGATAGAATGAAAAAGTTCCATTTGTCCTTCCACCTCACTGCAAGCAATTAATTATATTTTAAGCAGTATATTAAAGAAAATGAACTACCCAACTTGTGCCATCATCCAAAATAATATAGAGAATGGGAGTTTGTGGGGAATCTTGGGCTGGAAAACCAAAACCCAAATTGATTCCTCACAAAAACAAATGACTGGACTTTCTGAGGCACATCATGAAATGAATAATAGTGACTCGCAAATTCTTTTAAAACATAGTTTTATTACGAAATAAGATTACAATAAAATTAGTTGAAGGGACAGGGTGTCCTAACAAAACATGTAAGACATGTGTGAAGACAGTGAGTTTGTTTAAAAACGAATAACCCAAAACTATTTTTACCCATGTAGTCTACTATTGACGAATGGGAAAATAGTGTGGGGTTATTATAAGTTCACAAAGTTATTGTTGAAATAACATCATAAGATACATAATCACATCTGATTTTTGGGTCTACGCGTTTCGCAGCGTGCTTCTTCAGGACCGTATTTATACATCAGAAGTTTCTGTAGTAGGGTGTAGCCAACGTCTCCCAGGCAAGCATAGAGGACGCCAGAGAAAAGGGGAAGATGTCTTGACTTATGCCTATATGGTATAGACCTTTTTAGAATAAACCCTTAACCGTGTAAAAATGTACAGGTGGGGTAGACTCCGGATTGGTAAATCCTGGGGTCAATGCAAGCCCTCAAGATATCTGAGATTTTAAATATAGTAGCGGACAGGACGGGACTGTATATTGTATATCATCCAGAAGTGGGGGAGGGACAAGATAATATATCTTTCCAAAATAGTTGATGACCAAATAAAGGTATATTTAGGTCATTTAACTCTCAAGGGAAGCCGAACAGCAGCATCCTAGTAGATCGCCCAGTGTATGGACTGCCAGTATTTGTTTGAGTCGTATTTATAAAAGCTGATTGGTTCCACTAAAAGAGCAATAGTCCCCCAAATAGCTGGAAGTCAGAGCTGGAGGTTTCAGGCTGATATGTTTGGTATCTGCCGCATGTCCCGCCGCTATTTTAAGCAGGCTCTCTCCCCCTGTATAAGTGAGACATTTACAAGCCCTTGGGGGAAGCCCCCGGCATAATAGATCGCACGGTGCCACATGCGCCAATTCCAAATTCAAAAATGAGTCCAAAAAGTGGCACGCTTGTGTATCAATTGTCCATGTACAAGTGGCACCCCTTTCCAAATAAGGGTGACACCAATTCCCAACAATCTTGTCGCTGCTCCCTATGTAGTCTGGGCAGTTGGGGGGCTCCACGCTGCTCTCTTTTTCCTCTTAAATCAGGAAAGTCCATGTGTAGCCTGTTGGCCTGTCACAGAGCTTAAACATTTTGACCCCATATCTGGCACGCTTGCTGGGAGAAACTGTTTGAAAACAAGGTGGCCAGAAAAACCTAATCAGGGACTCATCTATGCAGACAGCTTGTTGTGTGTATACAAGGCTGCAAATTTTGGGTTCAAGTGGTTTACGAGGGACGAATTTTGTGGAGCTAATTATATCCAAGGTCACTCCGAGGACAACAGAGTTCATTGTCGTAGCAGTGCATAAAACTCAAGATTTGCTCGTATCTAGTCCTGGCCATGGCAGCAGAGAACACAGGCATATGATGAATTGGGTCAGTGGACCAATATGACCGCAACTCATTCTTTTTAGTAACGGGAGGGATAGGCCTAGAAAAGTCCTAAATTCAGAAACTGTGATAGGTTTTCATGCGAATTGTCTGGCAAGGGTTACGTATGGGTTTGTGGTGATAAATTGATTGGCATATAAATTGCTTTGGTCCACAATAGATCCATATAGATCTTCCGTGAAAAATAGCTAAAAAAAAACCAAGGGGAGTTAAATTTCCACCTGAATTCTGGGTTGGGCAGTAAACGGGAGAAGTACAGGGGCTGCATAATCTGTGGGTTGCTAAACAGGATTTGCAAGTGCATCAGGAAGGGCACTATGGGCCTGTGTTTGAATTCTTGATGTCTGCAAGGCACTACTGATGCTAGCCACCACATCAGCTTAAACTGCACTTATGAGATTCACCACATCACCAAGTGTTACTGCAGTGCTGTTTTATCTATGACCAGGATGTACTAGGCCACTGGTGCTCGCCAGTTCACCAGAAGGTAGAGCGGCACTAGTACTGGCACTGTGCTGCATACGAGAACCATGCGATTGTAGCACCTCAGCAACCTGGGAGTGGGGTCGGGTAGCCTGACCTTAGCAGGGACCACTACTCTATCCTCAGAGCTATCTTTCAGGGTGCCACTGCTCTGTACAGGTTCGAATACTAAGCCTGATTCTGACAGTGAGGATTGCCCATCACTCTGATCTGTCATGCTCAGTATTCTGTAGGTCTGTTTACTAGTGTACCTTTTGTTTGACATTTTGGCCAAAACATTTATAGGTACCTAGTGTGACTCACAGGTAAAAAAGCACTAACAAGAAAAGGGAATAAAGCTTTGTAGGACTTTACTGGTACTAGAATGAAAATATATGTCAATGTATGTCAATAATATAAAACATCAAGGTTTATTACAAAATCTTTAAAAAATTCACACAAAAACATGAAGTTTTGCTCTCATAGTAGATATGGATGATATATCTTAAAAAAATGTCTCTGCTCAACATCCAAGAGGTCGGTGCGTTTCACATTAAGTCACTTCTTCAGGACCTTTTTACCTTGGCAGCAAAGAGATATATCCTATTCAAAAAAATAAGAAACTTAGAAATACATTATACATAGGTCTTGTATGTTTCAAAGCATAGCATGCAGTGCCCATAACATAACTTACATAACCACTCAAGAGCCTTAGTAATGATGGCCGAATGACTTGTAAAGGCACAGTTTGCGGTGTATAGTTTATACTTTTCTAAAGGACCAAAAACAGTGTGATAATATTGGGGTAGTTCATTGACTACCCTGCGCTAGCGTAGGAGGGATGATAAGGCGATATTATCTAAAGCCAACTCTAACAAGAAGAACCATAAAATGCCAATAGCCAACCTAAAACACATTTAGGGTAATAGCGTCAAAACGGGCATAATACAAACTACAGTGTAGTAATAAATTTACGGTGGGAAATACATTTAAAAAAGCAAAACTAAACTCCAACATAAAAATGCATATTAATACTATAGAAAAGGCCTTCAAAAAATATAAGGCTGAGGGGTCATTGGCAGCATTCAAACATTACAAAGAGTGCAATAAGAAATGTAAAGGCAAAATCAAGGCGGCTAAAATAGAACACAAGAGACATATAGCGGAAGACGGTAAAAAAAAAAAAAAAAAAAACAAGAAATTCTTTAAGTATATAAATAGTAAGGAAGCGAGACCACAACACATTGGCCCCATAAAAGACGATGAAGGGAAGCTGGCCACAGAGGACAGAGAGAAGGGGAAAGTGTTAAATAATTCCTTCTCTTCAGTCTTCACAAAAGAAATGGGGGGCTACACTAACCCAGCTTGTAATGCTAAATTAAATAATACACCTCAGGAAGTACTGCCATGGCTAACAGAGGATAGACTTATAACTAAACTAGAGAAACTTAACATACATAAATCACGGGGACCAGATAGCTTGCACCCGAGGGTTCTTAAAGAGCTCAGCCAGGTGATAGCCAGACCCTTATTCTTGATCTTTAAGGATAGTCTACAGATGGGTATGGTGTCAGCTGATTGTAAAAAAGCCAAAGTGGTACCAATATTTAAAAAGGGGCTGAGATATATCCCGGGTAACTATAGACCTGTCAGCCTAACATCTATAGTCTGCAAGATTTTGGAGGGGATGTTAAGAGACTACATACAAGATTTTAGTAATGAAAACGGTATTATTAATAATAATCAGCATGGATTCATGAAGAATCGTTCTTGCCAGACCAATCTATTAACCTTCTACGATGAAGTGAGTTGCCATCTAGAAAAAGGAAAGCCTGTGGATGTGGTGTATCTGGACTTTGCAAAGGCATTTGACACAGTTCCCCACAAACGCTTACTGTACAAACTAAGGTACATAGGTATGGACCATAGGGTGATGATTAATAGGAAGTACTCGGATTGGGCGGGTGTGGAAAGTGGGGTCCCCCAGGGTTCTGTCCTGGGACCAATCCTGTTTAATGTATTCGTAAACGACCTAGAGGAGGGGATATCCAGCACAATCTCGGTATTTGCGGATGATACTAAACTAAGCATGCCAACATCTGCAATGCAGGATGTGGAAACCTTGCAAGCAGACCTGAACAAAATAATGGGGTGGGCAACTACATGGCAGATGAGGTTTAATGTTGAAAAATGTAAAGTAATGCACTTGGGCATCAGAAACACGAAAGCAAGCTATTCACTAGGGGGGGGGACCTCTTGGTGAATCTAAGATGGAAAAGGACCTGGGGGTACTAGTGGACAACAAGCTTGGCAGTGGCATGCAATGCCAAGCCGCTGAAAGCAAAGCCAGCAAAATACTGGCATGTATAAAAAAGGGGATTCACTCCAGAAATAAAGAGATTATTCTCCCACTCTACAAAACTTTGGTCCGGCCACATCTGGAGTATTCCATCCAGTTCTGGGCACCGGTCCTCAGAAGGGATGTGCTGGAGCTGGAGAGAGTCCAGAGAAGGGCAACAAAAATAATTAGGGGAATGGAGGACATCAGCTATGAGGAAAGACTACAGGAATTTAACTTATTCTCTCTGGAGACACTTGAGGAGGGATAGGAATATCAATGTACAAATACTGTACTGGTGATGACCCTAGCATAGGGAACAAACTATTCAGAGAAAGGGAATACAATAAGACACGTGGCCACTCACTAAAACTAGAGGAAAAACGGTTTAACCTTAAAAATACGTAAAGGGTTCTTTACTGTCAGAGCAGTAAGGTTGTGGAATTCTCTTCCACAAACAATAGTATCAGCAGGGAGCATCGAGAGTTTCAAAAAACTATTAGATGGGCACCTTAAAGACCACAACATACAGGAGTATACAATGTACGGTTAACTGCAAACACATACACACATCATGGGTTGAACTGGATGGACTGATGTCTTTTTCCAACCTCACAAACTATGTAAATAAGGAAGTAATATACCACAATTTTAAATATTTACCCATTCTTATATGCAGATAGGTGTCAATAAGACAACAAGACATATGCCGTGACGTCTCCACACGCCAAGACTTATACACCTATGAGACATGAGGAGACATATACCACTGTATCAATCAATGCTAGAGTGTATCCATACCATTCCTAAACCGACAGTAGTGTTCGCACCTGTCACCATCCAGCAATGTTCTTGGCCATCTGCCACCATATCAGCAAATGCGCCTTTTTATATGTCTCCACAATTAGTGACATCATGAGTCTGTACCCAGTCGGCCGATGATTCCACACTCAATGGTGGGAAGGGCCAAATCATGCATTGGGCTAGAACAGCCCATATCTGGTCCTGTACACCATCTTCCTTGAGCGGACTGACCAGCCACTCCCACCCATGATCAACTCCTATCCGACGCCACTCCATCTACACTGCACATGCAGCGATGGTGTACGCATGCGCAGCATAGACACGGACGAACCTGCACATTGACATCGACTGACGGACTGATATCAGGCCGCCAACAGGGACAGCCAGTCACGCAAGAGGAGGGCAGAGGAGGAGCCCAGATCAGGTGGCCATCCCACAATAACCAAAACATCCAGAGGCCTCAATTCACCTATAGACCCACAATCTCAAACTGACGCTACATCAGTAGTCTCAAAGATCACATAGAATTGGATCCCCATGATACTCCACCACCACAACTCCACCACCTTAGGAATAACGATGAACAATATTGTACCATCAATTCCCAGCTATGAACCGAACATGGGATCACATACAGTTATATTGAATGCGAATGGGTCATCATCACCAGCATGACCCCGAGCGTCATGCAGGGGCACAACATACATGGTTATGAGCATATATGACTAGACCCTTGTCAAATCTAACATTGTTCACAAAATAAACTAATACAAGACCAAAGATTAAAAAAAACAACAAAACAAAAAATTAAAAAGAAAGAAGAAAATATATAATAATAAAATGGCCCAATAATAATACACAATGATCTACAAATTCAAAATAGCCCTAAATATGATGTCATTTATGACTCATGACAGGTTTGGGTATTACAAAAAGGGCTTATAACGCAGAGCACCATTCAGGCCAGGTGCTGTTGTGGAATAAAGGTAATACTGTATATCCATATTGCCTCCCTTTGTTATCAAAATTCCTCCCGCCTAGGGTCCTCTAGAATTTTCTCTAGGATAGTGAATTTTATTATTGATGTACCATGGCCATGTTTTATTGCCACATGCCTTCCAAAGGGGGTATACAGGAGGTTTTTCCTAAAATAGTAGACATGATCATATATTATCTTCCAAAAATTCCTTATTGTTTTGCCAATATAGAATGCTCCAGACCTGCAGAACATAATGTACACTACCCCAGATGTTTGGCAGTCCACATAATGTCCCACGGTGTAAGTGCAACCATTCGGGAAAGTATACGTGGATCTTTACAGGATTCATTCACAATATTCACAGGCGCCACATTTACACATTCCATGCCTGCTATCCTTCGCTACAGGTGTCTCCTGAAAATGACTCCGAACTAACCGATCTCTTAAGGATCTTCCCTTCCTGTAAGTTACCTGTGAATATCCCCTAATATATTTACACAATATGGGATCACTTGTTAAGAGGTGCCAGTGCTTGCGTATGGCACCCTCAACCAATTTGTGATGACTGGAAAAAGTGGTGATGATTCACTTCACTGTTTCCTGCTGTTTTGGTTTTGGGTGTCCAAACAGCATATCATGTCTGTCTGTCTTTTTGTTTAGCTCTATTATAAGGTTTTATAAGGGTGGTTTTGGTATATCCTCTCAACAGGAGCCTAGACCCTAGTGATTCTGCCTCTCTTTCAAATTGTTCTTCAGAAGAGCAATTGCGCTTTATCCGCAAATATTGCCATTAAGGTATGCTCCTAATAGGGGGCTTAGGATGAGCGCTTGCTGCAGGAAGTATGGTATTTCCAGCCGTGGGTTTCCTATACAGGGATGTTCCCAACATGCCATCCTTTTGTTTAAATATGTTGATGTTGAGAAAGGGCAATGTAGACAAATCACATTGCATAGTAAATGTAAGAATAAACCTGTTCTTGGCTAAACATTCCATGAACCCCTCCAGGGCGGCCCTATCGGAATTCCATACTATAAAAACATTGTCGATATATCTATACCAAAGGTAAAAAAGCAACTGGTTTTCAAGAACTGTTTGAAGCGCTACAAAAAAATGGAACTGCTAGCACTAGCAGAGATCAGGCCTGACTTGCTAATGCTGCCGTTTTGTGTACTGTGTATCGGAAGTGACAGTGATCTACTGACACTGCACTTGTTGAGGGGGGGAGGAGCTAAACACAGGTACTGGCAGGTGTTGGGGCTGATCCTGCTAACACTGCGTTATTGTATTGGAGGAGGCTAGTATAGTTCTGATCTGATCAAAGATATTGATCCGTTCAAACTATACTAGTAATGGAGATATATAGTGTGTGTGTTAGTGTTACTGGCAATCAAAGGGTTAAAATTTATTAGTGAATATGTGGTGGGAAATCTGACACTGTCAGGGAATGACACTAACTGACAGGAACTGGCATGACCGGTGACACTGATACAGCGATCAGAAAAAAGAACGGTACACTGTACTAATGACACTGTGACAGGGCATGAAAGGGTTAACTGGGAGTGATCAGGGGGTTAAAACTTTATTAGGGAATATATTGTGGGTACCCTGACCCTAGCTGGGACTGCCGCTAATGCTATCTAGCGTCACCAGTGACACTAAATACAGCAATCAGTAAAATATCTGTACACTGTACCTAATGACACTGTGACAGGGAGTGAAAAGCTTAACTGGGGGGCGATCAAGGGGTTAAATGTGCCTAACTGTGTGTTCTGGTATCAGTGTAGTGCTTGTACTCACTGTAGATTCTCTCTTCTTTCATTCTGGAATCGAAAAGGGCTCCAGGAGAGAACATTGAACCATTTAGTGTGCCTGTGTTTACATTACACAGGTACAGGATGTTCTGCCATTTGTCAGAACCGATCAGCAGGTCCAGGCCATAAATCATTGGCCTGGACCTGATGATTGATCGGTTCTGAATCTAAGCCGATCCCTGCCGAGCCAGCGGACACACACACACATACCCTTTACCCGCAGAGGCGAATCACATACAGGTACGTGGTTTGAACAGAGAGGCCGTCCTGCTGTAGTAAATGTTCATGGGGTAGTCCAGAAGTGGTTAATTTTTTGTGAAATGGTACAAACATTTTTCAGAGCAATTATGTTGCTTAGATAGGCTTGCTGCTAAAAAAAAAAAAAAAAGTACCTGCAAAGGAGAAAGTGCCTGCACCACCAAACACCAAGTGCTCCACTGAAGTCTCTGAAACGGACACTTTCAATCATTTGATCTCCTAATATGTGCAGAGTGTGCACATTCCAACTCTTACATCGCTACTGTGTCCTTTAGTGAGTGCCTCTTTGGGGAATCCTTTGACAAATTCATCAAGGAAGGAACTGAGGGGAAGGTACTCTTATACAAAAAGAAAAAAAGCTAAATTCTCCTACTCTTAAGGCATCCACCTCTACTCTACAAAAGAAGATTTCCCTCCTCCCTTTTTTACGTTTTAACCTTCCAGCTTCAGATCACAGGAAAGCAGATTTAATGACTCACTTGCACCAACTTTAGGCAAGGAATGGTTGTACCAGTTCCTTCAGAAGAATGGTTTCAAGGTTTCCTTTCAAACTTATGTAGAATCCTGAAATTAAATGGAGACATCTGCCTGGTACTGGACTTAAAATCCCTAAACAGATTTCTTTGTGTACTGAAATTTTAGTTGGAACCTAGAATCTGTCATTACTTACTTCAAACAAGGGAACTTTCTTGCATCAGTAGACATACATGATACCTATGTCCATATTCCCATCAAAGAAAGTGTTTTGCATTTTGTTGCCATTAACCAGCAATGGTTTGGAGCTCTCCTCTGCACCCTGAGTGTTCTCAAAAGTGCCTGCCCCACTTCTGGCTCTTCTACAGACCCAGGGTATTCTTGTCACAGGTTACCTGGGTGATATTTTGCTGAAGGACACCCCAAACAGGACCTTGTTTGCCAACATCCAAAGGTACATCCAGTTCCTGCAAAACTTTGGCTGGGTAATCAACTTTCCAAAGTATGCACTCCAGACCTCACACTGCCTGGAGTACCTGGGTCTAATCTTGGAAATACTGGACCCTCTGCACACTGCTATACCCTTTCAAGCAAACCTTGCAATAAAGAAATAGGGAAATTTAGTTCACATATATTGCAATACATGTTTACCACTTTACCCCCGCTCACATTGCTGCTACTGCGGCAATGTGGCTCGTTATCATCCAGCGACGTAGACCTACGTCGCTGGACTCCTCCCCTTGTGGGCGGCGCGCGCATGCCGCCGGAGGCTCGCTCCCGCTGTTTTCAGTCACAGCGGGAGTCGGGGCAGGGGAGGAGCGGCGATAATCACCGCCGCTCTTCCCCGATCGTCGGGGAATCGAGTGTGGAGATCCGCCCGCTTGTGTAAACAAAGCAGGCGGATCTCCTAAGTGACAGGCAGGGACAGATTGCAGGGTTCAGCATAGCTGAACCTGCGATCTGTCCCTGTGTCACTCAGTCACCTCCCCCCACACATGTCAGTAAGCACCAGGCATACATTAACCCCTCCCTCTCCAATAAAGTTAACCCCTTCCCTGCCAGTGTCATTTTTACAGTAACAGTGCATATTTATAGCACTGATTACTGTAGTAATGTCACTGGAATCCCACAAAAGTGTCAAAAATGTCAGTCAAGGGTCCGATCTGTCTGCCGCAATGTCGCAGTCCCGCAAAAAAATCGCAGATTGCCGCCATTACTCGTTAAAAAAAAACACCAAAAATGACAGAAATCTTTCCCTTAGTTAGTAAACGCAATAATGTTTGCGCAAACCAATCAAAATACGCTTATTGCGATTTTTTTTACCAAAAATATGTAGCAGAAAACAAATTGGCCAAAAATGATAAAAAAAATTTGATTTTTACATTTTTTTGGGGAATTTCATATAAAAAAAATGTGAAAAGTGTTGTTATTTTTGCAAAATTGTCGTTTTTTTTTTGTTTATAGCGCATGATCAAAAAATCACACAGGTGATCAAATACCACCAAAAGAAAGCTCTATTTGTGGGAAAAAAAGGACATCAAATTAGTTTAGGTACAGCGTCGCACGACCACGCAATTGTCCGTTAAAGTCACACAGTGCCGAATCGCAAAATAGGGCCTGGTCAGGAAGGGGTAAAATCTTCCGGGGCTTAAGTGGTTAAGGAGAGTTATAGGGCATCCTTTGATGTCTGTGTTTATGAGGGAAAAGTAATTCATCAGTAAAAAGTATACATTTCTAATCCTGAAGGAAATAGTTTTTTGCTAATAAACGTTTGCATGAAATACTTCTCAGAATCCAAAGGACATGTATATTTATATATTTATGTTATTTATATTTATAAGACAAAAACTAAATAGTTTGTTTTACTATCACTGTGGAACAAAAAATTGTTCTTTATGATTAAAGATCAGAATAATATACTGAACCATTGAAATCCGTTTTTTTTACTTTGTGTTCTTACAGAGGTCCAACCAAAAGTTGTTGGAAGATTTCAAGTCACAACTGCAATAGACCCCACAAAATGTAATACAACATGGGATATGAACAGCAGCCTTGATTTATCTCCGAGATCAGACACCACCCCAGAGCTGTATGAGACTGCTTCATCAGACACAGATATTAGCACAGATGAGGCCACAGAAGGAAATGTATCAGAATCTGGAATACTCACCCCTAGTGCCAATGTAGACTCACCTATGTGGGACCACGCTAGGAATCTTAGCTGGTCAGAATCGGAGGTTTGTGGCCAAAGCTGTGAGGGTCAATATTCTGGTGACACAGAAAGCTTGACTCCTGTAAGTAACATTGTAGAAGTATCAGACAGCTGTATATGTGTTTTCAATAACAACAACCCTACAGCAGAAGATGGATGCAAGGACATTGCTGACAATGAACAATGCATTCACAATGACCATGTTATGAATGAGGAAAATAATGTGGACAGCGTTTTAGTGTCAGCAAATGTGAAAGGTTCAAGGTCTTCTAGTGAAGAGGAAGACCAGGAAAGAACACCCCAGCAAATCTCCACAGTTCAGGTCTGGCTGCATTACACCAGAGGTATTGCCTATCTTAGCAGCGATGATACTGAGAGTGAAGATGAGGAGATATTTGAGGAGCTTCAACAGCTAAGACAGAAGTAAGTAGAGCTTTTCCAGTTCTTCCATTTTCTTCTGCCCGACCTGCCTAGGACTGCATAGTGTTTATATTTTGGTGAAATCTGGACATGCTCTAGCTAGTGAATAATTCATTTTCCTGCTGGTAGGAGAATGTATCTGAGGATTATTTTTACTTTTATGATGAGAAGCAGAGTTGTAACTAGAACCTTCAGGGCCCCGTTGCAAGAAACCATGAAGGGCCCCCCTGAATACCCCCCCCCCTTCCATCCGAGCTCTGGGCTTCCAGTTCTGGGAGGGCGTCCATGGACATCCCCCCAGAATCCTGCCTCCCACGTGTCCACTAGGGCGCACAACCAGCATACTCTGTAACTGCTGTGTTCTTCGGACAATTACAGTGGCCCTTTACTATGTGATCAGCTGATCACATGTACCAGACTTGTCAGTTATCGGCACTCCTTTCTTCCCACGCTGTGTCTGTGTGAGGAAAGGAGAGCCATTAACCAGTAAGACTGTCAGTACATTGTTTACACTGACAATCAGGGCTCTGCTCATCAGTGCTGCCTATCAGTGCTACCTATTAGTGCTCATCAATGCCACCTATCAGTGCCCATTAGTGCTGCCTATCAGTGCTTATGAATGCCGCCTATTGATGCCGCCTATCAGTGCTGCCTATCAGTGCAGATCAATGCCACCTATCAGTGCCCATTAGTGCTGCCTATCAGTGCTTATGAATGCCGCCTATTGATGCCGCCTATCAGTGCTCATCAATGCCACCTATCAGTGCCCATTAGTGCTGCCTATCAGTGCTTATGAATGCCGCCTATTGATGCCACCTATCAGTGCTGCCTATCAGTGCTCATTAATACCGCCTATCAGTGCTCATCAGTGCCCATCAGTGCCACCTATCAGTGCTCATCAATGCCCATCATTGCTGCCTATCAGTGTTCATCAGTGCTGCCTATCAGTGCCAGTTATCAGTGCTCAACAATGCTGCCTATCAGTGCCCATCAGTGCTGCCTATCTGTGCCACCTATCAGTGCTCATCAATGCTGCCTATCAATGCCCATCAGTGCTGCCTATCACTGCACCTATCAGTGCTCATCAATGCTGCCAGTCAGTGCTCATCAATGCTGCCTATCAGTGCTCATAAATGCCGCCTAACAGTGGTCATCAATGCCTCTGATCAGTGCTCATTAATGCTGTCTATCAGTGCCACCTATCAGTGCTCATCAATGCCGCCTATTAGTGCCATTTAGTGCTCAACAATGCTGCCTATCAGTGCCTATAAATGTCGCCTATCAGTGCCCATCAATGCTGCCCATCAGTGGCACTTATCAGTGCTCATCAATGCTGCCTATCAGTGCCCATCAGCAGTAATCTGAGCTAAAAGTGTCTCTCTCATACAGCTCAGACCCAGGGCCTTCACTGACAATCCCTCCTCCCTCGCACAGATAGGAGACAGCCGATCTGCTCCTTCTTCTCCCGCCCCTCTCCTGTGTGCACAGTGGGAAGGGTGAAGCTTGGTAGCTGAATATGATCTTTCAGATGCTGGGCTTCACACTTCCAGCAGCGTACACAGGAGAGTGGCGGGAGGAGAAGATCGGCTGTGTCCTATCCGTGCAAGGCAGGAGGGACTGTCAGTACAGGCTCTGAGCCAATCACAAACTGGGTGGGCAGGGGTGGCGCCCTCCTCTCGCAGTGACCGCCCCTCTTCTCCCCTCGCAGTGACAGAATGGCGGACAGGGTGGGTTCCCTCCTCTCACATTGACCACCCCTCCCCTTGCAGTGACAGAACGGCGCCCCCCCCACCCCCCACAGTGGTGGAACTCCAGAGCCCAGTCGCAAGTGCGACTGCTGCTACCCTGGTAGTCTCTCCTGATGAAAACGGTGTGTGAAGGTTAATTATCTTTGCCAACAGTTTAAGATTTTCATGGTTTAAAGAGCGCTAATAGTCTTGTTTTTAACTTTTGCAAGACAAGTAAGGCTGCATCATATAAAAATCATATGCAGCATACTGCACATTAACATCCCATGTTTTTCATACATTTAGATATAATGATTTGCATTATGACCATGTACTTACTGATGCCTTTTTTGTTTTGTGAATAGACACATGTCTGAAGTTCAGGTCTTACAAGCACTGCAGAAGAAAGAGATTGAGGAGCTGTATTATAAGATGGGAAAAGTGCCTCCTCCGGGTATTGTGTCTCCAGCAGCCATGCTGTCTAGTCGACAAAGGCGTCTATCAAAGGGCAGCTTCAATCCATCGAGAAGGAACAGCTTGCAGAGATTAGAGCTTCTACCAGCTGCTGGTATGAATGGAGAGATACTGTTATACTCACAACTTATGTTTTGCCTATTTATTTTGTACAGCCTCAGAGAGTGGAGTGTAAACTATGAGACCTAGACTGATATTTATTAATGAGAACTTAATGAGAATGAGGTCTGAGGGCCAATCAATGAACAAGTGGGAACATTAGTATAGCATACGCATATTAACCACTTTATCACCGGAGGATTTTCCTGCTTTACGTCCAGGCCACTTTTTGCAACTCGGCACTGCACGATTTTAACTGACAATTGTGCGGTCATGCAACGCTGTACCCAAATGAAATTTACGTCCTTTTTTTCCCACAAACAGAGCTTCCTTTTGGTGGTATTTGATCACCTCTGCGCTTTTCATTTTTTGCAATATTAATAAAAAAATAGCGAAAATTTTGCAAAAAAATTGACGTTTTCTACTTTGACAGTTAAAAAATATCCAATATATTCAATTTTTGTCATATATTTAGGCCAAAATGTATTTAGCTACATGTCTTTGAGAAAAAAATTCTCAATGAGCATATTTTTAACCCGATTTAAGACCGGAAGTTTTTACCCCATTCCTGACCAGGCTATATTTTGCGATTCGGCACTGCGTTACTTTAACGGACAATTGCGTGGTCGTGCGACTCTGTACCCAAATTAAATGTATGTCCTTTTTTTCCCCACAAATAGAGCTTTCTTGTGGTGGTATTTGATCACCTGTGCGATTTTAAATTTTTGAAAAAAAGAGCGACAATTTTGAAAAAAAAAAAACAATATTTTTTACATTCTGATATATAATATTCCCCAAAAAATGTATAAATCAAAGTTTTTTAACATTTTAGGCCAATTTGTTTTCTGCTACATATTTTTGTTAAAAAAAATCACAATAAGCGTATTTTGATTGGTTTGCGCAAAGGTTATCGCGTTTACTAACTACAGGAAAGATTTGTCATTTTTATTGTTTATTTTTTTTTTATTGACATTGCCGCGGACAGATCGGACCCCTAACTCACATTTTTGACACTTTTGGGGGTACCAGTGACATTACTACAGTAATCAGTGTTATAAATATGACACTGGCAGGGAAGGGGTTAACTTTATTGGTGATCAAGGGGTTAAATGTATGCCTCATGCTTACTGACGTGTGTGGGGGGAGGGGGTTGTGTGACACAGACACAGATCGCAGGTTCAGCTATTATGAATCCTGTAATCTGTAACTGTCTGTCACCCATCCAGTGTGTGTTAGTGTTTAGCAACAAATGGGCAAAAATCCTTTTCTGTAGAGGGAACTTTTGCAGTCTGTTTCAGTCTGTGAACCGAAACAATTATGATTTAAGTCTGAATGAATGTGTCAGACACAAATTACCAAACTGTAAAAGAGCACACAGGAGGGCGCAAGCACCTAGTGCATTACCAGAGGTTTATTAGATAAAAAACAAACAGCCAAATCCATCCTCACAAAAGTAGGAAATATATGAGCATAATAGTACACTAAAGCATGATCCGGTGCCGGTGTCCTGTGGCCTGACCTGATGCACCACTACATTGGAAAGCTGACACGTTTCGCAGACAAACCCCCTTCCTCATTTTCCTGTCACTTTAAATAGTTTGTTTGGACCAAGCTGGTCCAAACAAACTATTCCCTTCACTAAGTGCTGCACTGGCTCTAAGTACTGTATGAACTATATGTAGCTTCAGCTACTTAAAGAACACAGTGCTGGGTTCCAGATGTGAGACAGAGACTTCCTGTTTCACACCCGAAACACTAGAGAGTCAGTCTGAGTAGCACTCAGCCATTCATAGGGAGCTTTGTATTCTGTGAATGAATACAAAGCTTCCTCTGATTGGCTGAGGCGGAGAGGTGGGCAGATGACTTCACACTCTCTGACACACTAGAAATAATGGGAATTACAATGTGAAAATTAATATTTCTCTTTTGTTCATCGACGTACACAGCGCTTCATAAATCATACCTAGTGGGTTTTATTGCCTCCTCCAGGAGTAGGACTAGGCAGAACAAACCAGTTGTCCCAAGGGCTCATCTACCATCCTGCTTTACAGTCGCTGGTTTTAATGGCTTAGATATTGAAACCAGGTACTGAGGGATAGAGGTCTGTCTGGATCAGTGATCCCTACTATGGTGAAGGTGAGTAAGTCGTCTTCCAGCAAGATATGCCATCGTACGTGGAAAGCGAACATTTCTTGGTGTGAGTCGATTGGGGCTCATCCTCAATCCTTTTCTGTGGCTCGTATCTTAACCTTTCTTCAACAGGGGGTTGATCAGAAGTTGGCCTTGAGTACCATCAAGGGCCAGGTGTCAGCCCTGGCACTCTTCTTTTAGGGACCCCTAGCCACGCACTCTTTAGTTCGTACCTTCTTCAGTGAGTTCTACATGTGGCTCCACCTGTACGGTCTCTTTTGCCTCCATGGGAGATAAATTTAGTACTTTTGGTTCTCCAGAAACCGCCATTTGAGAGTATTTGGGAGATTCCCTTGCCTACGTTATCCCAGTAGGTGACATTCATGGTGGTTATTACCTCGGCCCGCAGGGTATCGGAATTGGCGGCAATATCCTTTCGCAGTCCCTATTTAGTGGTCCATAGGGATAAAGTGGTTCTGTCCATCATTGCTACCCAAAGTTGTCTCTATCTTCCATTTGAATGAGGACATTGTGTTGCCTTCCTTATGTCTTAAGCTGGCTCATCCCAAGGAATTTGCTTTGCATACCTTGGATGTGGTTCATGCAATTCACATGTATCTGGCAGCTACTGAGTCCTTTCGGAGGTCAGACTCGCTTTTTGTGGTTACGGACTGACCAAGAAAAGAACTGTCTACTTCTTCGGCTACGATCTCCAGATGGATCAGACAGACGGTGACTCAGGCCTATTCCATTAAAGGTCAGGTTCCCCCTTTCCCTGTCACGGCGCATTCTATTCAGGCGCTAAATGTGCTTCTTGGGCCTTCTGTCATTAGGCTTTAATATCGCAAGTTTTCAAGGCAGCCACTTGGCCGTCCGTGTATACCTTCTAAAATTCTATAAGGTAGATACTTTGGCATCTGTGGATGCTTTATTTGGCCGCAAAGTTATGCAAGCTGCTGTTTAAGAGGGGCTGTTCCCTCTTGAGGATTGTTTTTCCTTTTTTTTTTTTTTCAGACGGGGCTCCTGTGACCCGATTAAGGCTTCTGTGTGCTGGTTAAGGCCTCTTATGTTTAGCCTTGGGTTATTTTCCTCACCACTCATTTTCCTTTTGGCACTGCTTTGGATGTCCCACTAGTTATGATTTATGGAGCGCTGTGTCCGTCAATGAACAAAATTTTTTTTTATTTTTGTACTTACCATAAAATAGATTTCTCTGAGTTCATCACCGGACACAGCACCCACCCCTCTATGAAGTTCTGATACTTCTAATACTGCTTGCTACTAAACTGATTACCTAGAGCAGAGAGGAGGGTTATATACCAGCTGAGGACGGCCCATGAGCGTAGCAAGGTGTTTTTTGTTCAGCCTAGTCCTACTCCTGGAGGAGGCAATATAACCCACTAGTTAAGTTTTATGCAGCGCTGTGTCCGTCGATGAACTCAGAGAAATGGATTTTACAGTTAGTACAAAAATCCCATTATGGTTTTAAATTTGAACATGGATATGCTTTAGAGGGGATTTATACCTGATAATATTAAAGTAGATAAAATAATTTTATACAGAATTTCTACACATGGTAGGAGACATTAGCTAAGAGCTAAGATAAAACCACATAATAGGAGATGACCTTAGGCTATAAACTCTATAGTCTAGATCTTTGAGAATATTTTCTGTTAGCAGATACAGCCACTAGTAAATTAGTGCCAGTTGTAAGACTAGGAGTTTAAAAGAGGTGAAAAGAAGATGAAGGGGATAGATGATCACTCTATTTTTCTCGTTTTACCTCTTCCCATGGGCATACATACGCATGTTCTCTCTGGATGACTGCTGGGGGCTTGGCTCGCCCGGTTTGGTTCTCTCCGCCTCCACACACCGGCCATGTGAAGGATGCCGGTGGGGGGTGAGGCCTCTCCGGGGACCTGGCTTCCTGCAGCAATTTTTCTCTGACATTTTGTGTAATGCATTTTACTATATGGTCTTATGTACTGCGATTGTTGGTATTCACTCTTGAGGTTTCCATTGTCTATAATTTTGTATATGGACTGGTACTGTCGCTCTTGCCTGTTTTGTATGCCTTTTCCTCTCCTAATAAACATTGAATTTATAAAATAAAATAAAAAACTAGGAGTTTTACCTACCTTGTAATGTGAGATTACACTTAAATGTCATAGCATTGAGAAAGGATGAAGAAAGTCTTAAGAGTGTTTGGATGCCATAAGAAAGTAACCAACATTAGGAACAATTTAAGACTTTCATAGTGATTCATCAAGGTAAATTAGCTACAACATAGATGAATTTAGGGAGAAACACTATATTTAGCTTTTAAATTTAACAGCAGTAGTCAAAGCCAGTGCTTTGTCCTAATTTCCAACACCAAGATATTTTAAACACTGCGTTGCTTTGAAAACATTTTCTCGTCATAAGCAAAATGGGATATGCAATCATCCAATCCCCCAATCTTTTATGCCTTTGACATTATTCTGTAAAGCAGTTTTACACTGAAGGAGGGAGTCAAATATAGGCTGAACAAAGCAGAATAAATAGGAAACAGATTTAGAAATTTGTACTTGAAGGGGGTATACTTGAAAGAAAACATCCAACTAATTAGAGGTTTCCAAAGTACAAGAAAACAACTTACATGTGCCTCTTTTAACAGAATTATACGTGAATTACATTAATTGAGAAAGTAAAAATAAGATATTTATTAATCTTAAAATGAGTCTAAAGGTGTTCCATAAAATTAACGTAATAATAATAATAATCTGGAAGGCTATACAAATGTAAGGGTCCAATCTTCAGTACCAGCGTAAGTCAAAGCAAGTGTACAAAAATATGTTATAAAAGATTAAACCAAACATAAACATGATTAAATACTTTTTTATTCATTTTAAATAATACAAATAAACACATTACAAAAGACATTCCAAAAGGAACAATTAAATCTCATACATGACATGACATAAATGAAAAAAAAGGACTATACCAAACATACAGACAAGTGTGTATCCTAGGACCCTGTTCCTTTCATTGTTGACACAATTAAAAAAAGGACTAAACCAAACATATAGACAAGTGTGTATCCTAGGACTTTGTTCATTTATCATAACAACTGTAATTATTTCCTAAAATGGAGCATAGGGACATCAGGAGAGGCGAGGTCTCCCTGAATCTCAGTCATTCAACTAATCTTCACCAAGAAGGATCTAGTGACTAGTTACACCTATATTTCACCTCTCTCATCCTCACCCCCTTTCCTTCACCCAGTTCTATCAGCTCCCGTCCACCCCCTACTTCATGTATTGTAATGTGAAACAAAAAAAAAAACTATCCAATAGTGATATTGGGGAAGAAGAATTGGAAAATAACTTGCATTCTTCTCCTTATTCCCTTAATTACCTCTCCCCTTTCCCATCTCTTACCTTATAATCACACACCCCAATCCCCTATACCCTCTCTCCCCTCCTAATATCCATTCAGGCCCATAGTGGGCATTTTACATACAGTGAATTGATATACCTTCATTCTATATTACTGTGAACAAATGTCTTATGTGTCCTTAAAAAAATATTTTTTTTTCCCACTCCTTTACCCCACATCATAAAGGAGAGGATCATAGGTGAGGGGCTCTCAGCATTGAGAGGAAAGAATAGGCCAGCCTACTGCGTCACCCGAATACATTTTTATAAAGAGAAGAAAAAAAAAAAAACAAGTACCTAAGCCGACCTTTCTCACCCACTATCTCCTTTCCATATTATGGGGATTCCTCCACCTCTCCCCTCCTCCAATGCATTTTCATTACCTACATGTCTTATATATGCCAAAGACTGTTTAAACTAAATCCAACTTCTCCAGATTTTATAAAATCTTGTATATGAATCATTTTATAAATGTTTCAACTCTTCCATTAATCTTTTTCTGTCTATTTCTCTAAACCACTCCAACATAGATGGTATTTTCTTTGATTTCCAGTATTTCGGGATTAATAACTTTACTGCGTTTAACAAAAATGGAACAGACATTTTATATTTTTTCCTTGACTCACTAGTGACATGAAACAAACATTGCCAGGGATCTTTGTTCATTGCCAGGGATCATTTCAGATTTACTAACCATCTTAATTAAATTTAAAACGTTTTCCCAGTATAACCGGATGATTGGACAATGCCACCATATACAGTATGGGCATGCATTTTACACCACCACATTCCCTCCAACATTTCGGTAACAGCCCTTAGTTGATCTTATGTAATTTTGATGGAACATAGTACCACCTAGTCAACAATTTATATCATAAACATGATACCCCAAAAACTCTCCACCACCCCACCTATATTAGTCAAACTAGATAATTATACATATCCATAGATGAAAGTTTCACAACATGTAAAAGTTATCCTACTCCTGGCAAATTCTCTGTTCCCAGTTTGAAGTTAACTTATGGATTAAGGAGTCAGTACAGATTTAGATAAATGCACAGTTAATTACACAAAAATACTGCTTCCATGGTATTATAGGTTATAACACTTACTATATCTTTGAAACCAAGATTTTAAAGGCTAGCATGCATTATGTACCACTCAAGGCTGCTAACTAAAGCTGTTAAATGCATTCTTGATTTCAACTACAATTGGGAGATTAGTAGTTTTGGAGGGATTAACTGAAATGCACTTCATATGATGTGTATCCCAGAAAATGTGTAATAAATCCCACTTGGTCTAGGTGTATAAGCGCTTCAAAATAATTGTTGAGTTTGTAAAGTAATAATATGAAGGTCAATATTTTTTTTCTAATACTAATTCTTTCATAACACCTTAACAGGAATCAGGAAGAACTCACTTGGAGGAAGCAGTAACGGCTCACAGGAACATCATCCAAATAAAGCAGTCACATTTACAGGAGATGTCACAAGAATGGTGAGTATGACATTTGACTGAATATAGCAGTGTCAACAATAAAGCATCAATTAGATTTTTTAAGGGGCATCTTTGCACAAAGATAACTTGTGCTTTATATTGCTGCTGGCACATTAAACTACTCATAATTATATATATATATATATATATATATATATATATATATATATATATATATGCATTACACCTACAGTGCCTTGAAAAAGTATTCATGGCCTTGAAATTTTCCACATTTTTGTCATGTTACAACTAAAAACGTAAGTGTATTTTATTGGGATTTTATGTGAATTGTGAAATGGAAGGAAAATGATAAATGGTTTTTAAATTTTTTTACAAATAAATATCTGAAAAGTGTGGTGTGCATTTGTATTCAGCCCCCCTAAATCACTACTTTGTAGAACCACCTTTCGCTGTAATTACAGCTGCAAGTCTTTTTGGTTATGTCTCTATCAGCTTTGCACATTTAGAGAGTTACATTTTTGCCCATTCTTTTTTGCACAATAGCTCAAGCTCTGTCAGATTGAATGGAGATCGTCTGTGAACAGCAATTTTCAGGTTTTGCCACAATTAAATTTAGGGCTGAACTTTGACTGTGCTATTCTAAAACATGAATATGCTCTGGCTGTATGTTTAGGGTCATTGTGCTGCTGGAAGGTGAACCTCCACCCTAGTCTCAAGTCTTTTGCAGACTCTAACAGATTTTCTTCTAAGATTGCCCTGTATTTGGCTCCATCCATCTTCCCATCAACTCTGACCACCTTCCCTGTCCCTGCTGAAGAAAAGCATCCCCACAACATGATGCTGCCACCATGATGATGTGTTCAGGGTGATGTGCAATGTTGATGTACTGTGATGGATGTGGGTATCAGATCCCTGCCCTTCTTACTAACTCGTGACAAAGGACCAGCCAATCTCACATTCCGCTGTCACTTACGTAACAATGCCACTCTCAGCTGCACCCTGCACAAAGATTTTCCAGCTTGCGGGACCACAATCTAGGTGCCAGCAGCCTGAGAGCGATTGTCACTGGACTAATTAAGCAATTAACCCGTTAACTGCCACCACCCGCTCGGGGAAACTCATAATTTTAGCAATACCAATTATGATTTTAGAATAATCGTCTATAACACACACTGTCACCACAGACAGGTATGTTCATAGGATTTATCCTATACAGTAGCACTCTTCAAGAGACAGGTTCTTTGTTAGTTTGAATTAAGAGCTTAGGGACAAGGTTAACACTTTTCAAAATAAGGTTTTAATAATGAAAAGGTCAAAGTTGGTTCAAATAAAATATTTACAGAAAAAAGGTGTTTCAAGAAATAGAGACATAATTCAGCAATAGAAAAATAAGGTAGAATTGAGGAGGAAGAATACTTTCAGTCATTGGGTTTATCAGAGTTCAGTCGATGAGCCAGGTGTTATCGGTTCTCAAACTTGACAGATATTCCTGCTTTGATGGTACCATGAGAACTCTCTACTGGCTGGGTAGGCATCTTCCTTTTTCTCTGGGATCAAGGGGGTGTTGACAGATGCTCCTGACCAATAAAACAGAGTGTCCAAAGGCTGTCCTGGGTTTATGACAACATCAGGTCCCTCCTCTGCAGACAGTTTGATACCACTATTCATATCTTCCAATATGTACCGGTTGCATTCTTGAAACTGATAGATTATTGTTCAGCATTGAATTTCACCTCCAGGGATACTAAAGACAGGGTAGCTCAGATAAACTTGTCACCCAGGGAATATATGACAGCTATCTTCCCTTCTATATGTTATAGTGTGGTCATGTATGACCTTATTTCGTTCAATATGACATTTCGCATTCAAATATATACCTATTATTAATGTGTCATGTTCCTGTCTGAGTCTATGATTTGTGTGAGGATTTGTTAAGTTTTGAATTGGACAGAGCTCTCTGATTGCCTTTTATGATCCCCATTAGTTCTGGGTATCCTTTATGGCATGGTCATAATTTTAGGATAGGCCTGGACAGCATAAATAGACATCCTGCTAGGACTCAATTACCTGTTTACAGCTCTGCACAGGCCTAAGCGCTGGATTCTAATGTCTTTAATGTTCTCTCTTTTGAAGTGTAAAACCTATGCATTCTATGAATTAAAGGAGGAGAGAGGGGGTAATCGCTGCAGCAATGTGTAAATGTTCTGCAAGACTGTCATGGCTTACCTATAATAACTGAGCAACATGGTACAGCCACTTGCTACAGCTTTTTGTGTGTCCAGTATGGGATATCATTACAATAGCGTTTTGCTTTTAGTCTAAATTGTTCAGTTTTGGTCTCATCTGACCAGAGTACCTTCTTCCACATGTTTGCTGTGTTCCCCACATGGCTTCTCGCAAACTGCAAACGGGACTTCTTATGGCTTTCTTTCAACAATGGCTTTCTTCTTGCCACTCTTCCATAAAGGCCAGATTTGTGGAGTGCATGACTAATAGTTGTCCTGTGGACAGATTCTCCCACCTGAGCTTTGGATCTCTGCAGCTCCTCCAGATTTACCATGGGTCACTTGGCTGCTTCTCAGAATAATGCTCTCCTTGCCTGGCCTGTCAATTTAGGTGGACCGCCATGTCTTGGTAGGTTTGCAGTTGTGCCATACTCTTTCCATTTTTAGATGATAGATTGAACAGAGCTCCGTGAGATGTTCAAATCTTGGGATATTTTTTTATAACCTACTGCCCGACAACTTTTTCCCTGACCTGTCTGGTGTGTTCCTTGGCCTTCATGATACTATTTGTTCACTAAGGCTCTCTCACAAACCTCTCGGGGCTTCACAGAACAGCTGTATTTATACTGAGAAAAAATTACACACAGGTGGACTCTATTTACAAATGCACATCACACTTTTCAGATATTTATTTGTAAAAAAAATTTTTTAAAACCATTTATCATTTTCCTTCCACTTCACAATTATGTGCCACTTTGTGTTGGTCTATCACATAAAATCCCAATAAAATATGGTTACGTTTTTGGTTGTAACATGACAAATTGTGGAACATTTCAAGGGGTATGAATACTTTTTCAAGGCACTGTATACTAAAAAAAAGTTATATCCACCGTGGTTATTTTTTATATTGTTATCTGATTATATTATTCACTGTTAGAAATTGTACTTATTGTGCTTAAAGGAAAGCTATCTTAAAAATCCTTATGATCTGTCATCCCCATATGGCAGCAGTAGAATCTAATGCTCATAATTGCATTGTACAAAATATGCTTAAAAATGCATCCTAAATACCTAGTAGATATCTTTTCTTTTAGGGATGGCAGAAAGTGATGATTTTTGCATTATTGTTACAGTGTTCTGTACTGGAACACAAAGATGAGACTGAATAGTACATGTATAAAGTATTAATCAGAATGGTTCCTGTTCCAGATAACTACTGGAGGATTTTACAGTGAAGCATGTGATCAGGACGATAAAGGAAAAGTAAAGGTAATTTTTAACCTCCCTGGCGGTATGATTATGTCTGGAATTTTGTACCAAAAGCGGTACAATTTTTTGCATGGAAATTCGGTGTTATGTATTATAGGCCTACAATTCTTAGTAATTACTGACTTAAACCTGACCAAACAAGACTCTAGTATACATCCCAGATGTGATAAAGTTTGACACACAAAATCATGAATTATAATCTAATAAATAATATAATTTTATTCAATAATGTAATAAATAATGAAATTTGTCAAACAAAGAAAATTCAATAAACATCCTGAGTGTGATAAATTTTGAAACATGGAACTACACATAGTCCAACGTCACAATCAGGACAATGGAACCTGGTTTCTTTTCTGACTTTCTTTCCATTGCCATCTCTCTTTGAGCAGCAAACTATGCACATCCTGTTAGGTGCTGCCTTTTTTGCGGTTGGCGGGATTTAGTCTGCAAAGTGACAACCGGTCAAGCGTTCTGGGTTGACAACGTCAACAGCACGACGTCCAGGTCTATTTACAACTACTGATGGGGTCTGGTGCTTGACAAAAATCCGCTCAGCCACCTTCCAGACAAACTCAGAATGAGCAAGAGGCTTGTTACTCTTTGCTCTGTGCAGGATATATGCATTCCAAAGGCATTGTTCCAGAAGATGTCTGAATATTTTTTTATAATATTTTTTTTTCTGTTTGCGCATAGCTGGATAAAATGTCATTGTCTGATCGGCTCTGTCGACACCTCCCATGGTTTTGTTATAGTCTATCGCGACTTGTGGCTTCAGCACATCTTTCCCACTTTTTGTGTGGACCATGGCAGTGGAGGTATTGTGCACAGAGCTCGAGACACACGTCCTTCTTGTCTCGCCATCGCATTGTCATCATCTTACCCTTCTGCCAGGCAACCATTTTTCCGGTTTTTATTTTTTTTTTGGCAAACATAGATGGCATGTCTCGTCGGTTAGGCCTAACGGTACCATATGAGCCAGTTTTATTTTGTAGCAAAACCTTTATATAGTTCCGGGGACGTGTAGAAATTGTCCTTGGTCACACAATATCCCTGGTTCAGCAATGGCTCCATAAGTGTAAGGACAGATGATGTGGCCATCCCATAGCCGCTGTACCTGGGGTTGAACTTCGTGCCTTTACCGGTGTAAATTACCGAATTCCAGATGTACCCCGTGGATGACTCGCAGCGCATATAGGATTTGATGCCAAACCGTGCTCTTTTGGATGCAATGTACTGTATCCAGCTTAGGCGTCCCTTGTAGGCCACCAAACTCTCATCCACGCTGACGTCCCTTTCTGGCACATAGGTCCGCTGGAAATTGGCCGCAATAATTTGCCATACCTCCCAGATTTTTTTTCGTTTGGGCGCAGGATGCGTGGCCTCATCAAACTCGTCATTGTTTGTGAAGTGGAAATACTTCATAATCAGGGAAAAGCGGTATTCAGACATCACGGTGCCAAAAAACTGAGTGGCCAGTAACTTGTTGGTGGTCCAATACCATTTCTGAAACAGTTTCCCCACCAACCCCTGAAGAATGATGAGTCCCAGAAACTGCCAGATGTCCTCTTTCGTCACCGGTTCCCACTTTCTGCTTCTGGAAAACCTGGCATGCAGCGTAGCGGATTGCTGCTCTTGGTAGCAATTTGCCTCCATGACAATTTTTTCAATTACCTCCTCAGTGAGGAATAATAGCAGGTATGCCAGAGGGTTGTCACGCTCGACATCTAGGTGATCCAGTGAACGGGAATCTTGGGGGCGCTACCTGGTCCGCATCACAATCAATAGCGCACCAAGTGCGCACATCACTGAGGTCAGGTGCAAGATCATCGCCGTTGTCACTTGCCAGATCAGTGTCAGTGTCAGAGGACAAATCACCCCACGACTCGCTATCGCTCAGTTCCGCGAGCACCTCCGTGTTCGGTGTCGCTGCCACTGTCATTCAACTGGTCCAAAAGCACTTTAGTAAAGTGGCGCTTTTTTGACGCCATGTTATATTTTTTTTTGGGCACAAATGACAGTATAATGTCAGGCAAGGGGCACTGTAATGTATGTAATGTCAGATCTGAGGTAATCTGAGGTAATACAGTGTAATCCTCTCAGGTTACATTGTATCACCTCTTTTATTTATTTTTACACTTTTTGAAATTCCCGCCCAGTTCCGCTCCTGTGCGCTGCCTCTGCTCGCAGGGAACGGAACCAGGAAGTCAGACGCCGGTCAGCCGGCGATCAGAGCGAAGGACATCGCTGGATCGCCGGGACAAGGTAAGTGGATTACCTGGGGAGCTAAGGGGGCTCCGCTGGCACTCTGCAATACTACCCCGAGCGTAACTTGGGGTTACCGCTCCTGACAGAAAAAATTAACCCCGAGTCACGCTCAGGATCACCGCCAGGGAGGTTAAATTAGATGCTTGCTTTGTGAACAATCTACTAAGCCAAATCCAAATATTCAGTAAAATAATACTGATACTACCACTATTGACCACCTACCTGCCTAATTACCTTACATCTGCATCATCATCATCATCTTGCTGCTTTTGTTGTTGTTGCTATTAGTTTCAATATTTTATGGCTCCTTACACACGGGACGAGCTCCATTGGAGTCCATCTGTTCAGCGGGGAATCTGTCTGCTGATCCCTGCTGAGCAGGTGGATGGCTGACCTGCTTTCCTCTATGGGCGATGGGATGTAAACAAACTGCCTGTCCATTACACCTGACTGCCATCCGATCCACCAGATGGATTGGGAAGGGATACGATTTTAGCGGACAAAGTCGAATCAGATGTCAGTGGGTGTCAGCAAACACCTGCCGTTCCATAGAGAAGAATGAAGGGTCTGGCTGAGTCTGCCTGAAAATCTGACAGGTGGAACTGATGGGTCCACCCGTGTGAAAGGGCCTTAAGTAGCACAACTATCTCCTATGACAGATATGTTTCAGAAACAAGGAATCATCAATCTAGTTACTGTACATATTAAAACATTAGAATAATAGTATAATATCAAGAATGTTGATGAGTTTTTGCTGAAGAAAATTTTAAACTGGTGGTACATTTCAAATTTTGTTTCTAACTATAAAAAAATCTACATTAGAGTGAACCAGTCTAGGTGCATTCATTTATGTATATTACATTACTTCAGGCAGAAAACAAGTTTTAAAATGAGCTTCCATTGACCTCTGTAGCTGCAGGTACTGTGGAGTAATTTATTCTCAAAATGTATATCAGAAGCACTGAAGTTACTCAAGTCCTTCACTCAGCACTTAGCTCACCATGCTTCCCCTCTCAGAGCACCTTGTCTATTTACATTAGAGAATGGGTGGTTGGAAGGCTGCTGAATCACTGCTGGTAAGGAGGAGAGGGGTGAACTGAGCTGCTAAGACAATGACCTGTTCATTTGGGATGAATTGCTTCATCCCTTGCAGCTCCAGGGATCAATGAGGGCTCATTTCCTGCTTGACAAGAAAAGGTTTAAAGCATAGCCACAAATTTACGCTAAAGTGAACACAGGAGGATGCTGTCCTTACTGTTTTGAAAAATGAAAGCTCTAGGCTGTCATCCATACCTTTTCTGGTGAGTCACTGACCAGGAACATGTGCATAAAAAATGTCTGTGCTCACAGGGATTTTTTAAATAAGATTATTAATTTGCACCTTTTTACTATGTGTTTAAAAATGTTATGTAGGGCTGCCAACAAAAGAGTAGAGGCAGTACTCTCATTATGGGCCCCATCGGCAGGAGGCATAGCAGAGGAGTACTGCCTGCACCCCCTATAGACAGCCCTGCTGAAAGCTGTCTGTCTTTCTTCTGGAGGCTCTCGAGAACATGCTCCTGCTAGATCCGGAGAGATGCCCTGCATCCTGTGCTTTAACCACTTTACCACCGGAGGATTTTCCTGCTGTACGTCCAGGCCACTTTTTGCGATTCGGCACTGTGTGACTTTAACTGACAATTGCGCAGTCATGCAACGCCGTACCCAAACGAAATTTACGTCCTTTTTTTCCCACAAACAGAGCTTTCTTTTGGTGGTATTTGATCACCTCTGCACTTTTAATTTTTTGCGATATTAATAAAAAAATGCGACAATTTTGAAAAAATAACAATATTTTTCTACTTTGACAGTTAAAAAATACCCAATATATTAAATTTTTGTCATATTTAGGCCAAAATGTTTTTAGCTACATGTCTTTGACAAAAAAAATTCTCAATGAGCGTATTTTTAACTGCTTTAAGACCAGAAAATTTTACCCCATTCCTGACCAGGCCATATTTTGTGATTCGGCACTGCGTTATTTTAACGGACAATTGCGCAAACGTGCGATGCTGTACCCAAATTAAATTTATGTCCTTTTTTCCCCACAGATAGAGCTTTCTTTTGGTGGTATTTGATCACCTGTGCGATTTTTACTTTTTGCGCTATATACATTAAAAGAGCGACAATTTTGAAAAAATAACAATATTTTTCACATTTTTTTATATAAAATCCCCCCCCCCCCCCCCCCCAAAATGTAAAAATCTAAATTTAACATTTTAGGCCAATTTGTTTTCTGCTACATATTTTTGGTAAAAAAAAAATCGCAATAAGCGTATTTTGATTGGTTTGCGCAAAAGTTATCCCAGCTACTAACTACGGGAAATTTATGTCATTTTTATTGTTTTTTTTTTTTAACTAGTAATGGCGGCGATCTGGCGGAGATCTACGATTTTTTTTTGCGGGACTGCGACATTGCGGCGGACAGATCGGACCCTTGACTGACATTTTTGACACTTTTGGGGGTACCAGTGACATTACTACAGTAATCAGTGCTATAAATATGCACTGTTACTGTAAAAATGACACTGGCAGGGAAGGGGTTAACTTTTATTGGTGATCAAGGGGTTAATGTATGCCTGGTGCTTACTAACGTGTGTGGGGGGAGGGGACTGTGTGACACAGGCACAGATCGCAGGTTCAGCTATGCTGAATCCTGCAATCTGTCCCTGCCTGTCACTTAGGAGATCCGCCTGCTTTGTTTACACAAGCGGGCGGATCTCCACACTCGATCCCCGACGATCGGGGAAGAGCGGCGGTGATCACCGCCGCTCCTCCCCTGGCCCGACTCCCGCTGTGACTGAATACAGTGGGAGCGAGCCTCCGGCGGCGCGCCTGCGCCGCCCACAAGGCGAGGAGTCCAGCGACGTAGGTCTTCGTCGCTGGACGATATCGAGCCATTTCTGTTGCGGTGTTAAAAATCTTGCTTGCTGCATTTTTGCTTGCTGCATTTTTCTGCAAAATGCACCGTCCCACTGAAATGTATTGAAAACACATCAATAATGCACCCGTGTTAAGTTTTTGATGCGGTTTTTGAGTCACACGACCATGAAAAAACATACCTTAAACAGTAAAATCACAGCAAAGTCGTGTGAGCATTATCAGCACCTTCTTCTCTGTCAGCAAAATGCGGAAAACACCATTTTCAGCCAAAATGTTTTTACCCCGAAATTTAGGTGCATCTCTAGCAATAGTGGTGGTTAAATGGCTCAGCAGCCATGATTTTGGAGATAATACACTTGCAACTAACAAAAAATGTACACGCTACTTGGATCGCACAAGGGAAATAAAGAAAACGAATAAAAAGCAGCCATATAACACCTCACATAACAAGTATAAAAAAGTTGCAAATGTGAATATTTATAAATTGAATTCATATATTCATTAAATAAATAAAAATGAAGACGTCCTCGGAATCAGAGAGGAGATTGTGCCATCTTGTGGTTCAAAACCAAACTACCGGACACATACAAAATGATAAATAAATAGCATATTCATAGATTTAGAATTAGTCATCCATACCGAAAAAAAAAACGGGTCTTAAAACGTATTAACCAACAAAATATTAAAAAAGATATTAATCAATCAACTAACCATTATTAATGACGGCACTCACGTCCTATTCAATGTTGAGCCCAAAGGAGACATACATTTTTAAAGTATAGATCCACCAGGTCACAAGTCTAGATATTTCTCTACTAGTGTAACTGCCCCTTCAATTGGGAACAAAGGCATCAATTGCCATGAAAAGGCTTACTGCTGGGTTCTTATTATGGCATAAAGCATAGTCTTTTGAGACATTATGTTTAGGGAACCCCCTCCTAATATTGATCATGTGCTAATTAACCCTGGTTTGAAATGTATGTACCGTGGGGGTCATGCATTGAAGGCCGCATTTCTTGTAGTGCATATAAAAAAGTTTTAATATACAAGGATTTGGAGGTACATTTGGACTGGAAGAAGATACATTTCCTATTTTTAAGAATATTAGATTTAAAGACCCCACGGAGAGTAATCCTTCATACCCTGAAAAAATGTGGGTTTTTTTTTGGGGGGGTTCAAGCACATTCGGGCCACATGCAATCTCAAGGGGGTAATTCTCCTTTTAAATTACAAATGGAACCTTGGGTAACAATAGAGGGCTAGAGGACTGCTGGATATGACACCCCTAGAGGACTGCTGGATATGACACTCTCTGGATTCCCCTGGGTTACCTGTAGCAACGATTTGCAGAAACTTAACGATTTAAGTACTTGGCTCAGTCAATGATCAGTCCAAGGGATGTTGTCTTGTACTTTTATTTAGAACTTGGATAGGAGAAGGGATGAGTGGGATACTCCAACTGATAACTATTCACAGTATTGAGGACAACTGACTTTAGGATGCGGCAAGGCCGCTGCTTCACTCTGCCACTGAAGCGAAGATACTTTAAGTGTTCCGGCTTGTAATTCTCTTCATGGTTCTAAACTCGGCACCCAGTTTCTCTCTCACTGTGTGTGCTGACACCCGTCCACTGACTCTATCCACCGGAGTGGTCCCCTTCCTGGGCAGACCCCCGGGCAAGTTCCTCTGTACTCACGGACACTGTTTTTCCAGAGTCACTGGTGCCTCCAACTCCACCAGTCAGCTTTCCTGGACCTCTGGATTCAGCCCCACACTCTTGTTCACCAGGCCGACTGCCTGTGACCACCATCCACAGCTACAAAAGGAGAGACAGCCGTCACCCTCCTTCCGGGACCTGGCCTCCCATCCCATGATGCACCTCTTCTGTGCCAAACCCATGGGATAGATATTAAAGCCTGTGTGTCACTGGCTGGGTTTCCTTCACTGTCCAACGTGCCTCACTATTGGACACAAGGGGGACACTCCCTTAGCCCAGATGAATCACACACAGGACACATGGAACATGGCTAACTGTAAATCCTGCTCCTTGATAAGCAAAAAGCACAAAAGCCAGAGCCAAAACTATACTGCCTATCTCTCACTAGGAGGGTGCTACATCTACATATATATATATATATATATATATATATATATATATATATATATATATATATATATGTTTAGTGTGCCAACACTGCTTGTTCTAGGTCTGTGACTCTAAAGTTAGTGAAAAGATAAGCATAGCTGCCCAGAGCATGCTCCTTCAAAAACAAATCAGCCAAAAAGTTTTCTTGATTTCTATTCTGACAGAATTCCTGGAAGTTATCATTTGTATGTTTAACACACCTAACAAATATTAATCACACAATCACATATTGGTCACACTGCTGATTAGGAGGGGATTGAAATGTTGTTGTACAATGTGGTCTCTAGAAGGAGTATATTTCAATCTAGACTGGAAAACACCATTATTTAGGCTACTTTAAAAAATGGCTTTTTACTGCATGATTTTTTTGATGCCATTATTCAGCATTAAAATAATACAAATCTTTTAATTACAATTGATAATTATTTTTTTTTCTTTTCTTAGTAATGCCTTCAATAAGAAAGACTTGAACATAAATATTGGACTACCTCGATGGTTGTGGTTCTGCCAAGTGATGTCTTCTATGGTTTAGACTTTTCAAGCAAGATATATATATATGTATTGACCGATGTGGGAGAATCTGCTGAAAGCCTGCACAATGATTCTGCAGAGTAAAGACTAGACTTCTGGCTTGGTGGATACTATACATAAAATAGATAACTGAAACCCTAGCTGCCATAGTAACTGCTAGTTTGGACATCTCTATCTTTTTACCAGCTACTTGAGCTCATGTTAGCCAGAGGACATGGCCACGATGGCTACAGCTTGAGTTACACAAAGGATAACCTGTAGTGGAATGAGCCTTGCATTATATAATGTTTAGCAGAAAATATTTTTGCATTTAATCAAATGCTCTTGATTATGAGACTGTGAGTTACACAACCATGCACTTTGGACTTGGAAAAAAGAAAGGGGAAATCCGCTTGCCAACATTTTTTGCCATTTGGCTTTTTCACTTGAAACCATGAAAACAATGAAACAGCATTATTCTTTAAAGCTATAGCAATAAAAGAACTGAAAGTGGAAGATTTCAATAAGAGCAATGCTGACAGTCTGCTACGAATGTAAACCACAGAATTTACGCTGGATATCGTTTATCACATCAAACAGAATTTAATGAATACAATTCAAAATGTAGCTTGCCTATAACCTGATTGTCTAGGGTATTTAGTATAAACCAGCAATGACTTAAAGGACCAATTAACCTAAAACACAAGTTGGAATGTATAAAATATGACTGATTGCAATTTTATAGATATCTATATATGTATTTAAGATTCGGGAGTTTGTTAGAAAAAAGTATATACTAAAGCTGTGATTTTGTTGAATTACTAATGTCCTACTTACTGCTGTCTTCCTGTCTATTCATCAGGGGGTGTCACTAGTGTCGGTCATTTAGGGCAAGTGCTGTGTATTTTTTGCAGGGTACCTCGGGTCACCAACTGGCTGCTACAGTTGACACTGCAAAGCTAGCTTTCTCTCCTCACCAGCTGCCTGCTACAAGTAGTAAACATCAGAGCTGAAGGACGCAGCCACTCGGCTTCTCCTCCGCTATGATGTGTCCCATAGCACAACATGAGGGGAGCCTGGGAAGAAGGAAATTTTCCAGAATTGAGATGCACTGTTTCTAAGGTCTTTAACTTTCAGGGATGGGGGGGGGGATTGTACTAGGGGGTACACAATGATGGGGAGGAGGTTACAAAGATTTGTGCTGGGAGGAGTGATTTGAAGGGGGAAAGAGAAGAGGTGTGCTGGGAAGAATTTGGATGGGAAAAGGATTTGAACGAGAAGTGGGGATTTGAGGGGATAAATTCTAGGTAGTGGAAGAGGATTTGTGCTGGGAGGGTTAATTTTGGGAAAAGAGGATTTTTGCTAAGAAGGGGGATCAGGGGAGAAGGTTTTTGCTGGCAGGGGAAGAGGATTTGTTCTGGGGGGGGCATTTGTGCTGGGAAGGAGGATTGGAGGGAGAGAATTTGTGCTGAGAGGGGAGAATTTAGGAGGGTAGAAAACGATTTGTGCTTGAAGGGGGAATTTGGGGATAGTGGGGGGAAAAGGTTTCTGCTGGGAAGGAAGATTGGGGGGAGATAATTTGTGCTAAGAGGGGAGAGTTTAGGAGGTTGGAAAAAGATTTGTGCTTGAAGGGGGGATTTGGGGATAGAGGGGTGATCCTGCAGATTAGTGCTGGCTTTTGTTGGGGAGTGGGGTTATTTTTCTGAAATGGTAAAGTGGAGGAAAAGTTTGCTTGCGGGGCAAATTCTGTTCTCTGCTGACCCCTACACAACGTTACACAGCCTTGACTCTTGCACTCTTTTGCATTGTACAACTGCTCACTACTGTGCATTGCACTCCCCTGCATTCTGTACACTACATACTTTCTGTGTGTTATGTACTCCTAAACCCACCACCGACTGCAGCACTGTGTGCGTTACATATTTCTGACCCTTGAACTCTTGACGTTACACACCTCAGGCCCCTGTGCTCTGTACATTACACACCCATGACCCCTGGAATTCTGCAATATGTGTTCCTAAGTTGACACTGACTGCAGCACTCAGTGTGTTTCGTTCTCCTGAACCTTGCACTCTGTGCACGGCACACCCCTGCACTCTGCCTTACAGACTTCTGCACTATATACACTATATGGTATATTACATAGTCCCCACCAAAGTGTCCATTGTCTTAACAGTTACAGTCCCTAACTATTTTAGTTCTTCTTTAAGGTAGGCTCAGATAAAGTGCCCCAAGTCTTATACAATATTTAGCAATACCCCCTGCTATTCATGCTTACACTCTTTTCAGTTTGAAGTGATAGATTAAAATACAATTGTGTTTTCAGCTTTGGAATATATCTCAGTTTAATGTACATAATTTCACATAAGTCCCAATTCAAAGTATTTTCATTCTCATGCGTTAATGATGAACTTCTGTGAAGTGTCTACTGATGAAAAAGAAAATGAGCCATTTGAGTTGGTGATAAAATAAAGATGGTAATAGTGAAAAAAATCAAATGTATGAGGAAAAGATGCATTCAATAGATAAATGTTTTTTCAAAATGTATTTTTGTAAGTTGAACATTATCATGAGAAATAACAAAAAAAACATGTAAAATAAATTTTGCAGTTGTGTGAATTCATGCTATATTTTGTAAAGATATGGGAATGTAGACAATGGTAACAACAAATGGTATTTAAAAAGAGTTGTGTAAAGCAATTTGTGTTTTAGGTTTAGAGGCCTTTTGTCTTAAAGTGAACTGTTCTTTTGCCAATGAACAGAATGTAGAAGGCTTGCTTAACTCCTTGCCTCACCAGCAGTGTAAAGACATCTTTCCTTCGTTCCCCACCATTTCGTTTAGCCACTGGGAGCAAAGTAAAATACCCAACATCATGGGAATAAGTGGACTCCCCTCACTTAGGGATTAGGTATAAGCAGAATAATGTAGGTGATAAATGATTTAGTTTGCCACATATTTACAAAAAGTTGAGATTTTGAAATGGAAATCATCAATTTTGTTTAGAAAATTTACTTTTAATTTCCTAATTAAAAAGGTGTTTTTTTTATGGGTATATTTGGGGTAGTTTAATTTATTTCATTTAGTATACTCCGTACTTGTGTACTGTTGTTTCAAATTGTTATAACATTTTATAAACAGTTTTTTTTTTCTTTCTTTCAAAAAGGGTGTAATAATTAAGCTAGTTAGGGGTCATTTTTGGCATAAGAACAGAAATTCAGGGCTTCTGTAACCCTCGGGAGCCATTTAAAAACCACAAATAAAACCACCATAATTTTTCCCATGAACTCCACTGACGCTGAAGTCCCCTTATTTTTGTAGCAAATTTGTTGAAATTAAAAAATCTATTTTACTAATACCCATTCGTGATTGGCCCAGTGCTATTACATGGGGCTGGGGAAGAAGCCCATAGCTCTTTGTAAGTTTTGACAAGTTCCCCAATCAGAATGCCAGGAGGTTGAGGAAAGGAAAGAATTGCTGATGAGAAGGAGAGTTAAGTGAACATTTTACTTCACTTTAACTTTGTCTGTTGCTGTAAGACCCAAAACATACCAAATAATGGAGGAGTTCCTAAAAGTATGCTGCTTGCTTCTTTGTATTGCTGTAAAAGATTAGCACTGTGTAATGTAAATGACTTGTTTTACTATACAAAAAAATATATAATTTATATTGCCTTATTTTCATTGTATACATAATATAAGGAATAAGAGATGTGTGTGCCTGCGTGCGTGCGTGCATGCGTGTGCGTGTGTGAGCGCATTTATCTACTCTTCAAGGGAAATGATCCAAGCTAAAGAAACTGTAAAATATAATTTTTTAAATATCAAATAAACAACCAAAAAACACAACAGAACTATGAGGGTGTTTTACAATATTTTACCATAACATACTGTATAGATGATTAAAGAAGGATATGTGAAAAGGGATAAAGAAAGAAGGGGGTAGGGACAAAATGGACACTGTGTGAACAAAACCAAGAATCTTTTTTTGTACAGAACAATACCAGATTTATCCAAAGTACTATAATACATTTTTATGACCATGTTGCAAATACGTGCAAAAATATTGCAGCAACATTTTTTGTACCTGCTAAACTACAGTATGTATTGTATATAATGTATTTATTAGATGTTCACTGCTAATCGTGTCGAGTAAAGGATGTGCTGTTGAAGTGCAATCCAAGACAAATCAGGGAACAGTTGAATGCCATCCCCATGAAATTCAAAATTGTACACTATCTCACTTAGCACATGATCTACTTTTTCAACCGGATTCTACTCATGTGACAGATTGGAGTAGTTAAACCCCTTGGGTGTAAGACCCTTGGGCGCAGGTTTGCCACCAGTCAGCAATCTGCTCAAAAGCACATCAAATAAAAAGATGAAAGGAAGCCACACTCTATTGTAAAAGGTGCACCAATGTTTAATTCTTCCATTTGATGCATGGGAGGGGGTTTAAAAACACTGTTACCAGCCACAAACATAGGGGAGGGTTACAAACACTGACATTGACCACCAATGCGGGGGGAGGGGGGCTTAAAAAACAATGCACTGACCCCCACTGCCTTGGGGGGGGCAGGGGGTAAATAGCACTGCTATAGAGCACCAAGGTCAGAGGGGTTTATTAAGACCAGTAACACTAATGTCTCCAACTGACCTATCGGTGAGCATTGTGGCCCATTGCAATAAATGCAGCAGAATCAATATTTTCAGGAGTTAAGCTGTGTTACCATTAATTCATTTTAAATGGATTGCCTAACTCAATGTAAGGTACCTCAATGCACAAAAACACACCGCTATTGTGTCAGGGTCCACACTTGAGGCAAAAACAACAATACAATCATACGATTCAAAAATTAAAATATATTTGCTCAGTTTTCTGTCAATTTATGACATACCTCTATGGGCCCAGTCTGTTCACACTGATTAGTCACCTGCTGACTTGACACCATCCACAGGCTACTTAACTCTTCAGTAAGGTACAGAAGTAGAATCTAACACTATTTTACTTCAATTTACAGTAATTGCTGTACTGTGGATGTTGTCCCAGTCTTTTATTGGGTAAGAGGACAATAACCCGCCTAAGCCCTGTCTCTATGAGGAACTAACAGAGGGAGCAAGAAAGAAACAGGGAGGGTCTAGCTAGGACTGAACTAACAAGCATCAACTAGCACTGACTTTGAAGATGGAGTGTGTACCTTAAAATTTTGGTAGATAACCAAAATTTGTCCCCCAAAATAAAAAGTAGGGAGTGATCTGTGATGTCTGTCAGCAGCCTTATTGTAATATTCCTAAGCCTCCTTCAAAGTATCAATCAATTTCTCCTGTACTGTAGTAATCTTTTGGAAACAGCAGAAATTGTAGTTGAGATAGGGAGATTAGTAATAAAAACTGGATAGAATTTTTTAAAGAAAAAATGGCTTTAGGGAGTGGAGCTATGTTTCAAATTGTTATAAGCAAACTTTGCCACGGTAAGACAGTCCACCCAGTCATCCTGAAGATAAATAACAAAATATTGAAGGTATTGATTGGTACCTTTGATGATTCATCCTCTCGTTCTGACTATTAAGCCTGGTACATACGGGCCGAATATCATCCAGCCAGTGTGTGCAGCTGCCTGTCCAACAAAACTCGAA